>NC_054748.1:17554317-17911213 GCF_018143015.1 Lytechinus variegatus | reverse complement strand
AAAAGAAATTAAATTAAATTTGAATAGACTAAATCTATTCGGTATAATATTGATAGATTTTGACATGCCCATGGTCGTGGAATGATTTGTTATACCGATGTTTTTCACCTGACTGCTAAGAAAGCACAAATGCCTGTGAGAAAACAACCAGGGACCAACGGATTAAGGTCCTTTCCGAGGGACCTGGTAATGAGGATAAAATGCTTATCCGAGGGACATGGTAATGAGGATAAATGCCTTACCATAGGCACTAGCACACCACTTGGGAATCGAACCCGGGTCTCCAGAATCCGAAACCCCGCTCTACCGAGTGAGCTTCTGACACATTTTAACGTGTTCTTTACTATAAGTGAGGCCCTACGATAGGTCTAATTTAGATCTACATGTAGATTTCTAATAATCTAATAAAAATTCTAGATCTGTCTGTTTTGATTTTTTTTCTCTACGAAGATTTAAGTTAACTTTATTCTAGTCCCTTCCTGGACTATTGGGCTAAAATTATAATTAGATCTAGCCTAGATAAAGAATTGGTATTTGCTCCCTTCATCTATTCTATTAAACACTATTGATGTAAAATACAGAGAATTTCAGTTCAAAGTATTGAACGATATTTTAAACTTGAATATAAGTTGTATAAAATGAAAGTCTTACTTCACCTTTATGTTCTTTCTGTAATGCAGAAATTGAAACGGTTGAACATTTTATTTTGGAATTGCCCATTTACACAGTTATTTTGGAATCAGCTAGGAAAAGAAATCACTATGTTTGATTTTTCATTATTAACGAAAAAAAGTGTAATACTCGGTTTTTTATCAATAAAATGTCTTCTTGTTAATCATTTTTTTAGTTATTGCAAGGAAATCAATTTTATCTAAGTAGATGTAAAATCATGTAAACCAACAGTTTCTGATTGTGTTGTTTTGTAACTTGATCGTATAAAATGGAAAAGAATATAGCAATTCGAAATAACAAAAGGTGTGTCACGAACGCAGGTGGCGAGACATGGTACAGTGGTTATCCACTTATGTTATGTAACTGTTATGTAATTTCTTATAATGTATCATTCGTATTTGTTCAACTGTATTGTATGAATGTACCTTGAAGTGACCAATAAAACATCATTTAAATACAAAAAAAAAATCTAGCTAGTATAGCGGAGTTAAATTATTTTTATTTGGGGGGAGGGGGGGGGGGGATTCGTTTTGTCAGGTTTCAAACTGCTCAATTATTGTATATCATGAGTATGCATTTTTAATGGGAAGGGTGAGAATATGAAATTTATAGTGCCCATTTTTAATTTTATAAGTATTAGGCGGAGAGAGGGGCTGATCCAATTGATTTATCTTTATTCATTGTCCTCACTTTACCTGATGTATGGTGAAAGGCAAAAGGGTCATAAAATTGCGAGCAAGCTAACCTAGATTCACATGTTTATAAATGAGTGCAAAAAAATAATTGTCTCGCACTGGTGAATGAGTGAGAGCGAAATTCACTCACACGTATTGGGAGATTAGTACAACCTGGCTCCATGAACCGCGTTTGGCAGTGGATTTCTAACCAGTGGCGGGGTCGCGCGTGCTGGGATCTCACTTCTGGTGTCCACAACACATGACCTCTATCATGTCTATGGCTTGATTTTTCTGTGCGCGGCGGCATGTAATAAAGCTTGGGTGAGCCAAAGTATCACACACAATAATTATTATCCTACATCTGTCAAAGCTGGCTTGGTGTACTATATTGAAGATTGACAAAAGGCCTTGCTATAGTAGCAGTGGCGTAACAAGCGGGGGGCAAGCTGCCCCCCTGGCGGATTTCACCGGGAAAATAAAAGAAAAAAGGAGGGAGAAAGAAAGGGAAAGGGGGAAAGGGAAAAGGAAAAAAAAACGAAAAAAATAATGGAAAAGGAAGGAAAGCGGGAAAATGTACGAAAGAATAACATTTGAGAAAGAACAAATCTTTCCAAAATAGGCCTATGTAATGCAATAGCACGGTGGGAAATAAATTAAAAGAGGACAAAATGGCAAACAATAGCGGGAAACGAATGTAGAATGTAATTAGTCAAAAGCTAAATTGGAAAACAAAGAAACGGGACAAAAAAATAATAACACGACCGGGCTGCCGATGATTGAAATTAAAGTGCGGGAAGAAAGATGTACTGCATACAACACTGTGCAGATAAGCTACCAGGGCTTTGCCCTAGACTCCACACAGTAGGGGATCTTCATTTATAACCTTCAAATGGCTCTATAACGCCCCCGTTCACTCACATTCAATTACTGGCATACAGGCGCGGGGGGGGGGAGGTTTTGGTTCCAATCCCAAGAGGAAATAAAAGAAATTATAGGAGACAACGTATAATGAAATGATTGGAAACAATATTGTGTTATTTTTTAAATGTAATGGAAAATCTAACACATAATTATAATTTATTTTAAATAGGCAATTTTGTTTTCCAGCTCGCTTTACAAGCTGGCAATTTTTTTTACAAATTTTCCCACATTGATATGTTTTGCCCCCTCAAGATATTGGTTCATTACGCAACTGGGTTGAATAAATGTGTTGAGTAAAAGCTATATTCTGTATATGCCCGTGATTTGATTATTAAAAGCGGCAATCTGCAAGGTTTAAATGGCTTTGACATCAAGAAGTTCAGGGGGCTTCGCCCAGACCCCAACCGCACAGCACTGAGTATGGAAGGGTTGGGCCATGGCCCCAAAATTCTACAAACAAGAACAAAAATAGGAGGAAAGAAAAGCAAAGGAAAAGTTTAGGATATGATTTTATTTACTAAATATAATGTAAAAAAATAGCTTAAAGTTAGATTCTCATGTAAAGGAGATTTTTTTCTCGCTCGCTTCGCACGCTCGGGACTTATATAAAGCAGCATTTTAGCACATGTGCTTTACTGCACTCGTCATTTATTTTTTTTGTTACTTTTTATGCTACTGCCCCCAAAGAATCCTGTTCACAGTGGCGTACAGACCACACATAAGGGAATCTAAAGAGAGAAGAGATATATTATTATCTGGTTATCATGTCAAATCTATCACAAAATTGGATTTTTGTCTTAAAAAGGTCGAAATTTTTGCTCGCTTGCCCAATTTGCTCGCTCGCAGCTTTTTTTAAAGTATAAATTCTGCCCAATACGCAATATCTGGCCTTCTCAAAATAGTCGCCTCCTTGCACCATTACGCCTGTCCATACCATGATATGACCGGGAAATTTTTTGGCTCTTGCCCCCCCCCCCCCCCTGGCCAACGACCCCTGTTACGCCGCTGTATAATAGGCCATGTATGCTTGAACCATTTACTGACTCTTACTGACTCTTATTGACAATGAAGATGGTCAGTGGAAACAGAGCCAGGTATGTATATTTCGTCAGCATGGTTAGTGGAACATGATACAGAGAGAAGGAAGTTTTCGGACAAGACCAGCTTTTTGTCTCGCCACCAGAGGTGAAGGCAAGACTTAGGGATCCAAATGTCGTCCGTCCGTCCATGGGCGGAAATCCCAGGGGGGACGTCACGTGTCCCCCCTATTCAAAATAGTAGGGGGGACACAATATCAAATGTCCCCCTAGATGTTAAGAAATACATAATCTAAATCGAAATAAAACATGTATTTTTGGACGAGATGACCTTACTTTGGCAATGATAACCTTTTTTTTTGTTTTGCTTGTCAAATTTTCCCGCCCCTTGTCCCCATAGGCAGAGATCGGGGGGCCCGACCCCCCCCCCTCTTGGCGGAGCAAAAAAAGAAAAAAGGGAAAGAAAGAAGGGAAAAGGAGGGAAAAGAGAGGAGAAAAGAAGAGAAGGACGAAGAGTGCATCAATAAGATGAAGGGGAGACTTGGAAAATAAAAAGAATCTTTCCTGCCACGATATAAAATTTTCGCTGGCGCTTCGCGCTCGCATTGCCTGTTAGGTGATTTACATATCTTGTTCAATATAAGGTTTGAATATCAAGTTGGAAATCAATATACAAACACATATTCACCTCGGAAATCAAAATTTCATTACTTTGTGTAATTTACCAATTTTTTTTTAAAGTGCTCTGTAAAAATGTCAGTTTTATGGTCTGAATGTTAACATTTGCTGCTTGCGCTGTGCGCTCGCAAATTTTGTTTTATCAGGTACCTATTATTTTCGTGTATTCCATAAACTTTTCAAAATCCTTTTTGGGTCTGCTTGTCAAAACAAAAACATGAACAGATTGGCCCATTTTTAGGTCTAAGTCTCAATTTTTTTTTCTGCTCATGCTCGCATCAATCGTTAAATTATATAGCTATCCTGTTCACGATTACAAAAACGGATTAAAATATTCCATTCTTTCTTTAGAAAGTTCAAAATTTTTCAGCTCGCGCTTCGCGCTAGCATTTTTTTATTGTTTCAACAGGTACAAGTTCAAAACGTATATAAAAAATTTTCTGCTCGCGCTTTGCGCTCGCATTATTAATACTACTTTTCAGGATTTATAAAACATGAATTAAGTGTCTCGTTCAGTAAGTATTATAGGACTAATCTCTAAATTTTCCGTTCGCATTAATTGTTAACTTTATATACCTATTCTGCTTGAATTACAAAAAGTGCTTAAAATTTCCATTCTTTTAAATGTCCCCCAAAGAATCAGCGCGATTTGATTGTTAAATGCTACTTAACAGGTATCTTTTCCATCAGTTCATTTCTGCTCGCGCTTTGCGTTCGTTGTAATTATTAAGTTACATACACATCTTTTTCAGGATAACAAACATTGCCAGAATCAGTTCAAAATTTAGGAAAAAAATACATTAAATTTCCAAAAAAATAGCTCGCGCTTCGCGCGCATCATATAAATGCGGATAATGATATTATATATCAATTCATAGGAATAAAGCTAAAATGTGACTAATTAGGACTACCCCTTCAAATAAACAAACCAAAATCATCTTCGAGCGTCCGATCGGGGAAAATATGGCTGAAACAAATTTCCGCTCCCCCCCATTGGCGGAGGCTGGATCCCCCTGTGTCCCCCCCTACCTTTTGGGAGAGATTTCCGCCCCTGCCCTGCGTCCGTCACAACCTTATGACACATAACTCCACAACCGTAAATCGCTTTTCAACCAAACCTGGATGGTAGATCGACTCGGGGGACCTGCATGTTATGCTGTAGTCGGAGGTCACATGGTAAGGTCAAAGGTCATTTTCAGGTCAACATTAAAGTTCACGTGCAAGGCTCTTATGACAAGTATTCCATCCCAGTCATTTCACAATGAAGTTTCGATACAATTCTATTGCGTGCCCTCGCAAATCACAATATTTCTGGTTATTTTCATATTGATGAGACAAAAAATTGCTTTTGCCATGTCTTCTAGTTGGAAATATTTATAGGCTTAGGATATGACTAGCTGGAAATATTAAAAAATATTGTTTTAAAAGAGGAATTTTGTTTATCACCTCTAAAATTCTTACCTGTAAAGTATTGTGTGTATTTTGAATTGCAGATCAAATGGGATCAAGTTTTTAGCAGTCTCAGCCAGTCAGAAGTACAGCTACCATTTGCACATCACCAAGAGTAACAATCTGATGAAGAAGATATCTGAACTCAAAACTTTCAAGGTATGCTTGTTTTCGTACAAAAAAGGCCTCCTGATTCCTTTTTATTGGGGGGGGGGGACTATAGCAAATTTTTCTGAATCATGTTATCCCAGATAGTAAAGCTCCATTGTGAGTTAATATTTATTTGGATTCAGATTCACCAGTACCATTTCCATCTCATCAATACTTATTGTCCATGTCTCTTATCTGCTGTCATACATAAAATCACTTTAAAACTCAGTTACTCTGTAGACAGAAATTGATCTTAGGACAAAATATTGAGAGTAATCTTACGATATATATTTGAATGAGTTTACACACTTCCTCAAAAATGTTCTATGAATTATGATCTATAAAGAGTGATCTATGATTTTTATCTGGCTGTATAGATTACTTCATGTGCATTATCTAAATAATATTGCACGAAAGAGTCGGGCCTAATAAAAAGTTTAAAACTTCTTAATAAACTGCACTAGATGAGTAAGAATAATTCATATTTGTAGCTCATTCTGTTCTTTTCTCCTTTTGTTTACCATGCAGGTTTTGCAGGCTGTTTGAGTAGCACCAGGGCAGATTAAGAAGAAATATGGAGGTCAAGTTCATAACAAGTAGTTACTGCATCGCAGTTACACCTTTTAAAAAATCAATGAATTTGAATAAATGTGTACATTAATGCATATATATTGAATGTTGCTTGAACTACACATCTGTAGAAAAAAAAACATTGGAGTATAAATATTTAGGTTTCACACAACATTAAAACATTTTTCCAAAGGGCACACCTACCCTTTATTAATGATCTAATCATCTAAATGTAGTATTGTGTTAGTGAAAGTACTTTTAATGATATTAGTAGTTTGAAAGGGATAGGTTGTATTCTGGTGATATAATAAATTCAGAATGGGTCTTTACTGAGGTCTGGGCTGTCTAACATACGTGCCTACAGACATATATAAGATAATAAGAAATGATGGATTTAATGTGCATACTAAAAAAGCAAGGTGGCAGAATAAATGATTGAGAAATCCCTCTCACTCCTAGACCCTATTTCATTAAGACTTAACCTCTACTCTAAATCTGCCATTCTGGTAATTACCATGAAAACATTAAAGCAACAGGTCAACATTCAATTTCAATTCAATTCTTTTTTTATTTCATTTCCATTCAAAACATAATACAAAGTAATATAAAACAATACAAATCAAATACAATTTTACAGAAGGGCATTCTTACTTCGTAAAAAAAAACCCAGTATAATATAGAGCATAAATGGATATGGAAATGAGGGGGGTCCACTAAAAAGCAAAGCTTGTAAAATTGTGGATCCCCCTTGGAAAAGAAGAAATTATAGTCGACTTACTATATGCGTACATGCATGTATTACAGGAAAGAAAAAGAGAAAAAGAAATCATATTGACGGAAACATAAAAACTGAACAAATGCAAACCTTTTCACACAAAGAGGTCTTCGTTGCAAAGGATATGTTGCGCAAGACAGGAAAAAAAACAGAGAGAGGTGATGACAAGACGTAGAAGACAAGACAAAACAAGAGACAGGACAGTACAAGACAACTAGTTTTTAAAAAGGAGTAAAACTAAGAATGGGAAAGGGCTGACCATGAACCAGCTTGATCTGGTGAAATAACAAAGGATATGACTGGACAATATAGATGAAAAAAGATAAAATAAAAGTGAAAAATGTAAGGATTATAATCAAGATAATGAAGTGTTAGTTCCGTTGAGAAGAATTATAGGAATTAAGCAGGATACGTTTGAGTTTACGTTTGAATGAATTCAAGGAGACACTGTCTTTAACATTATTAGCGAGTGAGTTCCAGAATTTAGGACCGTTGAATAGGAATGTATTTTTGGCCAGTAAAGTTCTGTAAAGTGGGATGTGAAGTTCGTCAGAGTGTCTCGTGGGGTAGTTATGATAAAATTGATTTTTAGGGAACATGGCATCAAAAATATGGGGAAGTGCATTATTATTATAACTATACATGAAGTGCCCTAACTGTAGTAAATACAGGTCTTTGACTTTCAACAGTTTACTTTCTAGAAAAAGTGGGTCCGTATGAGAACGGAAACATGTACTATGAATAATACGAAGTGCTTTCTTTTGCAAAAGCAACAATTTATCTAATAAATATTGATGGGTATCACCCCAAATAAGAATCCCATAGTTCAAATAAGGCAAGATTAAGGATGAGTAGAGCATGATTAATGATGTGGAGGGAATGCAAAATTTTAGCCTATTAATAACACCAATATTTCGTGAAATTATTTTGGATATATTTTCAATATGATTTTTCCAAGAAAGTTTACTGTCAACTGTTATTCCAAGAAATTTGGTGTAAGGTACCATTTCTAATGGGGTATTATCAAATATAATGTTCATCGGTAACTTGTCTATGGAATTACTAAATAACATGTATTTTGTTTTGTTAAGGTTCAAAGATAATCGATTGGCTCTTATCCACTCAGTAACATTAATAAGTTCAGAATTAATAACATCAACTAAAGTTTGTGGATTCTGATGAGAAAAAAATAAGGTCGAATCATCTGCAAACAAGATAAGGGATAATATTTTGGATGATCTACAGAAATCATTTATATAAATTGTGAAAAGAAGTGGGCCCAATAAGCTACCCTGGGGGACTCCACAGTTAACATATTTCAAATTGGAGTTATGATCTTTAACAAACACGTATTGTTGTCTGTTAAGTAGGTAGCTCCTGAACCACTCCAAGGCCTTCCCTCGCACACCATAGTGAGATATTTTTTTAAGTAGGATTTCATGATTAATGGTATCGAAGGCCTTGGAGTAGTCCAGGAAAATACCCACAAGGTGACTAGATTTGTCTAGAGCATTGACTACTTTGTTGACAAAATTCATCAGGGCATGAGTGGTGTTGTGCTTGTCGCGAAACCCAAATTGAACATCAGATAAAATATTATGCATTGACAAAAAATTTTCTGTTCTGACGTATACTATTCTTTCAAGGATCTTAGAAAATGTGGACAAAAGAGAAATAGGTCGGTAATTACCGACATCCAACTTATCACCTTTTTTAAATAAAGGAATTACCTTGGCTATCTTCATTTGATTTGGTACTGTACCATTTTCTAAGGAAAGGTTGAATATATGCACCAGCGGGGAAACAATAGAATTTATTACGGATTTTAAAATAAAATTATTAATTTCATCAAAGCCAGGGCTTTTTTTATTTTTCAAACCAGATACTATATCAATAACTTCTTGATTATATGTTGGAGCAAAAAATATTGAATTTGGATTAGGCGGGCCGAGAAAGTCCGAAAAACTTTTCGTCGCGGGAGGAATATCTTTAGCTAGATTTACGCCAATGGAAGAGAAATGGTTATTAAAAATATTTGAAAGGTTGTCACCATCATCAACAATGACATTATTAAATCTAATTTTGGAAATACTTGATTTATTATTGGAGAGATTCATGGTCTGTTTTAGAACCTTCCATGTGTTTTGCATGTCGTGTTTATATAGAGCCAACTGCCTCGCAAAGTAATTTTTCTTTTCAATGCGTAATATTTTAGTAAGTGTATTCTTATAAGATGTGTATTTTATTTTTGATTGTTCTGTACCTTTCATTTTGAATTTATAAAATAAGTTATTTTTTCTATTAATCGAACGTAAGATAGATGGCGATATCCATGGTGACTTAGAAATCGTTTTGTATGTATTACGCTTATCTTTTTTTAAGGGTATATGCAGGTCTAATTTCTCATTTATTATATTCATAAAAAGGTTAAAGGACGCATTAACATCTACAGAATTGTATACAACTGACCAGTCGACATTATCCAAAGAAGCACCTAGACTGGCTGTATTTTCGTGCGTAGGTCTACGTCTTCGTTGTTGGGAGTGTATCGGTCTAATTGGTCGTCTTAATGAAAAATGAGTAAGAATCGGGAAATGGTCCGTCATGTCAGAAAGTATTATAAAAGAATCGGGAGGAGGGAGAATGTTTCAGTAAGTATTGTCAATAAGTGTAGCAGTTTCATTAACTACACGAGTTGGTTTAGAAATCAGAGGCAAGAAGGAGGCCGAAAAAAAAGTTTCAAGAAAATCTTGAGATATATTGTTGTGTTTCAATAAATCAATGTTAAAATCACCTATAAATATTACATCCTTATTAACGAGAGCTGGATTATTTGTTGTTTGGGAAAGGTAAGTTAGAAAGTCATTTGTATTTGAGTTTGGAGGTCTATAAACTACACCAATAATCATATTTTTACTACCAGGAATATTAATTTCAATAAATAGAGATTCTACAGTGGCGTTCATGGAGTTAAGATAATCACAAACCGTATACTCGTAGTCATGTGAAATATAGAACGCTACCCCACCCCCAGGTCTGTCTTCTCGGTTATTCATTACGAAATCATATCCGTTAAGAGAAAATTGATGGTTAGAATCACACGATATCCATGTCTCAGTAAGGCCAATTAAAGAAAAGGGGCATTTTTTAGAATTTGAAGTGTTATTCAAAAGTAACTGAAGTTCATCAAAATGTTTATTTAAACTTCTTATATTAGCATGCATTATGCTGAATGTATCGTCGTTAAAATTTTTTGTAAGATTATTTACCTGATGTTGCGTAATATACTCAGAAGAAGGATTTTGCAATATGTTATGATCCTGTTCAAAATCGAGATCTAATTCTTCCGAAGCTAAATTTATATTATTAGTAACAAAATTATCATAAAATGAAGGATTCATTGGGTTGTTAAGTACAGTATCCTGAGGTCTCAATTCGCTGAAGAGGTCATCATTATCCAATGATGTAAATGGAAACTGAGGTGTATTGTCTATGCTAAGAAGTCAGTACATATCCGAAAGTGTTGTGTTATGTCCAATAAAGTGTCGGTCAAGGTCATATAAGAGGCAGTAAAGCAAAGTAACAAAGTGAGGGGAGAAGGCAAAGAACACAAAACACATATAGAACATGAAGAAGGACGAGGAGGCGCAACACAAAGGATTCTTACGCAAAAACGAGAACGTAGGGCAAAGACCACTAAGTGTGAACGATGCAAAGTCAGTGAGAACGGAACGTTTATCGAAACAGACATTGGCGGAGGAGATAAAGTGAGAAGCTCCAAAATAAAATAAAATGTAGTGAGATACACCTATAAAATAGTACATTCAAATATCAAAATATAATTTCAAATACGTATAGTGAGTAAAGAATAAAGGAATACGACATACATGGCATGATAATTGAACATATTTGAGCACAAGTCTTCTAATAATCTTTGCATTCTAATAATTGAACAAGAGTACCAATCACCAAATACTCAGAAATTATTTCATAGTTGTGGCAAGAGCGAACAAAAACAAAGTCAATGAGTTGAAAGAAGGGGACATGCCCAACATGTTGAAATGTCAAATGGATAATAGAAAAGGAAGATTGTCATTTAATGTTAATAAAAGTAATTATTAACAAGAGGCAGACATTTCCTTTTCAAGTATTGTGTAAACAAAATGTGGATTATTCAACTTGCAATCCATAGTAAAACTGACAACAAAAAGTGGTGCAAGCATGCCTGGCATGATCAAGAGCAAGTAAACACAGATTATTTTTTTTTATATATAATTGGGTAATGCTAATGTTACAAAAATATAGAAGTCAAAATTGGCATTAATCGAGACTGAAGACATTGTAGTTCATGATTTGCATAACTCAGACGCTGTTTTATGATCTTGCAAGATACTGAAACATGTGAGGGATACAACATGCATGGCATGATAAATTAACGTAATCAAACAGGTCCTTTATGTATTCTGAGAAAAAATCAGCAATACCAAATTCAGAGTAATTATTTTAAAGATGTGGCAAGAGTGAACAAAAAGTTAGGAGTTCACCATGGACCCATCCACGCAGGATCATCCATTGCTACGAGGGAGGGGGGGGGGGGGGCGTGGCGCTGAGACAATGCTAAGCAAAAACAGAAAAAATCCCCGTGGATGGGACCATGGAGTTATAACAATTGAAGGAGAGGTCATGCCCTGCATGTTCAAACAACAAATGGATAATATTAAAGGAATATTGCCATTGGTGAAACAGCCATTGGAAATTATCACAAAGTGCAGACATTACCATAATCAAGCATTTTTTTAAACAAGGTGTTGATTATTCAATTGGAAAACGATAGTATAATAGACGAATAATGAGGCAGCATGCTTGACATGGTCAAGAGCAAATAACAAAGATCTTTACTCATAAAATTGGGTAATGTTAATGTTACAAGAATAAAAGAGTAAGTCAAGCATGGCATTAATCGAATCTGAAGACATTTGTAGTAAATGATTTATCTTTGGCGATCTTATATGATCTTGCAAGATACTAAACATGTGAGGAATGGCATGCGAGGCATGATAAGTGAACATAATTGTTTAAGCACCTTTTTGTATTCTGATAAACAATCAGGAATACCAAACACCAAATTCTCAGTAATTATTTTATAGATGTGCATGGCAAGAGCTAACAAAAGGTAAGGACTTAACGAATTGAAAGAAGGGGTCATGTCCGACATGTTCAAATACCAAATAGATAATATAAAAGGAAGATTGCCATTTGGTGAAGCAGCCATTGGAAGTTATCACAAAGGGCAGACAATTACCATAATCAAGCATTTTTTTTAAACAAAGTGTTGATTATTCAATTGGAAATCGATAGTAACATAGACGAATAATGAGGCAGCATGCTTGACATGGTCAAAGCTAATAGCACAGATCTTTACTCATAAAATTGGGTAATGTTAATGTTACAAGAATAAAAGAGTAAGTCAAGCATGGCATTAATCGAAACTGAAGACATTTATAGTAAATGATTTGTTTATCTTTGGCGATCTTATATGATCTTGCAAGATACTAAACATGGGAGGAATGGCATGCGAGGCATGATAAGTGAACATAATTGTTTAAGCACCTTTTTGTATTCTGATAAACAATCAGGAATACCAAACACCAAATTCTCAGTAATTATTTTATAGATGTGCATGGCAAGAGCTAACAAAAGGTAAGGACTTAACGAATTGAAAGAAGGGGTCATGTCCGACATGTTCAAATACCAAATAGATAATATAAAAGGAAGATTGCCATTTGGTGAAGCAGCCATTGGAAGTTATCACAAAGGGCAGACAATTACCATAATCAAGTATTTTTTTTAAACAAAGTGTTGATTATTCAATTGGAAATCGATAGTAACATAGACGAATAATGAGGCAGCATGCTTGACATGGTCAAAGCTAAGAGCACAGATCTTTACTCATAAAATTGGGTAATGTTAATGTTACAAGAATAAAAGAGTAAGTCAAGCATGGCATTAATCGAAACTGAAGACATTTATAGTAAATGATTTGCGTATCTTTGGCGCTCTTTTATGATGTTGTAAGATACTGAAACATGTGAGGAATGGCATGCGTGGCATGATAAGTGAACATAATTGTTTAAGCACCTTTTTGTATTCTGATAAACAATCAGGAATACCAAACACCAAATTCTCAGTAATTATTTTATAGATGTGCATGGCAAGAGCTAACAAAAAGTTAGGACTTAACGAATTGAAAGAAGGGGTCATGTCAACATGTTCAAACACCAAATGGATAATATAAAAGGAAGATTGCCATTTGGTGAAGCCAGCCATTGGAAGTTATTACAAAGGGCAGACATTATATAATCAAGCATTTTTTTTTAAACAAAGTGTTAATTATTCAATTGGAAATCGATAGTAAAATAGAAGAATAATGAGGCAGCATGCTTGACATGGTCAAGAGCTAATGACACAGATCTTCTCTCAAACAATTGGGTATTGTTAAAGTTACAATAAAGAAGTCAAGTATGACATTAATCGAAACTGAAGACATTTGTAATTAATGATTTGCATATCTTTGGCGCTCTTATATGATCTTGCAAGATACTAAAATATGTGAGGGATATGGCATGCGAGGCATGATAAGTGAATATAATTATTAAGCACAAGTCCTTTTTGTATTCTGACAATCAGGAATACCAAACACCAAATTCTCAGTAATTATTTTATAGGTGCGGCGAGAGCGAACAAAAGGTTGGCAGTGAACGAATTGAAAGAAGGATCATGCCCAAATGTTTAAACACAAATAGATAATTGAAAAAATGCCATTCTGGTAAAACCAGTCATTAGAAGCCAATATCAAAAAAAGGGTGGACATTACGATAGAATAAAACAAGATGTCGATTATTCAACTGAGATCTATAGTAGAACAGACAAATAGTGATGCGAGCATGGCCACGGGCTCACAACTAAACACAGATATTTACTTATTCTCTAATTAGGTAATGTAGTTATTGCAAGGGCGAACAAGGAATGTTAAATAATGATGCAAGCATGCTTGGCATGATAAAGAGCTACTGAACACAGGACTTAAACTAATTTTTAAAATTGGGTAAAAATTGGTATTGCATATGAAGGTGAGGGAAAAAAAAAAAGAATTAAGAATTAACGAAACAAAAACAGTGATTTCAAATTACTAAAGGCGCTGTCACACCCTGGCGTCCCAGACAGCGCATGTCCGACGCATGAGGAACCTGGCGAACACGCCGGCGCACGTCGAACACGCCACGGGCAAGTTTCGCACACGTTGAGAGCACGCCAAAACACGCCGGCACACGCCGTCACGCGGCGAGGTCGCCGAAAAACCCCGTGCAAGCACAAAATCCCTCGACGCACGCCAACGCATGGCTCACACGTCCCGCATGCGCGTTTCCGTTTTACACCCTGGCGAAGGCATTTTCCGGAAAAGTAGCCAAAAAGCGACTAGTGAAGAGTCTACGTCTACGTTGTAATATCAGCTGGGCGCGCGATCCAAAGTCCGCACCGAAGTTATCCGCAGAACATACCGTACTTGCAGATGCAGCTGAGCTTATATACTTTCCAGGTTCAATACGAATGTTTGCCTTGATCATTTGCCTTGCCGATTTGCTGATGTCTGTCTTTCTCTCTATCTGTCTATATATCTATCTTTCAAATTCTATCTCTATCTATCATATGTAACTGCAGTATCTATCTAATAATCTTCTCTGTCTCTCTCATTCTTTATCTAACATCTATCTATCTCAAATTCTCTATCTCTCTCTATCTATCCATCCATCTGTCTGTCTTTCTCAATTTCTCTCTCTCTACCTACCTATGTAACTACAGTATGTATCTGTTAATATGTCGCTCTTCTCTCTCATTCTTGATCTATCTGACATCTATCTATCTCTCAAATTCTATCTCTATCTATCTATCTATGTACTGCAGTATCTATCTATCTAATAATCTTCTCTGTCTCTCTCATTCTTTATCTAACATCTATCTATCTCAAATTCTCTATCTCTCTATCCATCTATCTATCCATCTGTCTGTCTTTCTCTATTTCTCTCTATCTATTTATCTATTTTTTTACTATAGTATCTATCTATCTGTTAATAATCTCTGTCTCTCTCATTCTTTAATTATCTATTTAATATCTCTCTCTATCTATCTATCTATCTATCCATCTGTCTGTCTTTCTCTTATTCTCTCTATCTATTTATCTATCTATTTTTTTCACTTATCTATCTGTTAATTTGTTAATATTCTTTGTCTCTCTCCCTCTTTATCTATCTAACATCTATCTATCTCTCCTCTATCTATCCATCTGTCTGTCTTTCTCTATTTCTCTCTATCTATCTATATATCTATCTGTCTATCTGTTAATTTGTCTATCTTCTCTGTCTCTCTCATTCTTTATCTATCTAACATCTATCTGTCTCTCAATTTCTCTATCTTTCTCCTTCTCTAGCATCTGTCTGTCTTTTTTTCTCTCTTTATCTTTGTCCGTCCATATTTCTATCTACATCTCTCTCTCTCTTTCTATCTATCTATCCTCTCTCTCTTTCTCTCTCTCCCCCTCTCCCTCTATATATCGACCTCTCTGTTTCTCCCCCCTCTCTCTTTATCTATCCATCCATCTCTCCCTCTCTCTCTCTCCATCCACCTCTCTCTCTCTATTTCTATCAACCAGCGACGTGTGTAGACTCTTCACTAGTCGCTTTTTGGCTACTTTTCCGGAAAATGCCTTCGCCAGGGTGTAAAACGGAAAGGCGCGTACCGCATACGCGGGTCATAAGTTGTAGGCAAGCCACGCGATCGCCGATACACGCCGACACGCGCCACCCGCAAGTCACTCACAAGCCGATGCACGTCGAGACAACGTCCAGCGCACCCCAAAACCTAATTCCAACCCATAACGCGCCTTGAACGCATGTGCAACCCAACTCCAACGCACATTGACGCATGAAGACGTGCTCGGACGACCACAAAACAATGCTGAACGTGTCTACAACTTACAGGTACCGCGCGCGGCAGCGTATCGCTGACGAACACGTGTCATAGCCTATAAAAAGGCTGCCCTCGACTATTCAAATCATAACCGCACGATACATCACCGTATCAACACCACCGCCATGCCGAAGAAAACTCCTGTGAACCCCACCTTTGTATACCAATTCCTATAAACGTTGTCAATACGCCATTATACGGTAGCTGTAAGTTACAAACACGCTCAGCAAGCCTTGCTGCCATCCGGAGCACGCCCCCACACGTCAACACACGCTGGAGCCAAGCTACACACACGTTCAAAGCACGTTACTCATAGGTTAGAAGTAAGTTCCAGGGCACGCTGGACACCATCTCGACGCACATCGACCCATGAGCAACTCACGAGCAACGCGCGCCAACGTGTACCAACGATCGCGCAACTTGCCCACAACCCATGGCCCGCGTACATGGCGTATGCGGGACGCACGAGCCATACGCTGGCACACGTCGAAAAACCCCGTGCCCGCACAAAATCCTTCGACGACCCCGCCGCACGACGACGCACACCAGCGTGCCCCAGCGCACTCTCAACGCATGCAAAACCCACCCGCAACGCACTCGACGCACGCCAGCGCACTCGCCAAACCCCTCACACGTCGGGCACACGCTGTCCAAAACGCCAAGGTGTGACAGCGCCTTACGTTAGGCTATCGTAGGGCATAAGTTGTGTACGCCAGCAATACGCTAAGCATTCGTTGGAATACGTTACTTATAAGTTAACGAAGCGTTCGATATAAGTTACTAATACGTTATGTGTACGTCCAACTCGTTATGAATACGCTAAGTATACGCCCAGAGTTGAAAAAAACAACAAAGTTCAGCGTATGCCGACGTTTTAGAGAAATTTTGATACGTCGGGCATACGCTGTCTAAAACGCCAAGGTGTGACAGCGCCTTAAAAGGGCATGCATGATAGAATCAACTTTCAAGAGAAGGTGAAAAATATATGCAATGATACCAAGCTAGGTTTCGGCCACACGAAGAGGAACTTATGTAAATAACTAGAGTAGATCACTAGATATTACAGATAGATGAATAATAGATGCATGAAGATATTCATCCGTTTGAGGCAATGATATTTGAACGTTCAATAATATGATGCTAAATACTAAAATAAAAGAATGTAAGCATGGTGTGAACAAATTCATTATGTTAATTAGGACAAAATAATAAGGTAGCAATATCAAATTTGTGATACCAGGCAGGATATGATTAGCATAGCGAGAAATGGTCAATAAAAGGGTGTTGAAATAAGATAAGAATTAAAAAGAAAATAAAATAATAAAAACTTAATCAAGCATTGTAATGAGTAATAACAGTTACAAATAACGTTACCATTTAGATAATGATATTGGTGGAAAAAATAAATAAAATGAAATAAAAAGGGCATACATGACATGACAGAGGAACATACATGAATTTGTCAATGTTGCTTACCTCTAAATGTACATGTACCAGTCCCATAACTTACTATGGCTATTAGAGCTATGCACAAAATCTAATCTAAATGTAAAAGGGAAAATGAAATAAGTGTTCATGGAGATAATTAACAAAATATAAAAATAAACAAATAAAAAAAACAATAAAAATGGCACTAATTACCTACTGAAAAGGGTCAAACAATTTAGGATCCAGTAATAATGAGAAAATGCTGTTGCATTCACTAGCTACTCAGAATAATGCATGCTTGTATGAAAGTGTACAAAAGCCAGCACATTATTACCTATCCATTTGAGGAATTATTGTAAATTTGTATATAAAAAAAAATAATGCGGACTAATAAAGAGAATAATGTATGCATGGTATAAGGTGCTTCATAATGTCCGTTTAGACAAAAGATTAAGGTACCAATATATAATTTGTGATGCCGAACAGGATATAATTAGCGATGCAAATAATGGTGAAGAAAAGGGTGTTGTAATGAAAATAAAGATTAAAACAAAATAAATAGCCATGCATTGTAATAGTAATAATAATAATAATAATTAATAAGCAGTTGCTGTACCATTAAACAACATTACCATTTGGATGATATTGGTGGAAGAAAAAAAAATAAAAAAATAAAAAATAAAATAAATAAATAAATCTGATGAAATAAAGGAAGTATGCATGACATGGCCAGAGGAACATACTAGTACATTAAATCATCAATATTACTTACATGTAGCTGTAAAGTATCAGTCTACATAACCTACTATGGCTTTCTGGACTAAGCACAAAATCTTATCTAAAAATAAGAGGGGAAATGCAATTATATATTCATTAAAGCAGACATAAAATTCCAATGAATTGCAAAACGAAAAAACATTAATTATTGGAAAGGGTCAAACAATCTAGAATCCAGTAAGAATAAAGAAAAGCAGTTGTATTGACTAGCGAAACATGTACTGAAATCATAGCAGTAGAGGTTTTACAATTTACCAGTCAACATAACCTGCTATAGCTTTCAGAGCAATGCCTAATGGGGAAATAATGTGTTTATTTCAGAAAATAAAATTCCAGCAATTATGCATGAAAAATGAAAAAAAAAAAAAAAAAAAAAAAAAAAAATATCAATCATTACTGGAAAGAGCCAAACAATCTAGGATCCTGTAATAATGAGAGGAAATGCAGTTGTATTGACTGTTTTATACATGTAGGTAAACATGTATAGTAATCATGACAACATAAATTTTTAGAATTTGTTTCAATTTCGGCTGACATGATTACTCAAGTTTTAAATCATAATGAGGGGTCATTATTCTCATCTTAATGGATGAAAAATGGGACAAGTTTAATTTCATTATTGGAATAGCTCCATCATAAAACCTGTCCAATTGGTTATCAAGTCAAAATCAATAGCGATAGCAAAGTTTTCTCTCATTTTGATGAAGAAAAACTAAAAAAATAATTGTATTTCATATGATTAGCATAGCAAATAATGGTGAATAAAAGGGTGTTGTAATAAATTAAAAATAAGGATTAAAACAAATTAAATAGCCATGCATTGTAATAACAGTTACTGTACCATTAAACAACATCACCATTTGGATGATATTGAAGAGAAAATAGATAAATAAATATGATGAAATAAAGGAAGCATGCATGACATGACCAGAGGAACATACATTAAATAGTCAATATTACTTACATGTAACTGTAAACTACCAGTCTACATAACCTACTATGGCTTTCTGGACTAAGCACAAAATCTTTATCTAAATATAAAAGGGGAAATGCAATAATGTATTCATTAAAGACATAAAATTCCAATAATTTGTAAAATGAAATGACATTAATTATTGGAGAGGGTCAAACGAAACTAGAATTCAGTAAAAATAAAGAAATGCAGTTGTATTGACAAGCTAAACATGTACTATAATCATAGCAATAGAGGTTATTGTTTCAATATATCAGTCAACATAACCTACTATGACTTTCAGTGCTATGCCCAATAAGTATAGTCAAATTGTAAAAGGGAAATAATGTATTCATTTCAGAAAACATAAAATTCCAATTGTTATGCATGAAAAAAAAAAAAATGACATTAATTATTACTGGAAAGGGTCAAACAGTATAGGATCCAGTAATAATGAGAGAAAATGCAGTTGTATTGACTGTATTACATAGTCGTAGTAATCATGACAATATAAATTGTTTGAATTTGTTTCAATTTTGGCTTACATGATTACATCAAGTTTCAATTCATAATGAAGAGGTCATTATACTCATCTTAATGGATGAAAAAAAAGGACAAGTAATTTCATTATTAGAATAGGTCCATCATAAAACCTGTCCAATCAGTGTACCAGTCAAAATCGTATCCATGATCGGCTGAATAGTGATAGCATAGTTTTCTCTCATTTTGATGAAGAAAAAATAGAACAATAATTGTATGTCATTTTGCTTCGATTTGCTTCATTTCATTCTGGTTTGATTCACTTCAATAATTTGTGATGCCAACAAGGAAATGATTAGCATAGCAAATAGTGGTGAAAAAAGGTGTCGTAAATAAAAAATAAGGATTAAGACAAGATAGTCATGCATTGTAATGATAAACGACAGTTACTGTACCATTAAATAACATTACCATTTGGATGATATTGGTGAAAAAAATAAAATTGAAATAAAGGAAGCATGCATGACATGACTAGAGGAACATACATTCAATAGTCAATATTACTTACATGTAGCTGTAAAGTACCAGTCTACGTAACCTACTATGGCTTTCTGGACTAAGCACAAAATCTAATCTAAATATAAAGGGGAAATGCAATAATGTATTCATTGATGACATAAAATTACCAACAATTTGTAAAATGAAATGACATTAATTATTGGAAAGGGTCAAACAATCTAGAATCCAGTAAAAATAAAGAAATGCAGTTATTGATTAGCTAAACATGTACTATAATCATAGCAATAGAGGTTATTGTTTCAATTTACCAGTCAACAAAACCTATGATGATTCAGGGCTATGCCCAAAAGTCTAGTCAAATTGTAAAATGGAAATAATGTAGGCCTATTCTTTTAAGAAAACATAAAATTCAAATTATTATGCATGAAAAATGAAAATGACATCAATTATTACTTGAAAGGGTTGTGCAATCTAGGATCCAACAATCTAGGATCCAGTAATAATGAGAGAAAATGCAGTTGTATTAACTGTATTACATAGACATACATGTAGTAATCATGACAATATAAATCGTTTAAATTTGTTTTAATTTTGGCTTACATAATTACTCAAGTTTCAATTCATAATGAAGGGGGTCATTTTAATGGATGAAAATGGGATAATTAATTATTTAGCAATTATCCAAATGGGGATAGAACATGATGGGGTATATAATACCTGTATCGAAGATGGATCAGGCCTACTCCATTCGTCCTTGCAAAGTTATGGGGATTGAATGTGACTCGGTCTCCAATGATATTCATAATTACCATAGTCATGATGTTGCATGTGATAAGTAAATCTACTCAGTCCAAGTTGACCACTGTGAAGAAGGTGCATTAGGGTTTTTAGTCTGTAGCAGTACTTTGGTTCCTTGAATCCTTATCCTGGTTTTCAATTGCTTGGTTCTGCGAATGTTATATGTAACTGATGCTAGATGACCACGCTCGCGTTTCATAGATGGGGGGTAGGTCAGTACGGACGGTTACACGGTCGCCATCCCTACGGTTGCCGTCAGTAGCCCGGGGTTGCCTTGGCTGCTCGAAGGCGCGAAGAATTCGGTCCCGGTCGTATATCTATGCAAAACGGACTATGATGGGATCAGAAGCTTCAGGGGCCGGGATTCCGCTGGCTCCGTTGTGGGTCCTCTTCGTAGGTAGACGATGAGCATTGGTAATTTGAATTTGGTCTGCCTCTTCAACGGGAATTTCCAGTAACTTGCCCAATGCAAAAGATGTGGTCTTGTAAATATCCTCATTGGTTTGTTTGGGGATGCCGTAGAACAACAATTTTTTTTTGGTTTTTTTGTGTGGTGTATTTCTAGGTTCAGTAGCTTGTCGTCGAAATCAGCTCTAACTTTGGCAATAAAACGTTCTATACCAGGTAGTAATATCCGCTTCTACGGTAGATATTCTCGCTGAAGTATCCGCTGAAGAAATTTCAAAGTCATGTACAGCGGAATTCACCATCCTGATGTCTGATTTAACAGCATTAAGATCCGAAATTACGTGATCCAATTTGATATCAAAATCACGCTGGAAATCCGTGAACATTTTCCGCATTTCAAGTAGCAAGTAGTCATCTTTAGGGTCCTTAGGCGTGTAGGGGTCTGAAGCGGGAGTAGAAGTAGGAGGGTCAGCTTGATGGGCTGCCATGGCTCCGGGGGGTACGGCTGTAGGCAGGTTGGCCACGAGTTGGGGGGCTTGTTGGAAACAGTTACGGGAACTGGCGAAGGTGTTTTGGCACGTTGATTACCATGGCTAGAGTCCTTTTGGGTGGAAGGTTTTAACTCAAATTATAGTCACGACTATTCGAAGAATTCTGCATTTTGCAAACAAAATGTAGTATTATGTAGAATATATGTTCAAACTTGCAGTCAGAATTAGAAGTCAAAAGGCATCTCTCCAAGTTTCAATTCATCATGAAGGGGTCATTTTAATGGATGAAAATGGGATATTTAACTATTTAGCAATTATCCAAATGGGGATAGAACATGATGGGGGTATATAATACCTGTATAGAAGATGGATCAGGCCTACTCCATTCGTCCTTGCAAAGTTATGGGGATTGAATTTGACTCGGTCTCCAATGATATTCAAAATTCCATAGTCATGATGTTGCATGTGATAAGTAAATCTACTCAGTCCAAGTTGACCACTGTGAAGAAGGTGCATTAGGGTTTTTAGTCTGCAGCAGTACTTTGGTTCCTTGAATCCTTATCCTGGTTTTCAATTGCTTGGTTTTGCGAATGTTATATGCAACTGATGCTAGATGACCACGCTCGCGTTTCATAGATGGGGGTAGGTCAGTTCGGACGGTTACGCGGTCGCCATCCCTACGGTTGCCGTCAGTAGCCCGGGGTTGCCTTGGCTGCTCGAAGGCGCGAAGAATTCGGTCCCGGTCGTACATCTTTGCAAAACGGACTATGATGGGATCAGGAGCTTCGGGGGCCGGGGTTCCGCTGGCTCCGTTGTGGGTCCTCTTCGTAGGTAGACGATGAGCATTGATGATTTGAATTTGGTCTGCCTCCTCAACGGGAATTTCCAGTAACTTGCCCAATGCAAAAGATGTGGTCTTGTAAATATCCTCATTGATTTGTTTGGGGATGCCGTAGAACAACAAATTTTGTTTTCGGTGGTGTATTTCTAGGTTCAGTAGCTTGTCGTCGAAATCAGCTCTAACTTTGGCGATAAAACGTTCTATCCCAGGTAGTTTATCCGCTTCTACGGTAGATATTCTCGCTGAAGTATCCGCTGAAGAAATTTCAAGGTCATGTATAGCGGATTTCACCATCCTGATGTCTGATTTAACAGCATTAAGATCCGAAATTACGTGATCCAATTTGATATCAATATCACGCTGGAAATCCGTGAACATTTTCCGCATTTCAAGTAGCAAGTAGTCATTTTTAGGGTCCTTAGGCGTGTAGGGGTCTGAAGCGGGAGTAGAAGTAGGAGGGTCAGCTTGATGGGCTGCCATGGCTCCGGGGGGTACGGCTGTAGGCTGGTTGGTCACGAGTTGGGGAGGCTTGTTGGAAACAGTTACGGGAACTGGCGAAGGTGTTTTGGCACGTTGATTACCACGGCTAGAGTCCTTTTGGGTGGAAGGTTTTCTCAAATTATAGTCACGACTATTCGAAGAATTCTGCATTTTGCAAACAAAATGTAGTATTATGTAGAATATATGTTCAAATTGCAGTCAGAATTAGAAGTCAAAAGGCATCTCTCCAAGTCGAAAATTTAGGCGTATATTCCATGTGATAAAAAACGTAGCGGAGCGGAGCTCACTTTAGACACGTCCGTTCATGGCGAAATCTCAATCAACCTTGACTTGAGGTTCCCATGCTACAATTGGGGCATATTTAACATAATTCAAATCTTTATGAAGCAAGTGCTGGACATTAAGATGTTGAATTTATTTTGGGGGACAGTGAAAAGTTGCACTGTTTTGTTTTCAATCTCTTTTTGTTCTTGTAACAGTGTATTGTCCATGCCCTGAATCATGAACTGAATTATCTCCGCAAATAAATAAAATAAATTGTTGGAAATAGAACACAGCTCTAGCAGCACTTCACAACAATAAACAATAAGCAATTTTGTTACTGATTTACTATTGTGCAGATTTGGGAAGTCACTCTTTAGAGAAATGTGGCAATTTGCTCCCCTATTTGGTGAAGTGCCCCGGTTAGATTAGCATGCTATTTCTTGTTAGCAAATGCTGAAAAAATGACTTGATATTTTAGTACCCGACTTTGAATGAGAGGTATAACGTTAATCTTTTTTAATGACATTCTTGATGTCCCCTTATATTAACTATATAATTAAGGCTCATCAATACTTATGAAAGTGAATAAATGTACTCTTTTTTCCTTTTTTATTTTTTCCCTCTAGATTTTACAAAAAAAAATACATCCCCTCCCTTGTAATAGCTCTTCAATTTCTGTTGCATTCATTATATGCATTTTGCTGATGTAATGTGATGCTTTGGCGAGAAAAAAGGATAGGAATATATTTATCACATATTCAAAATTGATTTCTTAATAAACATTTTAATTTGAAATTTACTTTCTAATCATGATATTTGTGATTTTTTTCATCCACCAATTCATGTTGCGTGAAAGCTATGTGATGATGATGTTATTGCTACCAAACTCTGTTATGATGAAATGGCACTATTTAGATGATGGTATTGATGATAATGAAGAATACTTCTATATGACTGTACAATATGATGGTGCTACTCGGATTGATTGATTTTGTTTGTCAGGTATCTATGGGTATAATACTAGTACAAAATGTAAGATTATAACATTAAGTATCAAACTACCATGCATGCATGGCAAGATAGCCCATAACATGGCATAATGTGACATTTCAGATCAGGCGTAGCCAAATTAAATATTCTTCCTAAAGAGATAAATGAGTTTGATTGAAGAGTGGGATAGAAATAATGAGAATAATGGTATACTTGCATGATTATGTGGTATTAGTCCAGGATAGAAGAGGCATAACCTGTTTTTTTTATATATACAATATTTTTTTATGGTTTCTTGTCAATTCAAGGGTGCTGATTACGAATCTGAATGATGCAACTCGTGTAACCTTGAGCATTTTCCGCAAATTGGCAAAACCCAATATGGCTGCCAAAATATTCAAATTACCCATGAAAATCATAAAATTGTCTGCACATTGGCTAAGGAAATGCATGGAATTGTGTGGCAGGAGTGAAATACTCTCTGAAAAAATAATTTTTGACAAAATATTTATTTTCCTGATATTCAAAATGGCCGCCATAGGCCCTTGTATACTCTGTTATGTATAATATGAATAGAGGAAACTAATTTTCACAAAAATGAGCACTAAACTGCAAAAAATTGCGATGTATGAACGAAGTAATTTATGCAAAATCATCATTACTAATGAGATATATCATTTATTATGTAATGTATGGGAACATTGCTGTATTTTGATATCTAAAATAGCCGCCACAGGCCCATACCGTATTGCGTACAATGGCAATGGGGGCCCAAAATTCACAAGAGTGATCACTAAAATGCATATTAAGATTAAGCGAGTGGAATACTGACTAAAAACATAATTGTTTACGAAATATATTATTAATATGCCATGTATGTGTTGAATGTTGTATTTTGATATTCGAAATGGCTGCCAAAGGCCCTAAAAGTATTATACACAATGAGAAAGAGAGATCAAAGAAATCACAAGAGTGAGCCCTAAAATGCATATGTGATGAATTAATGGGATACTGTCTAAAAACGTATTTTCTAACAAAATATATCATTCAGGTTTCAAGTTTGTGTTAAATACTGTATTTGACTTTCAAAATTGCTGCCATATACATTAAAGGACAAGTCCACCCCAACAAAAGGTTGATTTGAATAAAAAGAGAAAAATCCTACAAGCAAATTTCATCAAAATCGGATGTAAAATAAGAAAGTTATGACATTTCAAAGTTTCGCTTAATTTCACAAAACAGTTATATGCACATCCTGGCTGGTATGCAAATGAGGAGACTGATGGCGTCATCCACTCACTATTTCTTTTGTATTTTATTATATGAAATATTCAAATTTTCTCCTCATTGTCAAGAGATACAATGATTAATTCCTCCCTGAACATGTGGAATTGGCATTGTTTAATACTATATGGTTCAGTCAAGTTGGTCCTTATTGTCAAATCTATAAAAAAATGAAATATATATAATTCAAACAATAAAAAACAAAAGAAATAGCGAGTGATGGACATCATCGACTAGTTGTGCATATCACTGTTTTGGGAAAAATAAGCGAAACTTGAAAATGTCATAACTTTCTTATTTTACATCCAATTTTGATGAAATTTTCAGCACTATGCTAGTTTGATTTTTATCTATTTATTCAAGTCAGCATTTTCCTGGGGTGGACTTGACCTTTAACAGTATTGTGTACAATGCAAAGGGGGAAACCAATATTCACAGGAGTGAGCACCATAAATGCACGTAATAGTGATCTATGAGTAAAATGTTGTCAGAAAGCATAATTTCTATTAACCCTTAATCTCCCGGGGTATTTTGATTCTTGTCATTCCGGGGGGGGGGGGTCCATTATGGCCCCCCTAAAGATCTCAGCCGCGGATTGCGTGATCACAACGAAAATTTGCATGATGGTAGAGAATGACGTAATCTTCGCTGTTGCATTGGTAAATTTCAGTGAATTCATATATTCTTATTTTATATGAATCATGCTAATTTATTATTCATGAAATCATACTTTTTGCTCTGATTCACTAAATAAAGCTCCTAGAAAGATATTTTTTGTTGAAAATATTCTTTATAGCATTCGTTACAATTGTGAATGAAAAAAAATTTGGTACCAAGACCGATTTATTATGTATTTTATTTTTTTTATTTCTTATGTATTTCTTTTTTTTTCTTTTTTTTATTGTTTTTTCTATGGGAATCGTTCCAGACTTAATTCTGATCATAAACAAGGCAAAATTAATTAGGTTTGATCAGTAAAAAGATTTATTTCTTTATTATATCTTCTAAGAATATTTCAAATATTTCTATAAAATTTTATTTTCTTTTTTTTAAACAAATATATATGTATAAGAAGCTAAATTGATTGATACATTAAAGAAAGATATAATGTTGGGTCCATTACCACCATGTCTACCAATCACAATGTCTTTATAACCTATATCGTTATTTTTAATATTCAGATTAATGGTAGCACAAAATTTACTGAATTTTAAACCAAAAGAGTCTAGAATAATGGCAATCATAAAATAGGTGATAATAATTGTTAATAGTTTTATATTCTAAAACAAAGTGGGGATTCTGCCAATTTAAATCGAAACAAATATTCATTTGACATCAAAAGTTTATACAAAAATTTAAAGTTGAATTCAGCTAAACGAAATCCTACAATGGAAGTAACTTTTTCTTTCCAGATATTGTTCCAAATCAAATTTTCTTTGAAATAAAGTGACCAATATTGTTCAACATTTGGGGTTGTAAACTTTTTATCCACAAGAAAATTGTATAATCTTTTAGAAAGTGCAATTGATAAATGTTTACTTTGTTTCATATGTAAAACATGATCATGGTCCTTCAATTGAAAGTAGCTAACAATTGAATAATTTGAGAAATGTTTATCTTTAACCATTCCCCCCCATTTTTCTGGTATACAACTCCAAATTAATTTCGATTCACATAAATAATTCCCTTTTTTCTCTATAATTTTGCATGAACACACACTATATCCAATAGTCCATCGTTGTTAATATCTCCAATGACAAGAATGTCTGAGCATACCCAATGCTTCAAAAATAAACACTTATTCTTATACAGAATGTTTTTATTACCCCATAACAACTGCTGTGTAATATCTTCACCTGTATTCTCAAAAGATGGTTAGTTATTACACATTTTCCAAGCAGTTATACATTTGACGATAAAATAATGGAAGTTGTTTCATTTCAGGCATTTGGCTGAACTTCGCTAGGTCACGGTATTGTAACTTCCGTGACTGGTTGCCCCGAGGCCAAGGTTCTTTGAGGCAATTGATACACAGTAAGAGGATACGTGAAATCAAATGCAGGTTTCAATATTTTGGAAAATAAATTAGTCCCCTCCCCCCGTTACCCAACATAAACAATAATGTCTTACAATTGCTTCTTCCAAAACAAACTGAACTTTCACTAACTGCCCCCCCTTCTCTCTCTCAGAAACTTGACACACAAATATATGCATACAAGCAAACAATTCTCCTGTCACTTTAAATACTTCCTGTCCCACTCTAATCCTTATTTCTCTTGAAGAATATTTCAACTGACTCATGATGTCACAGTAGCATATCACATTTCAGTACACTGTGCAACATCTTATGCCAATTGTGCTTAACAAATTTCGGCAGCAATATATCATCACAAATTGGTAAATGATAAATGAAAATTACCAAGATCAGATAATTTCATTCAAAATTAAAATGTTTATTAAGGAATCCATTTTCTAAAACATTGACAATAACATAATAATAATCAGGATCTACCAAACATTAATTTACATTTAAAACAAGTGGAATGCCTCTGCCGGTCTCACCTGCATCATGAGATTCAATATTGCACGGTGCTAACTTTGACAACTACTATAAAATAATTATTCACAAAAACACCATTCATATAATGATACAATACTATGTTCATTGATATTTGACCTTGATCATGTGACCTAAAACTTGTCAGTGATACTTGATTACCCCTATATCCACATTTTAAACACTAAACCTTAGGTTAAGATTTTGATGTTGATTCCCCCACCATGGTCTAAGTTCATTGACCCTAAATGAACTTTGACCTTGGTCATGTGACCTAAAACTCGCATGAGATACCTGATAACTCTTATGTCCAAGATTACAGATTACAGAGTTTAATGGTAATTAAAAAATACCCCCGACATGGCCAAAGTCCATTGACCTTTGACCTTGGTCATGTGACCTGAAATTCGCAAAGGATGTTCAGTAATACTTGATTACTCCTATGTCCAAGTTTTATTAACTAGACCAATAAACCGTCAAAGTTATGATAGGAATTCAACAAATACCCCTAACTTGGCCAAAGTTCATTGACCCTAAATGACCTTTGACCTTTCATCATGTGACCTGAAACTTACACAAGATGTTCAGTGATACTTGGTTACTTTTATGTCTAGGTTTTATGAACTAGACCAATACATTTACATAGATGTGATGGTAATTCAACAAATACCCCCAACATGGTCAAAGTTTATTGACCTTAAATGACCTTAGACCGTGGTCATGAGACCTGAAATTCGCAAAGGATGTTCAGTAATACTTGATTACTCCTATGTCCAAGTTTTATGAACTAGACCAATAAACCGTCAAAGTTATGACAGGAATTCAACAAATACCCCCAACTTTGCCAAAGTTCATTGACCCTAAATGACCTTTGACCTTTAATCATGTGACCTGAAACTTACACAGGATGTACAGTGATACTTGATTACTATTATGTCCAAGTTTCATGAATCAGATCCATAAACATTCAAAGTTATGATGGTAATTCAACAGATGCCCCAAATTCGGCCAAAGTTCATTGACCCTAAATGACCTTTGACCTTGGTCATGTGACGTGAAACTCAAGAAAAATGTTTAGTAATACCTGAATAATCTTATGTCTAAGTTTCATGAACTAGGTTTATATATTTTTTAAGTTATGACATTTCAAAAACTTAAACTTAGGTTAAGATTTTGACGTTCATTCCCCCAACATGGTCTAAGTGCATTGACCATAAATGACCTTTGACCTTGGTCATGTGACCTGAAACTTACACAGGATGTTTAAAAATACTTGATTAACCTTATGGCCAAGTTTCATGAACTTGGTCCATATACTTTCTAAGTTATGTTGTCATTTCAAAAAAGATTTGGTGTTGATGCCGCCGCCGTTGGAAAAGCGGCGCCTACAGTCTCACTCTGCATCGCAGGTTAGAAAAAAATTGAAGGCAATGCATATCTAAAAAGGCTGTTACTGGTTGGGGGTAGTGTGGGGGGGATAAATGTATAAAAATAGGATTTAGTACATTTCTTCTACACTTAAATCATATTGCACAATGTGTATTGGAATTTCATTCAAAAGATGTCGATGAGCCTAATAGTTAAAATGAGGGATGCATCCAAGATTTAATAAAAGAGCATAAAAATCTTTGATATTGTGTTGATTTTTCCACAAAATTTTGTCACTAAAAAAAAAAAGAAAGGCAAATTCCTTTCAAATTTGCTGGCAAGAAATAGTCTACTCATAAAGTGGGGGGGGGGGGGGGGCTAATGCCGGAATCTCCCTAAAGAGTGCCTTTCCAAATCAATACATTAGTGAATCATTAACAAAATTTGATATTGTCTACTGTAACTGTGGTTAGAATTCAATCAATTTTTAAACTATAGTCTATATATTTTTGCATTTACATTTTAAAATATTTCAAAGAGTAAGATAACAAATAAATGGAACTTAATATCCCTACATAATTACTCAAGCATCATGAAGATTTGCAATCACGGTAACTTTGCCCCAGCCTGTTGCAGCTACTATAAAAAACCTTGATTTCTTGCTCAGCCCTGTTAACATGGTAATTGTCATAATGACAAGATTACAATAGTAATAACTTGTTTATGAAATGAGGTCCAGGAGCGATACATTTTTTAATCCTCTGATCACCTTTATTATCATTTAGCTATGCATTATTTTTATTTCCAAATACAATATTTTTTTTCATATAGAACCCTAAGTATGTCACTGAAAGAAGACCTTTAGGCCTTTAAACTGGAAAAATAATACTTAATTCCACGAAAACTACTAAGAACTAGTAGAAAAGTAGAAAATATTAAATAAAAGGTGAAACATTTGCCCATTGCAAAAATATTTCTTTTATGTTGTGTGAAATTTTGTACCTAAGCTAGTATACTTTAATGTTATTGCCCGGTGATGAACCTGAACTTGTACTGCATTCTTTTCTACAGATGTGTAGTTTAAAGGACAAGTCCACCCCAACAAAAACTTGATTTGAATAAAAAGAGAAAAAATTCAACAAGCACAACACTGAAATTTTCATCAAAATCGGATGTAAAATAAGAAAGTTATGGCATTTTAAATTTTCGCTTATTTTCAAAAAATAGTTATATGAACGAGCCAGTTACATCCAAATGAGAGAGTTGATGACATCACTCACTATTTCTTTTGTCTTTTATTATATGAAATATGAAATATTTTTATTTTTTTTGTCATTGTCATGTAAAATGAAGTTTCATTCCTCCCTAAACACGTGGAATTCCATTATTGTAACATTTTGTGCTTCAGGCAAGGAGGTCCTAATTGTCAAATTCGTAAAAATTGAAATATTGTATAATTCAAACAATAAAAAACAAAAGAAATAGTGAGTAAGTGACATCATCGACTCTCTCATTTGGATGTAACTGGCTCGTTCATATAACTATTTTGTTGAAAATAAGCGAAACTTTGAAATGTCATAACTCTCTTATTTTACATTCGATTTTGATGAAATTTTCAGCATTGTGCTTGTCTGATTTTTTTCTATTGATTCAAATCAACATTTTTCTAAGGTGGACTTGACCTTTAAGTAACATTAAATGCTTAATTACTAGTAATATATTTATTCAAAATGATTCATTGTTTAATGTCTTATTGCAGTGAAGTAACTACTTTTTATCAACTTGGCCTTCATATTTCTTCTTGGCACTTGTGATACTTAAACAGCTTGGGAAGTGGGAAACCTGCATGGTAAAAAAAGAGAAAAAACAAAATGAGCTGCTGATATAAATTATTCTTACTCATCTAGTCTAGTTTATCAAGAAGATTTAAACTTTTTATTAGGCCCTACTCTTCCATGCAATATTATTTACATACAGCACATGATATACAGCCAGATAAAAATCACAGATCACTCTTTATAGATCATAATTCATAAAGCTTTTTTGATTAAGTGTGTAAACTCATTCCAATAGATATCATAAGATTACTCTCAATATTTTGTCCTTTTTTATTCTGTCTACAGAGTAACTGAGTTTTAAAGTAATTTTATGTATGACTAAAGAGACATAGACCATAAGTATGCATTGATGAGAATGGAAATACTGGTAAATCTGGTAAATCCAAATAAATATTAACTCACAATGGAGCTTTACTATCTGGGATAGCATGATTCAGAAAAATTTGCTAGAGTCCCCCCCCCCCCAAATAAAAAGGAATCAGGAGGCCTTTTCGTACGAAAACAAGCATACCTTGAAAGTTTTGAGTTCAGATATCCTGTTCTTCATCAGATTGTAACTCTTGGTGATGTGCGAATGGTAGTTGTACTTCTGACTGGGCTGGGACTGCTAGGAACTTGATCCCATTTGATCTGCAATTCAAAATACACACAATACTTTTACAGTTACAATGTAAGTCATTTCCAGCTAGTCATATCCTAAGCCTATGAATATTTCCAACTAGAAAAAGAGCTGGTCTTGACCAAAACTTCCTTCTCTCTGTATCTGTTCCACTGACGAAATATGCTTACCTGGCTCTGTTTCCACTGACCATCTTCATTGTCAACAAGAGTCAGTAAATGCTTCAAGCACAGATGGACTACTATAGCAAGGCCTTTTGTCAATCTTCATAATAGTACATCAGGCCAGCTTTGATAGATGTAGGATAATTATTATTTGTGTGATAATTTGGCTCTCACTCATTCACCAGTGCGAGACAATTAATTTTTTTTGCACTCATCTATAAACATGTGAATCTGTACGTCTAAGTGAGTTCCTCTTTAAGGTTAGCTTGCTCGCAAGTTTCTCCACCTATACTTATAAAATTTGAAATGGGGCACTATAAATTTTCTCAACCCTTCCCATTAAAATTACACACTCATGATATACTATAATTGAGCAGTTTGAAACCCGACAAAAAATGTTGGCCCCCCCCCCAAATAAAAATAATTTAACTCCGCTATACTAGGCTAGATCTGATTATAATTTTAGTCCAATGGTACAGGCAGAGACTAGAATAAAGTTAAATTAAATCTTCGTAGAGAAAAAGAGTTAAACCAGATGGCAGATCTAGAAATTCCTTTTTAGAAATCTAGATCTAAATTAGACCTATCGTAGGGCCTCACTTTTAGTAAAAAAGAATCAGAGATGCCAAGTTCAAAGACCGGCTAATAGCTGGTCTTTGAACTTGGCATCTCTGCTATGCGTGAGGTTTTCTGTGAATCTGAGTGAGATCACAGACATTGTGTACAATGTATATGGGGATAGGCTGTGATAGTTGCGTGAGACAGAGATTTGAGGAGATGAACAAGAGTCCAAAATGCTTAAGTATCACACATAATGCGTGAGACTTGGTAGCTCTGAAGAATAACGTTAAAATCTGTCTCAAGCTCAGTCGGTAGAGCGGGGGTTTCGGATTCCGGAGACCCAGGTTCGATTCCCACCCAAAGTGGAGCGCTAGTGCCCTATGGTAAGGCATTTATCTTCATTACCAGGTCCCTAGGAAAGAACCTTAAGCCGTTGGTCCCCTGGTTGTTTGCTCACAGGCATTCGTGCTTCTTGGCAGTCAGGTAAAAAATCTCGGTATAACAAATCATTCCATGACCGTCACCATGGGCAAGGCAAAATCTATCAATATCGTTCCGAATAGATTTAGTTCATTTAAATTTAATTTCTTTTTAAAGGCAGAGAATTATATTGATTCATATAAAGATGAAATAGGGGTGTCCAAAAATCAGTAGGCACTGGCACAACTTTAATTAAACTTCAACTTAAGCTTAATTGTTTGACACTAATTCCCAACACCAGTACCTAATGACCTAACCCAGGGAGCTCCGGCCCACTTCATGGGCTGGAGCCCCCTGGGTTACTATAATGACCTAGCTGGCCTATATATGTATCGGTAATTTCGCATCCGGCTGGCACCGGCGGTATTAGACAGCTGGCAGCCGTCTGTTTCGAGTTTTTTTAACATATTTTTTTTATTTTCTCCTCGTACACAGACGGCTCGCTATCGTGCTCCCACCATTAGGGGACTCGCAATGCAAAATCCCCCCGTTGGGGCTCTCCAATTTTGTCTTTAATGAATAAAAATTTTGAAAATTAACGCGACCAAAATGCAAATTAATATTCCCTCTTGACATTAATTGCCAAAAAACAGAGAAAAATCAAGTTAAAAGGAACAAAAACAGTGACTTACCTCGGCTGTCGCGCAAATTCACTTCCCCGTTTTATCCGATCTTAAGTACATAAACATATGGCCATTGAGTCCCCTGTACAGATCGCGCTAGAACTTCGGTCTCTGTATTTGGTGTGAGAAGACAACGGAGTTCAGCTGAACAACCAACATAACAGAGACCGAAGCTTTTGGTCTACGGCGGTATCAACGGCCATATGCTGCTACGCTCTGCCTATTTGGCTTAGATTTGATAAACTTTTGCCGTTACTGAACAAGTACCCCTGATACTAGAACTAAAAAGTGAAATAAGGACGGACATGAACCATTCCAATTAACCAACATAGTTCTACGAAAAACTGTATTGTTTTCTGAGAAATCATGTCAGTCAGATGATCAGATCTCAGAGTCAGAAATGGAAATATGGACATGATGGATATTGACTTTTATTGTGGTTTACGAACAAGGCCCTGCATACTCATGGACCTACATGTAGGTCCATGGCATTACTAAACCTTGCAATACGTGAGTGGCATGACCCTGGCTTGCCCCGGGGACCCCGACGTGTTCGGGCTGCCGCAGTATTGGCCCTGGCGACGCCGAACCCCAAGCAGCAAACACACTAACGTTACAATTACAACTGAGATCAAAGCACGAAATTAAACTGAACTTACTTTTTTTGGTATGGAATGCCAATAATTTGATGTCGATGGTCCCTCAAAGATTTTCTGTTCAACTGAAGTTCACTCAGAAATCAGGATTCCGAACACTAATTCTATAAACAGATAATTAGTCTTGCTATATATTTCAGAAAGTTGAATTTCGCAGAGCACAGCTATCGTAGGAAATTGCGCCCTCTCTCGCTCTCTCATTGCCAGTTTGTTGACGAGCTACACTTTAATTCTAAGCTCTACTTTATTTCTGCGTTCTCTTATTTTCGACGAGCTAGCGCTATTTGCGATGGACTATAATTCAGTCGTTTTGTTTAATTTTGCGGTTGTCTGTATTTCTGAGGTTGCCTTTATTTCTGTTGTTTATGTTTCTGAAGTTTTCTTTAGTTTTGAGGTTGTCTATATTTCTGTTGTTTATGTTTCTGAAGTTTTCTTAAGTTCTGTATTTATGAGGTTGTCTACAATTCTCTGGCTGTCTATATTTCTGAAAATGTTTTTATTCTGTGGGTCTTTTTCCCTCAAGCTGTCTTTATTTCTGCGGTTGTCTATATTTCTGAAGTTCTATTTAGTTCTGTGGATGTCTTTACATTTCTCAAACTTTCTCTATTTCTATATATGAGCCTTTATTTCTGTGATTGTGTTCAATATACATGTTATCTACGTATTTTTTATCATTTATTATTTTTTGCGATTGTCTTGTTTTTGTGTTTGTCCTTATTTCTGCACTGATGTTTGATTCTGTGAATTTCTATATTTTTGTTATCTTTATTTCTAAAATTTCTTTATTTTTATATATATTTCTGCATTTTAGTTTATTTTTAACAGTATATATATATTTCTCAAATTGTTAATTTTGGCACTTTTGGCCGCCCATACTATTAAAGCCTCTTTATATCCTATCTATTGTCAACGATGAACGGCATTTGAATATTAATTATTCAGAAGGAAGAGGATCGAGGGTATTTGAATTGCAGTTCATCATGACTTAGCCGTGAACCAGAATAGCCTAGTGGTTGAGTCGCAGCCAGGCAAGAAGTAGATGACAGGTTCGAATCCAACTGGTTCCAATTTTTTCTGACTTATGATTTTCATTTAAGATCGAGCATGCGATATCTTAAACCCATATGAGTAATCAGTGGCGGACCGTGACCCCGAGGAGACAAAGCATTGGGGGGGGGGGGCGCACGGCATTGTTCACAAACAATGCAGTGCCCCCAATGCTTTGTCTCCTCCGGGTCACGGTCCGCTACTGTGAGTGATGCCGAAAATTTGTTCACAAACATAATTTTTTTACAAAGCATTTAAAAAAATAGATTTGTAAATCAAACACAATGATAAAAATTCGATTTCCGTGCTGAAATATGTTTTGTATATCGACTTCAAAATTTGATATGTTAAGCTCGATATTGAGCAAGATATGTAAATCACAAAGCGACATGAACTTTTTTTCCAAGTCTTCCCCTCATGTTATTTCATTCACCCGTCTTCCTCCTCTTATGTTTCACCTTCTTCTTTTCTCCTCTTTTTTCCCTTCTTTATTCTATCTTTGAGTTTCGCCCTTGTTTTTTTGGCTCCGCGAATAAGGGGGGGGGGGGGGGGGGGCTCGGGCCTCCTGGATCCGCCTATGCGTTAGCTTAGTAGAGCCATGCAAAATCCAAGAAACTGAAATGAGCATGGCCATCTTGTTAATAAAGGTTCCCGCTTAAACATATTTAGCTTTGAAGTATAAAAAAGTGAGCCATCTATCAGATCTAAGAATTTACTTTTTCTTTTAGGATGTATATCAGTGATTTCGTTAATTAGGCCTGTCGCCTAATGCTTTTTCAATTTGGTGATTAGATCAAAATCAAACCAAAATCCTTTCTCATTTTCTGTGTGTAGCTCAGGAGTCCTCAATCTCCATCTCAGTCAGCTCCGGTGAGGGTCTTTTGCGGTGTGTTCATCGAGGAGAACCATTCATGCACGGCGAAACGTGGGACGTAGACGAATGCACTGCCTGTTCCTGTGATAACGGTACGATTACCTGTGTGACTGAGGGTTGCCAGCCAGCATTCTGCATTTCACCAGTAAAACCTGAAGGAGAATGTTGCTTACTCTGCCCATACAGTACGTGTTGTGTTAATATCATACATAATTAAAAGATATTACATTTAATGTAATCTCCAAATCACTCACATCACCAGGGGCGGATCTTAAAATTGCGCAGTCTTACTACTAGGCTTAACCCTTGATGATTGAACCAAATCTACTTGTATACATATAAGGCACAATTGCCTTTAAAATTGAAAATTCGAACAAGTGTATAAGTAGTTACATGTATTTCAATTCCACCTGAAAAGATATTAGTTTCCAAATCCTAAATTCCCTCACTAAGGGCCCTTCTTGAAAATAGTAGTATTCATTAAGCGAGCGAAGATTGTGGTTGGCCATTGAAAATATTCCTATCATCACCAGGGCACTGATATTAATCCAGTGATTGAGTTTTGACAAATCACTTATCATTAGCAGGGGCGAATCTACCCTTCCCCAATGGGGGGGGGGGCGGATTTGCAGCCACATCTGTGAACATTTTTTTTTTACAAAGTATTATTACCTCCTATTGAGACCTCTTTATTTACTAGTCTGGTCTGTTAGCGTCAAACATGCCCTACTTGTGGACACGGTGGATAAAAACATGATTTTTTCTCCAGACCTTTGTTTATGTATAAGAATTAAGAATTGGGTATGCTCCAAAAAATCTGGCTGCAGGAACAGTGAAAAAAATGGGTGAAAATGTCAGAATTTATGAGTTCAGATTTATCTGATATATACAGCGCGTCCCAAAAAAAACTATACACTTTTGAAATGGCTGCCAAATAAGAAATGTAGCACTTTGGGGGAAAAGACTTATAGATATGGAAAGCCAATAAAGTCAACTTTCAAATGACACCAAAAAGTTGGAAAATTATTCATGCTTGAGCGAGCACTGCCCACTGAAACAGAGGGTATGCAAATTAGGGTGGGCTGGAATTAGCCTTCCAATTTCTTTCAGATTTTTTGTTTGGTACTGGCAAAGTTGAAGGTTATTTGGTGAGTTAAAGATCAGATGTTATCAGTTTGTTGTTTGTGAAAATTTCATACGTTATTAAATTGAAATTTAATGCATGAGTGATCATGAATTGCAATTTTTAGTGCAGCTTTATCATGTGGATCATGTGGATCTTAACAATGTGTTCATGACAGTCAGGAGAAGAGGGGGTAATATGACTTAGGTAGGTGAAGTAAGTTGATGGGCTTAAGGTCAACAGAACATTTAGCAACCCCTCCCTCCATCTCTACCCCCTCCCCCCGCTTCTCTCCTCCTGAGAGACTAAGCTTGGCTAGGCTGGGCAGGAATTAGCCATACAGTTTTTTGAGAGGTTAGTCCTTTGGAACTTACAAACCTAAGGGTGTTCTGCTATTCATGAGTGAGATAAGTTTTGGTTTTAATAGGCAAATTTCATGAATTTCTCAATTGAAATGTACTGCATGAGTGAACAGGAATTGCAATTTTAGTGTAGCATATTCATCTTGTGGACATCAGAAGTGTGTTCATGAGAGTCAGAGTAATGTGATGGTACATGTACCTGTTACAAGCAAGAGGGCGAGGTATGCTAAGACTTGGTTAAAAGGGTATTCCTCTTCATTTTGTCCTTTTACAAATTAAAAGTCATAGGTACCCTCCCCTCTTCACCTCCATTTTCCAGCCCCCCCCCCCTCTCTCTCTGTCTCATCTCCTGGATTGAAGCCTTTTCAAAACTTAACTGCCAAGTGACCAGTGGCACATGGTCAGTTTGAATGATTACCAAAAAAATTTAATGATTATGGTGATTAATGAAATAATTTATTGGAAAAAAATGAATGTTTTATTGATCACATTGCACATTGAATGAGTTAATGTACTGATAAATTGTTGATTGAATGATTGCTAGGAAAAAGTTGATGCCCTAATTCAGAATTAATCATTAAACCAACATTCTGCTCTGGACTTAATTCACGCGTACATAATAGCCATCAGTCTCTCAACAGGAGGGGAGGGTGGAAAGAGGGAGGGGACGGGGCTGAATGTTCTGTTGACCCTTATTCCATCAACCTGCTCCTCCCTCTTAAGCCCTATCTCACCTCCTATTCTCCCGACTGGCCGACTCCCATGAACACATTGCTGAGATCGCCATGATAAAGTTGAAATGCTGCCCCAAAAGAGATCCAAATGATAAAGCTGAAGTGCTGCTCCAAAAGTGTAATTTGTGTTCACTCATGCATAAAAGTTCAATTTAATAACTTAAAAAATTTGCTTAAGCTATAAAAACTGATCAAGGCTGATCATCAATTTATCACAACGCCCTTAACTTTGCAAGTTCGAAATGATTTGCCTCTCAACAACTGAAATAAATTGGAAGGCTAATTCCAGCCCACCCTAATTTTCATACCCTTTGTTTCAGTGGGCAGTGCTCGCTCAAGCATTAATATTTTTCCAACTTTTTGGTGTCATTTGAAAGTTGACTTCATTGGCTTTCCATATATGAGAGTCTTTTTCCCCAAAGTGCTAGATTTTTTATTTGGCGGCCATTTCAAAAGTGTATAGTTTTTTTTGGGACGCGCTGTAGACTAGCGCTAGTGCAAAACTCAATAGCAGTGCATTATTTTACATTGGATTAGTTCTTGAATTCAGACCCTTTTTGAACAGATCTTCTGTTTGTCCTCGCATCTCAATGCACCAAATATTTAAAGCAGATGCTAAACAAGCCGAAGGGTGACGGTGGAGGGGGTTGAATGTTGGTGTGTATGTACATATTTTGGTCTTGGGGTAAAGATGTGCAAGACACATTTTTTTGTGTTGGAAATTGTGTTGCCATGGTAACAGTGTATCATTGCAAAAATAAGGTAAACATTTTGCAGTTGGAACTACTTCCTCTGTTTTCATCCGATTCTCATGAAATTTGGCACACACATTGATCTTGAGGAGAAGATGTCCAAGACTTATATTTGTGTGTCTTTCAGAAATCTTGTTGCCATGGTAACAAAATATTATCTGGTGAAAATTGGGGAAAAACCTTACAATTCAAACTGTTTCATCAGTTTTCAATCAATTTTCATGAAATTTGGCACACACATTGGTATTGAAGTAAAAATGTACAAGGCACTTTTTGTGTGTGTTCCAAAATTGTGTTGCCATGGAACAACATATATTATATGGCAAAATTGCAATTTGAACTACTTCATCAGTTTTTTGTTGTTGCTGTTTTGAACCAATTCTCATGAAATAATTATGGCTCACACATTGGCCTTGAGGTAAAGATGTGCAAGAACCTTTTGTCAGAGAGTGCATTGCCTTGGTAACCACATTTAGCCAGAAATATGGGGAAAACTCATTGTGGATCAGTCTACTTCTCAGTTTTCAGCCTGTGCTCATAATAGTTGACACAAATATTCATTTTGGGTAAAGATTCATATTCAGTATTAAAAGGGAATCAAGCCTTGGTCATAATGTTGTGTGCATGGAAAAGGAGAAAAATAAGAATGGTGAAAGTTTTAAAGAAATCGGACAAGCAAAATAAAGTTATGGCTGCTTTAAAATTAAGATCCCTAAGGCTACTAGTATGTCTAATTCAAATTGGCAACTGGGTAAGTACATGTAAATTATGACAAGGGGTGGGGCCGCAAGGACAACTTTCCCATAAGACTAGCACTTAGTTATCAGGATTTTAGGTTTTCTCCTAAATCCCTATTCCATGGGGCCGTAATATAAACCCGGTAGTATGTTTTATGTCCTCATGAAAGAAAGACATAATTTGAAGTAAAACTTTTGAAAAAAAGAAATTTTAGCTAATTAATTATTCCAGTACATGGAAGAGTGGTCCTTGCCTTCTTACATCACTATGACATCACATATGCGGTCAATTTGAAGTCTTCATGGGTATAGTGATTACCAATGTTTATAACTTTAATATGTTCACAACTTTGTTATGGTTTGTCCGATATTGTTCAAACTTTGCCCAATAAACTTATCTGATTTTTTCATTTTCCTCTAAAAACAAGTGTTTATTTGGGTTTGATTCCCCTTTATAAAGTCATATAATAGCGCAGGGTATTAATCACCTTCAATAATATCTATAGGCTTTTTGGGGGGGCGGAGAAGGTCCTTAAAATCTGACAACATAAAAATATAGAAGGTTAAAGGCCATGACCATGAGGAACTTAAACACTCTTAAAAAAAACCCCTTACATTTTTATTGGGGGGGGGGGGGCTTTAGAAAATTGCCACATAAAGAGTAAAAGGAAATCATAACGACTAGGAACTTAACCCCCCCCCCAAAAAAAAAAGGGGGGGGGGAATCCTTTACACTTCAGCATATTGATTTAAAGCCTCAAACATTCTGCTTTGAAAAAAAAAATGTTTCCGGTGTCCAATTAATCAATGTATTATTTGAAGCATGAAGCAGGGGCTGTCACAGAAATATACTGAAAAAAAATAAATGAAAGCAAATATAAGGCTAAAATCTATTGTGCACATAGGTATATTTTTGATATGGTACTGAGTCATGGATTTGCAAGTGAATTTCTAAAAGAAGTGCAGAGATTTTTTAAAATATTTATATTTCTATAATTAGTTGCATGATTAAAGGTACATTTTAAAATATGTCAGAAAAAGTATTCTTAGAGAGAGACAGGAAACAGAAGGAGATGGCATGGTGAAGATCAAAATCAAGAGTGATGTGAAAGTTAAAAAGAAAGAGTAGGAACGGAATATGAATATGAATAAAAGACTGAGTAGGAGAATATAAATAAACAATGGTTAATTGGGTACTGTAAACAATTTTTTTATCAAATCAGAATGCATTAAACTTCAAATGAATGGTGAGAAGTGCAAAGGACTCTTGTTACCTTTCAAGGGGGGGGGGCATTTTCTGCTAAAAAGTATATCATCCCCCTATTTTTTCGGGGGTGGGGGGGGGGTAAGTTCCTAGTCATAATCCTTTAACTGTAATTTTTATGAGGTCATTTTCTAAAGACTCCCCCCCCAAAAAGAGTAATGTCTAGCTTTAAAAATGCATTGACCCCTGAGGGACAAACGTGTAGACTGGTTTGAGCATGGGGAGGTAGAAATAAAAGTGGTATGGGGAGGGGTGCACATCTTGGGGAGGTGAAACTAAGGTTTGGAAAATCAGCTGTTGAAAGTAGAAGGGGTACACATTTTGTTTTGCTTGCCAGTGTTGGAACTCCTCGAGCTGCTTCAGCGGAAGGTTTCATATTCACCCAGTGTACCTCCAGCCTGTATGCCCTTAAGGGGAAGCGTTTTTTAAGAGTGTTTATCATTTTTATGTTTCTCATGGCCACTGCCTTTAACCTTCTTTGATGTCAGATTTAAAGGACTAATCCTGCCCCTTCCCCCCAAACCCAGAAATATTAATGAAGGTGATTAATACCCCACATTTTAATGCAAATAAGACATTTAGAATTTAATATGAATCTTTATCCTAAGATGAATATTTCTTCCAATTTTTATGAGCACTGACTAAAAACAGGGGAAGAAGTTTGATCCACAATACGTTTTCCTACATTTCTGGCTATCATATGTGGCTACCCTGGTAATGCACTCTCTCACAAATGCAAAAAAGAAGGTTCTTGCACATCTTTACCCCAAGGCCAATGTGTAAGCCAAATTTCACGAGAATAGGTTCAAAACTGATGAAGTAGTTCAATTGCAAGTTTTTTACCTAAATTTTGCCATATGATATTTTGTTACCATGACAACACAGTTTCTGAAACACACACAAAAAGTGCCTAGTCCATCTTCACCTCAAGACCTATGTGTGTGCCAAATTTCATGAGAATCGGTTAAAAACGGAGGAAGTGGTTCTAACTGCAAGATTTTTACCTTATTTTTGCAATAATACACTGTTACCATGGCAACACAATTTCCAACACATGCAAAAAATGTGTCTTGCACACCTTTACCCCAAGACCAAAATATGTACATACACACCAACATTCAACCCCCTCCACCGTCACCCTTCGGCTTGTTTAGCATCTGCTTTAAATATTTGGTGCATTGAGATGCGAGGACAAACAGAAGATCTGTTCAAAAAGGGTCTGAATTCAAGAACTAATCCAATGTAAAACAATGCATTGCTATTGAGTTTTGCGCAAGCGCTAGTCTGTACATCAGACAAATCTGAACTCATAAATTCTGACATTTTCACCCATTTTTTCACTGTTCCTGCAGCCAGATTTTTTGGAGCATACCCCATTCTTAATTCTTATACATAAACAAAGGTCTGGAGAAAAAAAATCACGCTTTTGTCCACCGTGTCCACATAATTTCGCTAACTGACCAGACTATACTATCTATTGTCAACGGCGGACGGCATTTGAATATTAATTATTCAGAAGGAAGAGGATCGAGGGTATTTGAATTCCAGTTCATCGTGACTTAGCCGTGAACCAGAATAGCCTGGTTCTTGAGTCACAGCCAGGCTAGTCCAGATTGGACCTTGTTGTTTGAAAATGCCCTTTCCCCAAAGCTAACATAGAGGGCACATGTCTGCCAATCTCTAATCAGCGCCAATCCACTCATCTTCGCTCCCCACCAAGGTCCAGTACAAAACTTTGTTACTGCAAAGTTTTGTACTGGACCTTGGTGGAGAGCGAAGATGAGTGATTGGGAGACATGTGCCCTCCATGCTAGCTTTGGGAGAGGGCACTTCCAACCAACAAGGTCCAATCTGGACTAGCCTGGCTGCGACTCAAGAACCAGTCTATTCTGGTTCACGGCTAAGTCACGATGAACTGGAATTCAAATACCCTCGATCCTCTTCCTTCTGAATAATTAATATTCAAATGCCGTCCGCCGTTGACAATAGATAGTATAGTCTGGTCAGTTAGCGAAATTATGTGGACACGGTGGACAAAAGCGTGATTTTTTTTCTCCAGACCTTTGTTTATGTATATGACAGGTTCGAATTTTCATTAAAGATCGAGCATGCGATCTCAAACCCATATGAGTAATGCCGAAAATTTGTTCACAAACAGGAATTTTAACAGAGCATTAAAAAATAGATTTGTAAATCAAACACAATGATGAAAATTTGATTTCCGTGCTGAAATATGTTTTGTATATCGACTTCAAAATTTGATATTTTAAGCTCGATATTGAGCAAGATATGTAAATCACAAAGCGACATGATTTTTTTCTTCCAAGTCTTCCCCTCATTTTATTCACTCGTCTTCCTCCTCTTATTTTTCACCTTCTTCTTTTCTCCTCTCCTTTTCCCTTCTTTATTCTATCTTTGAGTTTCGTCCTTGTTTTTTAAGGCTCAAAGGGGGGGGGGGGACTCCTGGCCAGGTCCGCCTATGCGTTAGCATAGTAGAGCAATGCAAAATCCAAGAAACTGAAATGAGCATGGCCGTCTTGTTAATAAAGGTTCCCGCTTAAACATATTTAGCTTTGAAGTAAAAAGTGAGCCATCTATCAGATCTAAGAATTTACTTTTTCTTTTAGAATGTATATCAATTATTAGGCCTATCGCCTTATGCTTTTTAAATTTGGTGATTAGATCAAAGTGAAACCAAAATCCTTTCTCATTTTCTGTGTGTAGCTCAGGAGCCCTCATTCCCGACCTTTCGTTTGAGGACGCGTACGCTTATTTAGAACGGTAGTTCATTTTGGGAGAGACTTTTGGGCCCGTCGTCATGGTCGTAAAACTCCGCCCTGTAATGCAAATTGTGTGACATGAGATTTTTTTCGTTTCGCATCTGGAACGGAAACATTCAATTTGCGTTTCGTGTGCAAAATTCTGGTTGCTACTATGGTAACAGCGATATATCTGATTTAGGACGACTTTCCAAATCCAAATTTGGTTCCTCCCAGAGCTCGAGATGCCGCCCGGGGGACCCACTTCCATTGAATGGTGGATACCAGGCGCGACCACACGTAAAAATGGAAAGAGTGGGTATACGTATAGGCCTATGTAGCGTTATGAGGGTGTGAGAAACAATGATTAAAATACTGAAAAGGGATATATTATTTCCACTACTTGTAGGGTGTCACAACCCAAATACTTGTTGAGAGATGCATTTTCATAATCTGGAAAAGACCTTCCCTTGTTTAGGGTGCTTTTCGAAACCCATAGTCGCGCCTGGTATCCACTCATCAATGGAAGTGTACCCCCGGCAAACCCCCCATTTCTGCGGAAAAGTAAAACATACTGCCCATTACATCGTGTGCTAGAGGCATATCGTTCATGTAGAAGGTGCTGGCAAAAGAAAAAAACTCCGCAAATTCAGACGGTTTATGGCCTGTTGCATGCTGTGTACATGTCAACGCATGGGAAATGATTCGACTTGAGAGGTGATCTGACTCATGGAATCAATTGCCAGTGATCCACAAATAATGCACATTAAATGCAATATCGATTCGATGGACTGTAATGATCTATATCTAAGCCTTAATTTGGTAAGTTTTTCCTTACTCAATATGTACTCGATTTGTTTGAAAAACCACTTTCTTATCCATGTCATAATCTACATTTCGCATGTCTCCAGCCAGCTGGAGTCATAGCCATGATACAGGTACAGTCCCGCCGCGAGCTTAGGCAGGCAAATGGTATGGTATGGCATGCTGGTATCGTATGAAAGAGCTTTGCACACGAAAAGCAAGATCTATAGGGCCTGTAACACAAAGCTTGGCAATGATTGCAAAACAGTTTTCTACGTTTGATTGTATTGACTGTAATGTATAATCAATCTAGAAATTCGAGTCTATGATTAATCGTTAACTTTTGAGTTACCCGACTCTAATCTCGCGTTGTAGAGATTTTCGAAATGTGCCTATTATCACTCAGCTCCGGTGAGGGTCTTTTGCCGTGTGTTTATCGAGGAGAACCATACATGCACGGCGAAACATGGGACGTAGACGAATGCACTACCTGTTCCTGTGATAACGCTACGGTTACCTGTGTGATTGAGAGTTGTCAACCAGCATTCTGCACTTCACCAGGAAAACCTAAAGGAGAATGTTGCTACCTCTGCCCATACAGTACGTGTTGTGTTAATACCATGCATAATTAGAACACATATAACATTCAATGTTATCTCTAAATCACTAACATCAGTTACCCACCATCCACCATTAAGCCTATATCATAAATGGGTAATAAAAGAGGGTTTCGGCGTAACCACTTGATTGTTGTTAGAAAAAACAAACATAACTTAAATACCTATTATACAATATCATTAGCTATCACGGTCATAAATTCCATGATATTTTTCGAATATTTTACATCAACAGATCACTATATATTCTTTTGAATGAGGCGTCCGCACCCACAGCGTGTGTGTCTCCCATTTTCATAGGGAATTAACACTCACTTCTCTCCGAAGCTACCGGTCAATGAACCATCAAGAGTGCACCTTGTGCATGATTAAGACGTAACCGAGTCCTGTGAAGATAGGGTGCCAACCTCTGCGGACCAGGAAACTCACAGGGCATAAAGATGGTGCTAATAAAGACACAATGCCGGGAGAGGACTATGCAACTTGTGACTGTAAATCATTCGAGCGATATACCGCTAAAACTGCAGCAATATCTCAACCAATATAGTAACCGCATTTTATTTATAAAAATAATGGTAATCGATAAAGCAGGACATATTTTGATGGAGGATTTTTAGGAAGGCACTTTAAAAGCCCACATAGCACCTGAGGCCACTTTCTTCATCAATTCTGTAATCAAGATGAGTACAAGCTAATAGTATGTATATATTTCACAAGCTTAAAAATGGAACATCAAATAACAAATGATTGTACAGTGCGTCCCAGAAAAAACGAAACCGAGATTTAGCGATGATTTATCATAACTTAATCATAAATAAAATAGACAAATGACCTATCAATGTAACTACTACTTACATTATTCCTAATTCACGCATGAGTGAGTAAAAACAATTCGAAGAGAGGACGCCAAAAACTCACTTGGCGGGGGGTATCTGAATTTCAAAAAGAAAATCACATGACTAAAAAGTTCAATATCTGCTCTTTTCTTTGATACCTCAATAACAGAAAATGGTCGAGAATAAAAAAGTTATGATCCCTCAAAATAATGCTTGTATTTCCCTAATTTCATTAAATAAACTTGTTTTCACCGGTTTCCCACAGAAGCTATCGCACGGTAACAAAAGACTTCATGGCTAATCGTTTACAAAACGGAGTGTCGAGTGAGTTTGAACGCTAGCCTGTAAAACCTCTTCATTTTCTGAAATTGTTGAAATTCAAGCCTTATTTCAAATAACCAGAACTTTGTTATTTCTTGACCATTTTCTGTAATTGAGGTATCAAATTAAAGAGCAGATATTGAACTTTTTAAGAATGTGGTTTTCTTTTTAAAACACAGATACGGCCCGCCAAGTGACTTTTTGGTATCCCCTTTCAAAGTGTTTTTGCTCACTCATGCAGGAATGACAAATAATATAAGTAATACCGGATGAAAGAGGAGATTCTAAGCTTTACATTGATAGGTCATTTGTCTATTTTATTTATGATTAAGTCATGATAAATCATCACTAAATCTCGGTTTCGTTTTTTCTGGGACACACTGTATAAATTTGGTCACCCAATATCCTAGGATTAAATTAGCTTTTATTTCTACACCTTAACAGATGTCGTGGTGAAGAAAGTCCGGCCTGAAATCACAAATGGAGATACCTTCACAGAGGAAGGGGACAATCAAATAAGCGTCAATGTTTCCATCAAGTTTCATGATGCCACGGACACCACCGGAGTCTCAGGAGAAGACCTTTGGAAACTTTCTGCTTGGGCTTCAGCCAACCCAGACGGCAATGGACCAAGGTAAAGCCCTAGGGCGGTATTCTGATGTCATTTTATCTTTAAAATATTTTATTTTATCTCTTAAAATGAAATTGGTATTCTGAGATGACATTTTATCTCTCAGATAAAATCTAAAATTTTATCTTGCGTACAAATTTTATCTTGCGTATCTATGATGATACGCAACAGAGCGGTGGCAGCGTAGACATACCCATCGCGTATCTGGACATTGCAACGCGGATGATGTGCTTGCGCCCAATTTACTTTGAAGAAAAAATGAAATAAACTTAAAAGAGGGTAGGGGCTATTTTATCTCCGCGACGTTGATTTCGTCAATATTTCTACATGAGTTAACTCCAAATATTGACATAAAAATGATGAAAAATGATATATTCATTGAGAACAACACCTTAAAGTCATTCCTTTACAATTAGGAAGTATTTCATAAGACCTTTCTTGACTAATATTGTCTATGAAACGATGCTTGAAAAGATGCGAAATAGACTTCGAAAAAAAGATGAGAGTGTTGTCATTTTTGTTAAAAAGAAAACTCTGAAAGACGCGTAAGCGTATTGTGCAAGCGTATGTGAAGTCAATAAATTGACGCAATCTCACTTCTTTGCCACACCTCCTAGCGGAATGGATTTCCATTGGTTGAGTGATATCAGAGAGCTATAAAAGCGCGTTTCTAATTGTATATTGATTAAAAAATAGGTGTGTCTTACAGAGATAAAAAGAAGATAAAATTGTTCTCAGAATACCAATTCGGAGAGATTTTAAGGGTATTTTATCTGACTGATTTTAACGGAGATGAAATATTTTATCTGAGATAAAATTGATCTCAGAATACCACCCCTTGAAATTTAAAAACGCCTACGAACGCCGTACGAATGTTTTTCTTTTGTTAGACCATTTAGTAAGACCTTCTCAATATGTCCTATGATGCCAGCGTACACAGACCGTTTGTAGACCATTCGTAAGTTTCAACTCGGTCGATGGTTTTGTCCAAGATTTTTTAAACGTTATACAAAACCCTTTCTTTGTAAGCCGGCCGTACCAACGTCGTATGAATATCGTACGGACCAAGCAATATTTTTGGAAGATCGAGAAAGAATCCTAGAGGACATTAATTCTTTACATTGGTCGTAAGAACGGATAAGGCTGTTCATATAATGCTCTTACGACGTCCGTAATAACGCCTTAAGAACGGAAATTCGAACAGCGCCATCTTACGAGCAACTCTTGGGTCTTTAATGCCCCTATCATTATTGGCGGTGCGAATGCCAACAACCGTTGCAATTGTGTGCAACATATAATGTGAGTAAACGATCCCTCCAACCATTGTAAAAGCCCCTTAAGGGGACTGCAAGAAACACGTAGTCTTCTTGGAACTGCTGCCATGTTAAAATTACTTTGAACGGTAAGTGGATTTTCATTAGGGCACGGTAGTGTCTATTTTTTCAGAAACAAACAAAGTATACATGAAGTCCGAAAGAAATCCTATCACGAATGACTTGACAACAAAAATCGTAAGATGGCCTTAAGTCTGGTGAAAGAATAGTTGAAGGCATTTTTACGAAAATGTTACAATTTTAGGGCCAGTGAAAGAACGGAAAACATTCCGTTTCCCGAGATGGCCTTCAATTGCTCTTGCCACCTAGAGGGCGCTTGAACGAATCTCTACTACGAACCCAAGAATTTCTAAGAACCGTCAGATTCGTACGAACGCATCTTTCGTACGAGTTTGTGTGACTGTATATTAGCATAATCGAAAAAAAGATGAGAGTGTTGTCATTTTTGTTAAAAAGAAAACTCTGAAAGACGCGTAAGCGTATTGTGCAAGCGTATGTGAAGTCAATAAATTGACGCAATCTCACTTCTTTGCCACACCTCCTAGCGGAATGGATTTCCATTGGTTGAGTGATATCAGAGAGCTATAAAAGCGCGTTTCTAATTGTATATTGATTAAAAAATAGGTGTGTCTTACAGAGATAAAAAGAAGATAAAATTGTTCTCAGAATACCAATTCGGAGAGATTTTAAGGGTATTTTATCTGACTGATTTTAACGGAGATGAAATATTTTATCTGAGATAAAATTGATCTCAGAATACCACCCCTTGAAATTTAAAAACGCCTACGAACGCCGTACGAATGTTTTTCTTGTGTTAGACCATTTAGTAAGACCTTCTCAATATGTCCTATGATGCCAGCGTACACAGACCGTTTGTAGACCATTCGTAAGTTTCAACTCGGTCGATGGTTTTGTCCAAGATTTTTTAAACGTTATACAAAACCCTTTCTTTGTAAGCCGGCCGTACCAACGTCGTATGAATATCGTACGGACCAAGCAATATTTTTGGAAGATCGAGAAAGAATCCTAGAGGACATTAATTCTTTACATTGGTCGTAAGAACGGATAAGGCTGTTCATATAATGCTCTTACGACGTCCGTAATAACGCCTTAAGAACGGAAATTCGAACAGCGCCATCTTACGAGCAACTCTTGGGTCTTTAATGCCCCTATCATTATTGGCGGTGCGAATGCCAACAACCGTTGCAATTGTGTGCAACATATAATGTGAGTAAACGATCCCTCCAACCATTGTAAAAGCCCCTTAAGGGGACTGCAAGAAACACGTAGTCTTCTTGGAACTGCTGCCATGTTAAAATTACTTTGAACGGTAAGTGGATTTTCATTAGGGCACGGTAGTGTCTATTTTTTCAGAAACAAACAAAGTATACATGAAGTCCGAAAGAAATCCTATCACGAATGACTTGACAACAAAAATCGTAAGATGGCCTTAAGTCTGGTGAAAGAATAGTTGAAGGCATTTTTACGAAAATGTTACAATTTTAGGGCCAGTGAAAGAACGGAAAACATTCCGTTTCCCGAGATGGCCTTCAATTGCTCTTGCCACCTAGAGGGCGCTTGAACGAATCTCTACTACGAACCCAAGAATTTCTAAGAACCGTCAGATTCGTACGAACGCATCTTTCGTACGAGTTTGTGTGACTGTATATTAGCATAATCAATAAATAAACAACGTAGCTAATTACCCAATCACCTGGATTTATTTCAAGTGTATCTGGCCTTATACGCCCTTGAAGTAGGTGTTCAAGATGAAAAATAAACAGTCCCTTGAGGCGTCCGAATTTTCCATGTGTTGCTTTTGAAGCAGACCCCCTATTTTATATTTTCTTTTCTTCAGGAAATATCTACTTGTACTTCAATGAATATTATTTTAATTCTTTAACAATTCTGCATGGCTTACTTATAATGTAAACGAATAGTAACACACTGTATATTGTTATGTAGTATGTCCCATTTTGTTATAATATAATAATAATGAAGGATATTTATATTGCGCACATTTCCACCTTGTTAGGTGCTCAAGGCGCTCCTATAAAAAAAATCCTATTGACAATTTTACACCGAACGAAAAGTGAACCTCGATCATTTTTTCTGTCTAAACCTGTATATGAATAACAGTGCTCAGATAAAAGAATGCGTTAAACCTTGCTTAAATTGTAACCGTTTCTGGACCCAAATTTGCAAACGTGTTATTGCTTATTACAAAGGATTGGATTCGAAGAGGACATTCTAGATCTGAAACAAAAAGACCAGGACTTGAAGAGAACAGAAAAAATCGAGTTTACCAATCTGGACTTCTCCTTTTCCGACCCAATGGCCGAATGCGTAGACACGAAGTATATCTGTGTGAGGATCGAGAGGGGAGATGACCCAAGGACTACCGGGTACATTGGCTATAGTTTAGGAGGATACCCTGGCCCCAATGCACAGACTGGTTGTACAAGAGCTCCAGAATGTCGACGTAGTCAAGGTACTAATTTGTTTCGTTCGCTACTGTCAAAAGTATTTCAGCATACTCGTAAATAGAGGTTTACGAATGTATTTGTTGACTCAGTCCCGACTGCTGATTAACAATGTAATGGAGCGTAGTATTCAATATCCGTAGCTGAATTCAGAAAATCATTCGTACCAATTGAAAGTAACAAAGAAGCTATTCACATTTTACTACTGCCATGTCATGTAAGCCAGTTATATAAAGCATACTATAGGAAAGAGAAATAAATAAACAAATGAACACATCGCAATGTAATAGTGAAACATCTTGACACACAAGTCCGAAAGTCTCGGTCTTTAAGGAAACTTTCCTGAATTAATTTCAGGTTAGCAAGGCCGGAACCTATGGAGCAGTTTAACCTCTGACCGTAACCTGTCGTTTATGTTTCGATTAACGTTTGCATTTTCGTAAAACGAGAGAAATTCCGGCGGTGTTCAATGGGCCCCTTGTCGTTTTTAGATTCGATTTCGAAAAGAACCTGTGCCCGGCGGAAATTATTTTCCCACAGTTCCGGACCCAATATGACTATTCATGACTGTCTTTGACATATCAAGTCAATTCAAAATTTATTTCAATCAATCATAATAATAGAGGTATATACAAATTAGGTAAAAACTTGGGATTGTGAGCCCCTAGAAGTTTTCATTAAAACAAAACTTGTGGGTGGGGCACCACCATGGTACGATTAAATACAAATTAATATAATACATACATAAAGAATGAACAACAAATAACATAAGAGCACGCATGGGTGTGGACTTTTGCATAATTGTGGTCGTTTGCCATGTTTGCGGTGCAGACGATGAATGAATCAGCATCCTCAATTTGAAGGTGCCGGGTAAAAATGGCAGAGGTAATAATGGCAAAGGTGAAAATGTCAGAGGTAAAAATGGCAAAGGTAAAAATGGCAAAGGTAAAAATGGCAGAGTTAATAATGGCAAAGGTAAAAATGGCAGAGGTAAAAATGGCAGAGGTAATAATGGCAGAGGTAAAAATGGCAAAGGTAATAATGGCAGCGGTAAAAATGATGGAGGTAATTAAAGATCATGACATGCAAGATCAGCAAGGAAAATATATAGCCTTTCTATTAATATCAGTCATAATTATTGACCTTGAATGGACAAAATGAGTAATATGAACTGATGAGATATTATTTGGATTTCTTTCATCATTTTAGGTCTATACTTTTTCGTTGATATGATTAAACTCAAACATTTTCATGCCAACATGATTTCAATTAGTAAGTGGTGAAAGGATTTATCTTGCCCAGTTTATATGGTAGAACAACACTTCATCACATACATACCAAATGAATTGTAATGCAAACACCAATGTGCGCCACCATAATAGACTAAAATAGATGATGTCGGGACTTCTTTGAACACTTGCATATAAATGATTGACTGTTTAGTAGATAAAAGTGTGTGAGGAGAGGGTGAGGTTATGCGTGTGCGCGCGTACGTAGCGCGTGCGCATATACTGCAAGGTTAAATTGAGGGGTGCGCATCAACGAACGTAGAGGGCAGCAACACACAAGCGTGTTGCTATTAGGAAGGTCCACTCGATACGCGCATACAAATGAAGTGCGCGAACAATTTGGTAGTCATGCCAACGAAACCATGATCCGATACAATACACTCACTGAGTGACAGCAAAATAGAAGTAAACAAATGAATAATGACAATAGTAGATTGAAACAATAAAAACAAAAAATATATAAAGCATTTAATAATAATGTATCACATTTCGAAAATAATATATCACTAAATTATTGTCACAAATTTTTGTACATTTTCAGTAAACCGGGATTAAATTCTGTCATAAATAAACCAGTCTGCTAATTTCACCCGGACTTAGACAAGCTCATTTTGTGACCACCGAAATCCTCTCAGAGCACTTTTTAGTAGATTGTAGAGTTGATTTATTTTCATTTCCTCTTTTTATCATTATTTTTGCTTGAAATTTTTTTTACATCAAATATCATGTTTAAAAATATGAAACATTTATTCCTGTATTTTTCATAAAATATTACATAGTAGTGACAACGGTTTGATGACTTTGCATATCAATATGATAACAAGTATACGTGACGTTGATACGTCTTTATTAAACCTTCGCTGCACCGTAATGCGCCTACACAATCCAGTACGCTATATACCGGCGCCATGGCTGGCACGACCGCTCCGGCGCCCCGGGCCGGTCGGTGCTGAGGTAGGGTACGGTTGGCTGCATGCATATGCTAACACAATTTTTGGAAAATTATGGAATGAAAATAGTAGATGTGACATAGAGCTTCGCCCATTGATAGTTCTCAAGTCAAGACCCGTCGGAATATACATAGGTCGATACTGAACCAGATAATTTCTGTCTAATATTAGGTCTAACGTTAGAGTTAGACTAGGACTTGGCTTTGCTAGTTCAGTAGTTGCCGTATTCGATCCTGCCTGATGGACTGCAAAATGTTGGTTGGATTTGTGGATTTATCATAATTATTTCAGATTTTCAGACTACAATCTACATTGTAAGTTAAAATTGAAATTCTAACCTTGAATATTTATCGTTGCTCATCCGCCATAGTGCCACGTCAATGACAGACCATGTCTATATCTTTCAAGTCCATATCTAGCTAAAGTCGAGTCACGTCGAGATTATCCTGCCAGTGCAGTGCGGCCAGCACATCATTCGCGCAGCGCAGTACGCGCACCGAGGTACAGGTGACCGGGGAAGTTTCGGCGCGGCCAGACCAGAACATCACGGTCTTTGCTCTGGCGTTAGCTTGTGTAGATTGGTAGGGGCAGCGAAATTAAGCAGAAGAGCGGTAACACAAATTTCATCAGTCTATGTATTTTTATTGCTCCGTAAACTACAAGAATCATGATTACATTTTGTCATACAATTTTTAAAAAATACAAATATACTAAAATAATAGTATTTAACATATTGCTTTGGAGGCTTCATTATCAATAAAAAATAATAAAATTGAACAAACGAAAAAAAATCAACTCTACAATCTTCCAAAAAAGTGCTCTGGGAAAAGGTGGTCACAAAATCTGAGCGAAGTGGACCTTCCTAAAAGCAACACGCTTGTGTGTTGCTGCCCTCTACGTTCGTTGGTGCGCATATACTGCAAGGTTAAATTGAGGGGTAAACATTGTGCAGACAGGCTCCTTCCTCGAAACTGGAAGGTTCACAGCGATTTTAACAATCCATCTCAGCCCTAGTTCAGACAAAAGTTCATTCGACAACCCTCGATTCTTCTCGACTAAAATACTAGTCGAGAAGAGAGCCGACTGAGAAGTACATCAACAGGAGAGCTTCACTCGGTCCATATTATACATCATGTATAGCTTTGGGGAACAATTACCTCAGCCCAAGTGGTTGGCCCTTTTGGGGTTCCAAGTCGTATTACTACTAGCAATTCATGTGCACAAGGTAAGACGTGTTTGCGAATATTGCTCAAATAACCTAATACCCAAATAGCCCGTAATCTGAAATCAGGTTTATTTTAGACCACTGTCTAGCTCTTTGTTAAAATTAACCTGCCCGCTTCTATCTCCTCCCCAAGATCCACAAACCTGGCAACCCTGGTCGACCCATCCTCTCAGGAAATGGTTCCCCAACAGAGAACATCTCCCTTTTTGTTGATTATCACATTAAACCCCTTGTCTCACGTGCACCCTCTTACATCCACGACACTCCAGAATTTCTCAGGAAACTCAATGACATCAAGGACCAGATACCGGAGACTGCGATCATCGGCACTTTAGACGTTTCTTCACTGTATACCAATATTCCCCACGATGAAGGTATCCAAGCATCATGTGAAGCCTTGACCGCCAGTGGCCATTCAAGTCCCCCCATATCCGATATCAAATCTCTGATGTCTCATGTACTCACAAAAGACAACTTCACTTTCATGGATCAGCACTACCTACAGATATTCGGCACAGCAATGGGCACCCGGATGGCTCCTTCATTCGCCTGTCTCTTCATGACCAAGCTGGAACAGCAGATGTTAGATTCCGCCCCCTGTCGCCCATGGATTTGGTGGCGTTACATAGACGATATTTTCTTCATCTGGACCAGGGAGGAAGATAGCCTCCACACATTCATTGACCACATCAATTCCTTCCACAGGACCATCAAATTCACTTCTGATTTCTCCCAAAAGGAAACCCACTTCCTTGATGTCACAGTCCAGAAAAAGCCTAACGGTATCACCACTACCCTGTACACTAAACCCACAGATACCCACCAGTACCTCCACTCACCCAGCTGCCACCCCGTCACTGCTAAACTGGCATCGCTTACAGTCAAGCCCTCAGACTTCGCCGTATTTGCTCCGAGGACCCTGATTTTTCCTTCCATACCATGAATTTGCAGAAACATCTCTGTGCCAGGGGCCACGGCAGTCCAACTGGCAATCAACAAAGTTCGTTCTCTCCCTAGATCTGAAGTTCTAAAACCTAAAAGTGACAAGAAGACCACCGACAGAATACCGCTTGTGACCACCTTCCATCCCAATCTACCCCCTCTCCGCAAAATCCTGTGTGATAACCACCACATTTTACACACTTCTGATCGTCTCCAACAGGCCTTTCCCGATACTCCCCTTCTAGCATACCGACGTCCACCGAATCTCAGGGACCTCATTGTTCGTGCTGAATTGCCCTCCCTCACTAACCAATGTTCTCCCATACAGCATGGCACCTTCAAATGCACCAGCAACAGGTGTATTATATGTGAAATACACATTCACGAGGGCGACACTCTCACCAGCAACTCTACCAGCCTTTCTCACCTAACCAAGGGCAACATCACATGCACTACCACTAATGTTGTATATCTCATCACTTGCAGAGTTTGTAGGGTACAATACGTAGGGAAAACCAAGACCACACTCAAGAAAAGATTCCACGGGCACAGATCAACCGTCAACACAGCAAAGCTGGACACTCCAGTTGGCCGCCATTTTAACCTTCCTAACCACTCCATCACTGACATGATGCTACAGGGCATCGAATCTTTAGGTATCCGTCCTGACTCAGTACGCACTAGCAGAGAGAAGTTCTGGATGAGACGACTTCGCACCATCCAACCTCATGGCCTGAACATCCAAGAGGGGAACGACTGATCAATCCTTCTCACCCACTTTCCATCTGTACACACATTTTTCCCCCTCAGCTCTTTTAGATTAGTTACATCATAGTTTTGCCTCTACTTTCCTCCCATATCTCACATAAGCTCAACTCCAATTTTTCCTCTCTTTTTGAGGTGATATAATAATTATTATATGTATATATATATATATATATATATATATTCTCTCCCTTCATCTCTTAGATTTACCACTTATTTATTTAGCTTATTTTCATGTTTACTATGTTTTTTTTCTTAATACACCCCCTTACTCATACAGCATCAGTTTCCTTATTTGCTTTTACCCTTTTAGGCTATTGCTTCCTTTCCATATAATATACAGGTTGTGTTTTTTTGTTTTTTGTCTACTGTATAGTCTTCTGTTTTTTCCCCTCACACCCAGCGGATTACAATATCAGTTACACCATTTCCTTTTTGGATATGTTTATACAATTTCATACTTACAGATTTATTTTTACACTTTCTTCTCTTAGTTTGTTTATTGCTCTTACATACATACTCATGTCCTTTGCACATTATCAGTTGTTCTCCATTCTTTCCTTTTTCCCCCACTCTTATGCACCAGTTTACCAGTTTATTATGCCTTTCTTTGTTACTTGTTTGACCCACCTCTCACTAATTCTCTTGTTATTCATCTCTTCCTCACACCCTCTATCACTGTTTTGTTCCAGATCCTGTTTGATGTTGACTGCCTCATACCTTAATCTCTCTAGGCTTGAGGTCTTTCTTTGGCCTTACTTACAGTACACTAACTTCCCTTTGTGTCTGCATACTCCTTTTCTTTCATCCCCTTCACTAACCTGATTGGTCATCTCTTCTCACTAATGCCCTTTTTGTCTCCCTGTTTTCAGTGTTGCTGTTGAATGTCTGTGGTCTATATTATGGTTGTTCCACTTTATATGTTTATCATTTTGCCTCCGAAGAAGATTCTGCTAGGATCGAAAGCTCAGGCCCCTTTTGACTCTCTAAAATTATAGAGTCAAAAAATCAAAATCATGTTTATATTGTAGGCCTATATTTGTCATGTTCAGTATTTTGTATCCTTATGCTTTCATAATGAATAAAAATACTGCAGTTATCATTCCCAGACAATTATGAACTATGTGGATGTCAAAATGAATGTGTACTGTAAGGGATTAGTGCTCCAATTGGCTGTCCATGGTTAAACCACAGCTTTAAACAAGGGATTAATTTAAACCGGAGTTCAGAGTACAGGCCATTTACACGAAAATCTAACTTCGACTGACGCAAACTCTTTAACTACTATCTAAATGCATTTGAACCCAATTTTTTTCAATGTCATTTTTAAATGAATTTCCTAACTATATGCATCTCGTCAACTGATAAACAAAGAAGAGTTTAAATATTATTCTAATCGGAGATTGAAATGTTCATAGATAGGCCTACTGAATATCAGATTTGATCAGGATAGCATTGCATAGGTTCAGGCAAAAGTGAATAAATTTATGCAAATTTGACCAGAATTCACTTCATTTATTTAAATCACCCCCTTCTTTTTTTCACGATCTATTCCCTCGTCTTCGTTAATATTCGCACCATTGCTCACTGTCCGTTCGTCTTATTGGGTTGTATCAACCCTTCGCTCGCCTTCGGCTGCAATTTACTCAAAGAGGTGAACCGAAAAATTGATATTCTTCGCATGCCATATTTATTCTTTGCTTACCGTTTGTTGATAAAATTTGACAATAGTGATTGATCGCATGATTTGGCAGAAATTTTTATTTTAATTCGTCGATTTCACGTGCATTTCGTGCATTTTTTCCCATTCGTCACCCTTCGTCAGCGTACATTCGTTGAGGTGTGAGTGGGCTTTTAAGCCTACAAGTGGAATGCCTCTGGCGGTCTCACCTGTATCACGCGATTTAATATAGCAGCAGCACTGACTTTGAAAACTACTATAACTCGCACAAGATGTTCAGTGATACTTGGTTGCTCTTATTTCCACTTTTTATGTACTAGACCAATACACTTACAGAGATATGATGGTAATTCAACAAAGTCCCCCACTATGGCCAAAGTTCATTGACCTTTGAACTTGGTCATGTGACCTAAAATGTGCACAGGATGTTCAGTGATACTTGATTGCATTTATGTCCAAGTTTTATGAACTAGACCAACATACTTTCAAAATTATGATGGTAATTCAAAAAATACCCCCAATTTGGCAAAAGTTCATTGACCCTAATTGACCTTTGATCTCAATCATGTGACCTGAAACTTGCACAGTATGTTAAGTAATACTTGAGTACTATTATGTCCAAGTTTCATGAATCAGATTTATATACTTTTAAAGTTATGATGGTAATTCAACAGATACCCCCATTTCGTCCAAAGTTCATTGACCCTTTTCACCTTGGTCAAGTGACGTGAAACTCATGCAGGATGTTCAGTGATACTTGATTAACCTTATGTCCAAGTTTCATGAAATAGGTCCATATACTATGTTATGATGACATTTCAAAAACTTAACCTTAGGTTAAGTTTTGATGTTGATTGCCCCAACATGGTCTAAGTTCATTGACCCCAAATGACCTTTGACCTTGGTCATGTGACATGAAACTCAGGCAGGATGTTCAGTAATTGAAAGCTCAAACGATAACTTACCAGTTTGAAGTTTGAGCAGAATTTTATGAGGGAGTTGAGTGAGGAGATTAATTGAGATCCCGCCTCGCACATGCGCACTCATTCTTCGGAGCATCAAAATGTGATCGCTGTTTAAAATATCAGCTTCCTAATGCAGCTGATACGAACGAACATTAGCTTAAAGTCACCACAGACTATTAAAATTAATTTCTCTCAAGAGGGAGGGAGAGGAGGGCAATAAATCTCCTCACTCAACTCCCTCATAAAATTCTGCTCAAATTTCAAACTGGTAAGTTATCGTTTGAGCTTTCAATTTTATTTCGTTCGTCTCGAGAGGAGACTAATTGAGATTTTGTAGCTCAGCGAACACATTTTGAGTTGCACTGTCTGCAAAAGACATGTTTGTGCAGATACAAAGGATATACAGTATGGAACATATACAAAGCAAATTTGTATATACCTTATTTCAACTTCACTACTGTTGTAGAATTGCTTGCGAAAATTCAGTTGCTTCACTATCAGCAAGAGGTTTATTGTAATATTGCTGGAAGGTTTTTTTCTTAACCATCCAGCTTGATTCATGATGCTAGAAATAGGCACACTTGCTCTGATTGCTGCCGATGTTGCAGCCGATCTTGTAGAATGTGATTTATACACTGAAGTATCAATCCCGGCGCCTGCTAATGTCACTTTGATCCATCTTGATATGGTCTGTGATGAAACTTTGCCATATGGCTTGGTATAGCTAATGAACAAGCGTCGCTCTAGTCCTCTGATAGACTTAGTCCTTTTCATATACGCTCGTAAATATTTAACAATACACAACCTCCTGTCTGATGGATATGCCTTCAACTTCATAGTGAAACCATGGTGACCTGGTCTGCTGTGCTTGAGCAGTTCATCAACATGAAAACTCACTGAACTTTGTTTCAGTTCCATCTGATCTAAGTTTAACAAATGTAACGTCTGCACCCTTTGTGCAGAGACTAAGGCTAACAATAAGCAAAGTTTATGTGTAAGCTGCTTTAAACTTAAAGTCTTAGCTGGCGAAAGCCTACGTAGAAATTTCAATGCTACGCTGACATCCCAAGTGTCTTGATAACGTGCTTGTGGAGGTCTGAGGTTAAAGGTCCCCTTAAGAAACCTACAGATAAGAGGCTGTGTCCCCACAGAATGAACACTATTCTCCAGCGTTACATACAAGGATAATGCACTTCTTGCTGCATTCATTGTACTATAACTAGCCTTCTCTCTATGAAACAGTTCTGCTAAAAATTCTAACACAAAGTTAACTGAAGAACGAAGAGGACTTTTCTTCCTGCTTTCACAAAATTTTGTCCATTTTGTCCAATATACTCGGTACTGACGTTGAGTAGACTTCCTCAATGATGCTGTCAACACGTCGGTGATCCCTTCATCTAAGCCTATATTCTCGAAGGGTCCCCTGTTACCCTGCAACACAAAAGATCAAGGCGATCATAAAGTGGATGAGGTAAGTTTGTTACAGGTTGTCTAAGGAGGTTAATGTCTCTCCTAAGGAGCAACGGTTCCTCCACAAGGATGCTATTAAGGCATGGGAACCATGATTGTGTTGGCCAGTTTGGAACGACCAAAATGCCCGATGCCCTATCAGACTTGATCTTTTGAATGCATTTAGCCAATAAGCAGAAGGGAGGGAATGCATAAAAATCTAGCTTTCCCCAGTCTAGTGTGAATGCATCAACTGATTCTGCATTTGGATCTGGTAACCATGAAACATATCTTTGTGTTTGTGCATTCAACCTGGAGGCAAAAATATCAATTTTTGGGCTGCCAAATCTTTGGATGACTTTTCTGTATGCTCTTTTGCTGAGCATCCATTCAGTTCTATCATTGAAATTGCGTGATTCATAATCTGCTTCAATATTCTGGCTGCCTGGAAGGTGTGCAGCACTAAGCCAGATATTTCGTTCCATGCACCATTTCCAAATTTTTATGGAAAGCTTGTTACAACTTGGGGATTTAATGCCTCCCATGTTATTTACATAGCACACTGCTGTTGTGTTATCAGATCTAATTAAGATATGAACATTGGATGTACTACCATGAAAGGATCTCAGCCCTAGATCGATGGCCAATATTTCTAGATAATTAATTTCATTATTTTGTGCCTTTTCATTTTCAGACTGATTCCACCTTCCCCCTGTATGAACTTGCATATTTGTGGCACCCCATCCATAGCCACTAGCATCCGTGCGGATTTCAAATTTAGGGTTTTCCCTTTTGATAGGAGCAAATGCACTATCTGCATGACTTATCCACCATTCTAGTTCCTGCTTCGACTCACATGATAGCTCCATAATTCTGTCATAATGCCCTTTATTCTTTTTCAAGGCTTCTAATTTTTCTTTCTCCATATTCCTATAAAACAATGGTCCATGCTGGACAGCAGGGAAGGTGGAGATTATCTTTCCGATAACATGTGCGACATGTCGAATTGTGGGTTTTGGTTGCAGGAGTAACTTTTCACATTCTTCCCTGACATTCTGAGCTCTCTCTACTGGGAGTTTAATGGTCATGTCTACTGTATTGAGGGTAAAGCCCAAGAACTGGAGCTCCTGTACTGGTTTTAGTACTGATTTTTCTGGGTGAACTTTAAACCCTAATTCTGAAAATGCCTGCAAAGTGGCATTAATTGCAGACTCAACTTTTTCTTTTGTGTCCCCAATAAGAATTGTATCATCAAGATATCCAAGTACAATATGACCCTTTTCACGTAGTGAAGAGAATACTGGTTTCAACATCTTAGTGAATAACCTGGGTGCAGAGGTTAACCCATTTGGCAGTGCCTTGTATTGCCACTGTTGTCCTTGCCAATTAAATTGCAAGTATTTCCGGAATTCAGAATGAATCGGAATAGAGTAGTATGCATCTTGGAGGTCTACTGAAGCCATGTAAAAATTTTCCGCCAAGAGGCAAATCACAGAATGGATATTATCCATCTGAAAGTGTTGTTTAACCACAAATTCATTTAGGTCTGATAGATCCAAGATCAATCTTAGACTGCCATTTTTCTTTGGCCTTGTAAATATGTTGGAAAAATAACCACCCTTGATAAAGGGTGAACTTCTTTCTATTACATTCTTTCCTTCAAGATTTCTCAGTTCAGCTGATATTTTATCTGTTTCTGATCTGTTACGTTTAAATTGATGACATATCAACCTTTCTGGATGTGGTAAACTTGTATCAAATTCTATCTTAAAACCCCTGACAGCTTCCAGTATTGTATGATCGGATGTGATTTTCTTCCAATTATTATAATATTGTTTCAGTCGACCTCCAACAGGGGATGCTTGGTCAGAATTATTTGTGCATGCAATTTCATGATCGTTTGTATAAAACAAAGAATTATTGCTACCTACCTCTTGGGGTATACTGGTAGCTACTTCCGCTGGGGATTCTCTCGGTATCTGCCCTGAGATGCTGGTGGTTTTTTCACCATGGGGGCTTGTGGCTGTCTGCGGCCCCTGATAGGGGCCTTTCTGTCCAAAAAAGGCCTGTAAGGAGCACCTGATTGTGGTCGATGGTTAGGAGTAGACCAACCTGCAGCTCTGTAACCTTGGCGGGAGTAATCTCCAGCTCTGTAAGGGTGGTAATTGGCGTGAGCTCGATAACGGCCACGGCCTGGCTCTGAAGTTTTTACAACTCGTCCAGTAGCTTTCTGCTCTTCGGTCATGTCCTTAACTCGCTTTCCCAAATCGTCCCCAAAAAGGAACTTTGTGACCGGAATAGTTGGTTTGCACAGGTGGCTGTATGCAGCATTCATGTCTGGCTTTATTTGTTCCTTGCGTAGAGCATTCATTTCGTAATTTGCATTAGACAGCAAGGCCAATGCATCTTGTTGAGATGGAGAAAGGTTGCCTGACGAGATTGAGCGAGTGAAGGCAGTCAAGCCCCTAGTGAGGGACTTCTGTACCCTAGCTAGCTTGAGGTCTCTGCTTCTTGTTGAAGGAGACAGATTCTCTCAAATAACAGGGTTCACTTTAGGTACATCCAAGTAGGGGCAGTTGCTTGGTGGCAAATATTTTATTCCAGTCTCTTCGAGGACTTTCTCCTCCAATTTATTGTTCATCATGAACATTGTTGAGCTAGCTATTTCTTCTTCAAGAGGAGGCCCCTCATCAGATTGGGCAGCAAACTTAGCTGCAAATGTGGGAATCATTTTTGGCAATGTGGATTTCTCTTGGGAAGTACATGTGATGTCATCGTAATCAACATCAACTGGTTGCGTGTACAGCCTTTGGCATGATTGGTACGGATTGATGTCATCATGATCATCAGCTGAGTCCTCATTATGAGCATGTTCAGCGTAATGTTGGTCATAATCTTCCTCCGGCAATAGGAGAGCACCAATGACACGGTTAAGCATGGATTCCAGTTTTGTTAAACGACTGTCAACATCAGCCAAGTTTTTATTTTCATCCCGTGAGTGGGACGACTGCTCCTTTTTTGAAGATGAAACTGAAGCTGGGGGTCCGCTATTGCCGTCTTTAACATTGCTTTGCTTCTTCTTATCTTTCTCTGGTTTCTTAACATACCGTTTATCGATCTTCTTCCCGCTCACGGAGCTCTTGGGCTCATGACTTGTGAGGCTTTTGGAGGTGGATGTGCTCGCGGGGTGCTTAGACCCATGGTGGAGCATCGCCGCCGGAGTTTCGGGGGCCGAGGAGGCTCTCGGTCCGGTCGGAGACGGACTCAAATCCGCCGAATCTTGATCGCGAGCGTTGCTCGAACTCATGATAGAAAACGTAAAAATACGATTCTGAAGTGCAAGAAATTATCACCTTGCCTTGAATAACTTCTGAAAATAGATATGAATAGTCTTTTGAGTAAAAATGCGTCGTATTTCCGAAGAAAAATCGTTTTTTCTGTAAGAGTGCGGCAGGTGTTTGAACCTGCTATTTTGCGATGAAGCGATAATGAGTGCGCATGTGCGAGGCGGGATCTCAATTAGTCTCCTCTCGAGACGAACGAAATAAAATTCTTGATTAACCTTATGGCCAAGTTTCATGAACCAGGTCTATAAACTTTCTAAGTTATGCTGTCATTTCAAAAACTGAACCATAGGTTAAGATCTGGTGTTGACGCCGCCGCCGTCGCCGTCGGAAAAGCGGCGCCCATAGTCTAACTCTGCTAAGCAGGTGAGACAAAAACCGCGTAGAGGAAATTGTACACATATGAGTGCAGGGCAAGTGAGAACAGGACGTGGTGTACTGGGAAGTGTAGAAAGTGATCAGTATCTTTTTTTAATTTATGTATTTAGATCTCGTGGGATGGAACGCCTTATCAGCAAATGCTGTTTTTCGTAGGAGTCCATAGAATGAAAAGCTGCTCGCACGCAAAATTATATTACATGTACGGCATTTCATTACTCGACAGTGCGTATCAAAAAAAGTTTACACTTTGAAAAAGTCCTGGGAATTAAAAAATATACAGCATGTGGGTAATTTTTTCATATATATTATTGGGTTTGGGTCTCATCTATCCAATGAAAGTAAAAGTTTTGAAAGAATGTTGCACTTGAGTGAGCACTGTCCATTTTTGTAAAGCTCGCAGAAATCTGTTTGCGCAGAAATGCTCGTTTTAACGCTTTGTCGAGGGGAAAGGGCCAAATCAAACTTATCTTGCGAAACATTTCTTTTACATTTCCCTTACACTTTTAGTCAATTGAAATGAAATGGATACATTCAAGCATTTTGGAACAATTTTGCCACCAAAAGTGAAAATTTCAACACTTATTAAGCACAACCTTTACCCTTTTTGTGCCAGCTGGATCTTAGGACATAACTGAATCTGACCAAAAGTTTATATCAGACATCTCCAGCACTTTTCACTAAGTTTTTATCATTTAATGTGGGTTTGCATTTCATTTTTCATTTAATACTTGCTTTTCCAGACTTTTCCCAGGCTTGAAAGTGATTAACAAAATGAAAATCAAGCCGAGGCCATTTCATGTGGATCACAGCTCATTGTAAAGCAAATACCATCACGATGGCCTTGGTGTGTGGGGGAGTGGGGTGGGGCGCAATGCACTCTTCATGGTGTTTTGGGCAATGAAACAAGTTAAAAAAAGTAAAAGATATCTTCAAATCAATTTTATTAGCTAAATCGAACGTGTTTTTCATGATTATGGTCTACTTTTATTCGCATAACTATTTCAAAGTTCTGCGCAAATCATTTTTCACTAACTTTTCAAAAGTAAGTGGTGTTCACTCAAGCGGAAATATTTTTCGAAAGTTATATCGTCATTTGCTTAAATGGATCTGTACCAATGTTAAAATGTGGAAATTTTTTCAAGATATTACTAATCAATAATTTTACAGGATTTTTTCTAAGTGTAAACTTTTTTTTTGATACGCACTGTATATCACAAAAAATCCATTACAATAAAGAAATCGAAGACAATTATTATAGGTTTTTACCTGAAAATGGTAGTATTATTATGTCCACGGTTATATACCCCGTATACCTAGCCTTTGGTGTGGAGATGTCCCCGCAATTCGGAATTTTCAGGTCAGTATATTGCTATCATCCCCCCTACTCGGAACGGATTTACGCCGGTCACGCGGTCGACGCCGACATCGAAGTAGGGGGGGGGGGGTGGGCGGGCGAAATTAGCCCCCATTTTTAATGCCTTAAAATTGCGCAGTCTTCCTACCAGCCTTAACCCTTGTTTGAACCAAATCTACTAGTATACATATATAAGGCACAATTGCCTTTAAAATTGAAAATTCGAACAAGTGAATAAGTAGTTACATGTATTTCAATTCCACCTGAAAAGATATTAGTTTCCAAATCCTAAATTCCCTCATTAAGGGTCCTTCTTGAAGATAGTAGTATTCATTAAGCGAGCGAAGATTATGGTTGGCCATTGAAAATATTCCTAGCATCACCAGGGCACTGATATTAATCCAGTGCTTGAGTTTTGACAGATCACTTATCATTAGCAGGGGCGAATCTATCCTTCGCCAAAGGGGGGGGGGGCCCTTATGGAACAAACACAGTGTTACCACAGTGTGTTCACATAGTTGACTATGTGTAAACTATGTGTTAACTATGTGGTCACAGTGTTGTCACAGTGTGAGACTTCAGATCACATAGTTAATCACATAATGGCCCACATAGTTGGGTAAGAAACACAGTGTTACCACAGTGTGTTCACATAGTTGACTATGTGTAAACTATGTGTTAACTATGTGGTCACAGTGTGAGACTTCAGATCACATAGTTAATCACATAATTGCCCACATAGTTGGGTAACAAACACAGTGTTACCACAGTGTGTTCACATAGTTGACTATGTGTAAACTATGTGGTCACAGTGTTAGACTGCAGATCACATAGTTAATCACACAATTGCCCACATAGTTGGGTAACAAACACAGTGTTACCACAGTGTGTTCACATAGTTGACTATGTGTAAACTATGTGGTCACAGTGTGAGACTTCAGATCACATAGTTAATCATAATTGCCCACATAGTTTGGCAACAAACACAGTGTTGCCACAGTGTGTTCACATAGTTGACTATGTGTAAACTATGTGGTCACAGTGTGAGACTCAGATGACATAGTTAATCACATAATTGCCCACATAGTTGGGTAACAAACACAGTGTTACCACAGTGTGTTCACATAGTTGACTATGTGTAAACTATGTGGACACAGTGTTAGACTTCAGGGGCCCGTTGCAGAAAGAGTTGCAATCAAACGCAACTCTAAAAATCATGCGCAACTTGATTTTCAGCCAATCAGCAGCGTGCATTTTGGACTTGCGATTGATTTTTTGACTTACGTTTAAACGCAACTCTCTCTGCAACGGACCCCTGGGGTCACATAGTTAATCATAATTGCCCACATAGTTGGGTAACAAACACAGTGTTACCATAGTGTGTTCACATAGTTGACTAACTATGTATTCACAGTGTTAGACTTCAGATCACATTGTTAATCACATAATTGCCCACATAGTTGGGTAACAAACACAGTGTTACCACAATAAGTTCTTCAATCGTACCCGAAAAGCAAAAAAGGGTCTTCAAGCTCGTCAGGGGGGGGGGGGGGGGCGGGGAGCAGGGAGGAGTACTAAACTTGAAAAATTGTTTGATGCACTATTCCCAATACAATCTCCATTTAGTTTATAATTTACACTGAAATTTTGCCGGTAATTTGATATTTGATGATTTTTTTATTTTCTTTTAAGATTATCATCGCAATGGATAAACTATCAGTAAAGGCTATAACGTTCAATAGAGTTATAGATCTATACTAGATATCCGGAACTCTTCGGTAAATCTCGGCCTCGGAAATCTATTTTCGGCGAGGCATGCTACATACCGCTAGCGCGCTCGTGTACATGTGCGTTTCAAATTCAAAGCTCACCGATCGACGCCCGTTACAGTTTATCACTTCATCCAATATTTACGCCCGTTAGAATCTGATCTTACTGCACTTTGTCTTAATCTTCTTGAATTGATAAGGATATCAACCATGTGGGTTTTAGAACAACACTGGGTGGAAACAAGGAACGGTTAATACTTCTAGCGATTTTGTAACAAAAAGATGTTGGTCAACTTGGTGGACCCGAACTTGAGATGAGGGCCTGGTGGAGTCCGGAACCCCCGGCAGAGAAACGGCCGGAACATTGGCTGGGATGTGGAAGGCCAAGGTGTTAGTGGCCAGTGGTAAATAATACATTATTATATCCTGATTTGTACCTAATATGTAATTATTTATGCTCTCCCTTTGTCCAGGGGTAATTGTCGAACCGTGTCCGTATGTATATAGATCTATAGGCTATGTGGTGCTCGACTAGCATAACTAGCCTGGAGGCGTCTGAAACTGAAAGTCATGATTTTTTAAGTTAACCCAGGCCAAGGAACTCCTGCCCGCCTGCTACGCGGGCGGGAGTTCCCTGGCCTGGGTTACTATGAATTTAGCTCTACACAGTACTCTACGTAGTCGTAGGGTTACTCCCCACTGACGCCTGGGATCACGAGCTATTCACCCACGTACGGTACTGCCACTGGTACAAAACCTGAAACTTTCGCCCCCGAGATTTCTACTTTCCCTCTAATTTCTAAATCTAGCCCTAAAACATGTAAAACATGTAGGCCTACCTGTCATGGGGTTCAACTTATTTTCCAAGTGAAGTAGATTACCGGGTGTAACATTTCTGCGATATTGATTTCATTTTTAAAGAAGAATTCATAAAAAAACGAATCACGCGATTTGCGTGCTGTCGCCAAGCGAAAGACAAAGAAATCAAGATGGCGACACAAACACGGCCGTAAGCTCTTTCCATCTTTTCTACTAGCCAGGAGGCTTCTAAAGAGTAAAAAATCATTTACTAATACTAGGCCTATACTAACGGAGTCTTGAGGAAGCAATGTCAATGATGATTTTTTTAGATATGTCATCTACTTCTTCATCATTGACGTCTTGACACTCTCTCCATAGTGTCTTAAGCGAAGGACCAAAACAAAGATGGATTTCCCTAGAAAATCCATCTTTTTAAACCAAAATCACAAGAATTCTATTAATTCTATTCATTCTTACACCTTCCTACGCCTAATGCGTAGGAAGGTGTTGAATATTATTATATAAAAATATAAAATTTAGAGATAGAAATTAGAGATAAAAATTCTTATTCAACAAATATTAAAATTTATTTCGTGATCATAAATAATTTATATATATTAATATGAATTATTTATAAACAAAAAATAAATTTTAATATTTGTTTAATAAGAATTTTTATCTAAAAATTGTTCGTTATCACGGGATTGCTTTCCGGAAGTACGTCATACATAAGCGGTTCAAGGGTCGACGCTATTGTATTGTATTTCCGTTGTTTACATGTGGAAGGGGGGGGTCTACGCGGCATCATTTAGGTAAGAAATCTTCATGTTTTATATTTTTATATAATGATATTTAAAACCTTAATGCGTAGGAAGGTGTAAAAATGAATAGAATTCTTGTGATTTTGGTTTAAAAAGGTGGATTTTCTAGGGAAATCCATCTTTGTTTTAGTCCTTCCCTTAAGACACTATGGAGAGAGTGTCAAGACGTCAATGATGAAGAAGTATATGATAAAAAAAATCATCATCATTGTGTCCTCAAGACTAATACTAACGTATCTTAGGGTGTGTTTATGCTTCCATTGCGAGGACAGAATCAGCGATTTCAAACGTCGATTCAAAACGCCGATCGTAAACGTGGTTCTGGGAGTGCTGTTTATGCTTAACTTTTCATAGCAAATCATGATCTTGTAAAGCGAGGTCAAATTGGGCGCGCCTTTTTTTTTTTTTGTGGGGGGGAGGGGTTTCCGATTATTGTTTCTACGTAGAGATAACAAGGAGCAATACGACTGTATTTGTCCGCGGATTTTCATCTCACCGGAAGCATGTACCAAATGACGTCATTTAAACACGTTTACGATCGTGGTTCTGTTTATACTTCCCCAGAAAGCCTGATTCTGGTCAAACGACGTTTACAAATGCACATTTTTGTGAGTTTACGATTGGCGTTTTGAAACAGCGTTTAACTGAAAGTAAGCATGGACGCAACAGTGTTTTGGACTAATCACGTTTGGAAACGCTGATTCTGGCTTGAAAAGTGGAAGCATAAACACGGCCTTACTCTCACCTACATTGTAGCCAGGCGGCTTCTAGTTCTAGAGAGTAAAAATCAGTTACTAACGTAAGGATACTCTCATCCGAAGCCAGGTCTTCCTTCTCATTGACCCACACGACGGAAGCCAAAACCTGAAACTTTCACCCCCGAGATTTCTACTTTCCTTAATAGAAAAGATCTAGCCCTAAATCATGTATATTGAAAAAACTTCATTTCCGACATTTCTACGCTCTCGTTATTTTTTAACAAGAATTCATCAAAAAAATGAGAGAAATATTGTGAAAAGACGGAAGAGACTTGCCCGATCTTACTTCCTATTGTTCTTCGCCAACGTTACCCGACGCACGCGTCTATGAGAAGGAAGACCTGGCTTCGTATGAGAGTAACCTTACGTTAGTAAATGATTTTTACTCTCTAGAAGCCGCCTGGCTACTCTCACCCACGTTACTCGACTCAAGCGTCCGTATCGTGGGTGAAGAACAATAGAAAACAAGATGGCGGTGTAAACATCGGGCAAGTCTCTTCTTTTCATGATATTTTTGTCATTTTTTTAAATGAATTCTTGTCTAAAAATAAAATCCATAGCATAGAAATGTCGGAAATGAAGTTGTATCCCAGGTACATGATTTAAGGCTAGATCTTTTTAGAGAGAAAGTAGAAATCTCAGGGGCAAAAGTTTCAGGTTTTGGCTGCCTACATGCACATGTATACAATAGAAGCCCTGGCTTCGTGTGAGAATAAGTTACGTTAGTAAATGATTTTTACTCTCTAGAAGCCTCCTGGCTAGACTGAATTAGCATTACATCTGCTAATTAAAAAATTTGGGGGCAAATTTAATGATGTGAAAGATTCTTACTAGTTTTTAAATAATAATTATGTTATTTAGATCTACTGAAAAATATGTCTACAACTCAAAATAGTTTGTGTGTACAGAATAAAATTATTTACGTCTATAACTTAAAAACTGGTGTCTGAATTCTGATTTGATAACTTGTCTGTACTCTGTAGTAATAAATCTAATAATGCTAAAACTCCATTTTTACAATGCATTTCATAAATGGCTCTTTGAAATTACTCTGATTATTTATGTCTGTCCTTAATGTGCCTGTCCCTTACAGAAAAAAAGCTGATGTACTAAAGAAAGAGAAGGAGTTCCTAAACACCGCAACCAGAGTAGATGAGGCTATGGATGAGTCTGATGCCACAGATGAGGACATGGAGGATGAGGCTTCAACCTCAAAAAAAGAGGTGAGAAAGAGGGTACGTTGAAACTTTACATTAAACTTAAATTTTAAAGACGTGCATGGATCAGGAAATTTTGAAGCCTACTAGCCAGGAAATTCCAAAGTGATAAGTGTTTACCTGAAGCAGGCCAGACTTTATTCTGTGATTTGCAAAAAAATGACTTCTACATAACTTGATATCACTGCCAGTGGTGATTAAAAAATTGCTCTTAAATTTCTACTTGAAAAAAAAAATTGATGGAATTGGAAAGTATTGGTGGTACTACTTCAATAAAAGAAAATTCATTAGAAAAACTAAAAATAATGATACACTTATGAATTTTGTCTGGATTCCTAGTCTAGATACAGAATTGCATTGGATTTGCACATGACCGCGTACCCAGGTGTCGCAAATTTGAACTCAGAAGATATGCGAGACTTAAATGTGAGTGGCGCGGCGCGGTCACCCCAAAAAATCGCAGCTGAATGGTCTTGAAAAATGTTGAGCGGGGGGGGGGGGGGGGGCTCAATTAAATTTTAATTTTTAAAAATTCTAAACATATTCCATATGTGTTCATATTTTATTTCCATTTTTGGTTGCAGGTTGGGAAAGCTGACAGATCTGCTATGGCAGAGCTTCTAAAGAAGAAAAAGACTGAAGACCAGCGGAACCATGAAGGTCAGTTTAAAAGTTTATTATTTACGGCAAGATTCTGTGGCCAATTAAATTAAATGAAAAATCATGACCAGAAAACAAAATTCTCATATGTCCAGAAAGAGTATCTTCTCCAGAGCATTGCATTTATGCTTTTGGTGCAAATAGAATTTTACATCACAACAAAGAATACCTCTTAATTATCGAAGGTTAAACATATACCACATAAAAATGGTATCTGAAATTATGATGGAGTAGATGCTCTTTCAGGACATACATCTATATGAGATGAGAGTTATGTTTTCCGGACATGCTTTTTCATTAAATTGGTGATTTTTTTAAATGTTAAAGTTTTTTTCTGACTTTCTTGGTATATCATTGTAGGATATTGGCACTCTAAACGGATGAATTTCCATTGCTAGCCCTGGCATATCAACATTCACAAATAACACTGTCTCACACACAGATTTGCGTTATGGTAAATTCTAGTAGAAGGGGCTATGAAATGATGTGTCTGATGATATATCCACCGCAAAAATAAAGAAATCACTTTCAATTTTTGAAAAAATGGCATTTTGGGCAATTCATATCGTCTGTGATGTCATAAAATCATATTTAAAAAAATCTCTGTTCTTTAATGATATTTATCAAACCTTCACTGATATATTTCTCAATTTTTTTGCTTCTTATTACAACCAATTATTCATCAGGGTGAACTTCCCGTTTGAAAGCTTTTCCATTTTCTTGTGTATTTTGCCAAGAATGATTGTCTCTGCGTGAATCTACAAATGAATTCAGAATATCACAATTACTGTAAATAGGAAGATGCCCTGTAATTTCTCATATTACCAAGCTCGTCAATAATTTCAAGGCGGAGGGTTAGGGTGAATCTCCCTGAAAGAGAAACTACATGTACTACATGTAGAATAGCACAGTCTCTCCAAATGGTAATCTACCGTGAAAATAAGTTTTGATGTGGAAACAAAAACAAACGAACAGAAAAAGGAGGAAAAGGACACCGACTTTGATTTGAATCTACGTAACCATAGAAAACATTTTAATTTTTTAAGTAAGTGATTGATCTTCACAAATGTCTTGTCATTTTACAACGATGCTGCCTGTCACCAGTACAATTTCTTCCAGAACGGCAGACCAAAGAAATTAGAAATTAGAGTCAAAGGCTTAGACAATTAACCAGTTTAAGAACTTAATTTCCTTTAAGTCACTTCCTTGTCATTTCATAAGATATTTTCAATCAAGTAGGACTATAGAAATAAGATTACCGAGCCTGAAATCTTGATTTTCTTGCTTTAACTTATCTGCCCCTAATATTATAATCCTGTTTCATGGGTATGCATGGTTTTTTGTTATGTTTGTGACTCTTAGATACTCCACTGCAGCTGAGTAACCAACAGTCACAAACAGACGGAACTTGACTTGGCTTTAATTAATATTTATAAATGATGTAGAGTCTTTGATAAAAGTTTGAGACTTTGAGCCAGTTTTTGTGTCCTTTCATTTTCTTATTTTCAGCACACACAACAAGCAAATTTCCCTGCACTTCCATGGGCCAAGTACGTGCACGCATGGGCCAGAAGCTGAAAGATGTCCGTTCATCTCGAAGACGTGCAGAAAAGCAGGTTTAACTGTGATACCTTTTTTTGTTTGGAAATAAGCCTTAATATTGCCTCATACAAGTCATTAAAAAACCCATTTTATTCTGATCATGGGTATATATTACACGAAAATGTCTTTCATGTATTATGACATGTCTGCTAATACAGCCAACTCAGGTTTATATAGTGTGTGCTTTCAAAATTTATCATGACATTCCAACTCCTGCTTTATCACCTTGTGCTATTCATCAAACTCAGATTGATATATTTTTATATTTATACTATGACAAATCATTTTCTTGCCATGTACCTTCCGTTTGATACTGTTTCCAAGTTCCAACTAATACAAAGGAATACTTATATGCAGCTATATGGACGCTAGTATATGCACTTCATGCAAGGGATTTGCTTTACTACATGTGTAGGCGTTGCTTTTCCGACTACGGCGGCGTCGTCGTCAACATTGAAATCTTAACTAAGGTTAAGTTTTTGAAATGTCGTCATAACTTAGGAAGTATATGGGCCTAGTTCATGAAACTTGGACATAAGTGTAACTAAGTATCACTGACCATCTTGCATGAGTGTCCAGGTTGCATGATCAAGGTCATTTAGGGTCTAATTTTTTTTATGTCATAACTTTAAAAATATAAGGGCCTATTTTATGAAACTTGTACAAAAGTTGCTGATAATCTTACATTAGTGTCAGCCTGTCAGGTCACATGATCAAAGTCAAAGGTCACAGCACTGAAATCTGAACTGTTAATTTTTTTAAGTGTCATCATCATGATCCTATTTCATGAACTTGAACATAAGGGTAATCAAGTACCACTGACAATGAGTTTCAGGTCACATTGTCAAGGCCAATGGTCATTTATGGTCAATAAAATTTGACCATGTTTGGTTATCAAAATCTTAACCAAAGTTTTTTAGATGTCATCTTAACTTTGGAATTTTATCGACCTAGTTCAGGAAAATTGGACATGAGTATTTAAGTTTCACTTATCATCTTGCATGAGTTTTAGGTCACATGATTAAGGTCAAAGGTCACTTAGGGTCAATGAACTGTGACCATGCATGCTCGAGATATTTTTTTAAAATGTCATAACTTTGAAAGTTTATGGATCTGGTTCATGAAACTTGGATATAAGGGTAATCAAGTATCATTGATAGTCTTGCACTAGTTTTTAGTCAAATGATTAAGGTCAAATGTCATTTAGCGTCAAAGAACTTTGACTATGTTGGTAATAATTTTGGAAATGTCTTCATAACTTTGAAAGTAAACTTGAACATTAGGGTAATCACGTATCACTGTTTTTTATTCAAAGTCAGCATTGTTGCTATATTGAATTGCGTGACACAGGCGAGACTGTCAGAGGCGTTCCACTTGTTTTTTTTTTCAAGTAACCTTTTCTTTTAAACAGGTTATTTTAGTTCGGTGTTTTCATCACTTGTAACCTTGCAAGTCTTGTTTCGAATGAAGATACTTGCATTTGAATGAAAGAACAACCTCAACGATAAATTTGTCAGAATATAGACTCATAAATGTTAGATACCTTAAAGGGGTACTCCAGGCTGAAAATAATCATATCAAAATAAATATAGTAAAATCCACCGAGCAAAACGCTGAAAATCTGATAGCAAATAGCGAAGTTATAGTATTTCAAGCTTAGCATTATTTTGTGAAAATAGTCATATGCAAGTCATCATGAATGTGCAATAGGTTGACTAATGATGTCATGTCATTTTCCTACATGTGTACACAACATGTCTCCCTTGTAACAAAATAAGTTGGCACAATGATTTTCTTACAAACTAAATCAGTTGTCAATCCCATTTTTTTATTATATCTGGTGACAAAATTTGACTAAATATATTTTTTTGAAATAAAATACAAAAGATTACGTGGGGATATCATCAGCTTGCACATTGCATATTCATGAAGACATGCATAGCACTGTTTTGCCCTAGTAATGCAAAAGTTAAAAATGTAATGACTTTGTCATCCTTGTCAGATTTTGATGAAATTTGCAGTATTTTATTTGTCTCCTTTTACTTTATTTGTTAAAATTGTATTATGTCAGCCTGGAGTACCCTGTTAATATCTTTACATTTAAGAAATATTTCATACCAGGCTTGTTTTCCCAAACAATTTCATTCCACAACGTATGTTTACTTGTGAAAATCGAGGAGAAAAATTCATGTTTGTATTCACAGTGCTTGTATTTATGACCCAGTTATTTTCATGTTGCTTTTATTATATTACTGTTTATTAAACTGAACAAAATGAATTTTTTCATTTTTTATTTCTAATTATATTTTCTTGTGTCTTGTAGATTGCTCTCCCTACTCTTCAGATTGGGACCAAAGCACAGTGTCTACCATGATACAACCACCCAAGTACCTATAGCCAGTGACAACAGACAAATTCTCAAATCAATTTTGTTGTGATCAGGAGGATGGAAGTTTTTAGTGTTGATTTTTTTTTTACAAGTGGGTATGCAAAATGATGAAAGATATATTCTAAAATTTGATTTGAATTGGTGACACTATTATTAGCTTCCACTCCTATTGAGATCAGCACTAATTGGCAATGATGGTATACTTTTGTGGTCAAGATTGCAGGACACTGTGCTTCGTTCCAGTTGGCCTGTGTTGCAGTGGTCTACATGGTATGTGCTGCATGGGTATGTAGTGGACTGCATGTGGTAAACGAGCTAGTGGCACATGCATACCACAGTGTGGTGGACTGTGTAGTCAATGTCCGTGTGGTGGACTGTGGTAGACATCACAGTAAGATGAGCACCTTAGTGTGGGGGACTATGTGGTGTATGTCATAGTGTGGGGGACTATGTGGTGTATGTCATAGTGTGGTGGACTATGTGGTGTATGTCATAGTGTGGTGGACTCTGTGGTATATGTCATAGTGTGGTGGACTCTGTGGTATATGTCATAGTGTGGTGGACTATGTGGTATATGTCATAGTGTGGTGGACTATGTGGTATATGTCATAGTGTGGTGGACTATGTGGTGCATGTCATAGTGTGGTGGACTCTGTGGTATATGTCATAGTGTGGTGGACTGTGTGGTATATGTCATAGTGTGGTGGACTATGTGGTTGATGTCATAGTGTGGTGGACTATGTGGTGTATGTCATAGTGTGGTGGACTATGTGGTGTATGTCATAGTGTGGTTGACTATGTGGTGAATGCCACAGTGTAAAGGACTATGTGGTTATAAACGTGTGGTACACAGTGTTGTAAACACAGTGTTACCACACGTCCCAAAATAATATATTAAACACATGTGGTACACGCTATGAACACACTGTGGTACACACTGTGGTACACACTGTGTTACACACTGTGTTACACACTGTGGTAACACTGTGTTTGTTCCATAAGGGGGGGGGGGGGTGGGCCGGATTTGCAGCGACATCTGTGAACAATTTTATTTACAAAGTATTATTACCTCCTATTAAAGCCTCTTTATATCCTATCTATTGTCAACGATGGACGGCATTTGAATATTAATTATTCAGAAGGAAGAGGATCGAAGGTATTTGAATTCCAGTTCATCATGACTTAGCCGTGAAACAAAATAGCCTAGTGGTTGAGTCGCAGCCAGGCAAGAAGTAGATGACAGGTTCGAATCCAACTGGTTCCAATTTTTTCTGACTTATGATTTTCATTTAAGATCGAGCATGCGATCTTAAACCCATATGAGTAATCAGTGGCGGACCGTGACCCCGAGGAGACAAAGCATTGGGGGGGGGGGGCACGGCATTGTTCACAAACAATGCAGTGCCCCCAATGCTTTGTCTCCTCCGGGTCACGGTCCGCTACTGTGAGTGATGCCGAAAATTTGTTTACAAACATAATTTTTTACAGAGCATTCAAAAAAATAGATTTGTAAATCAAACACAATGATGAAAATTCGATTTCCGTGCTGAAATATGTTTTGTATATCGACTTCAAAATTTGATATGTTAAGCTCGATATTGAGCAAGATATGTAAATCACAAAGCGACATGAACTTTTTTTCCAAGTCTTCCCCTCATGCTATTTCATTCACCCGTCTTCCTCCTCTTATTTTTCACCTTTTTCTTTTCTCCTCTCTTTTCCCTTCTTTATACTATCTTTAAGTTTCGCCCTTGTTTTTTTGGCTCCGCGAATAAGGGGGGGGGGGGTGGGCTCGGGCCTCCTGGATCCGCCTATGCGTTAGCTTAGTAGAGCCATGCAAAATCCAAGAAACTGAAATGAGCATGGCCATCTTGTTAACAAAGGTTCCCGCTTAAACATATTTAGCTTAGAAGTATAAAAGAGTGAGCCATCTATCAGATCTAAGAATTTACTTTTTCTTTTAGGATGTATATCAGTGATTTCGTTAATTAGGCCTGTCGCCTAATGCTTTTTCAATTTGGTGATTAGATCAAAATCAAACCAAAATCCTTTCTCATTTTATGTGTGTAGCTCAGGAGTCCTCACTCTCAGTCAGCATCAGCTCCGACGACAATCTTTTGCAGTGTTTTTATCGAGGAATTCCGTACATGGACTCCGAGTCGTGGGACGTAGACGAATGCACTACCTGTTCCTGTGATAACGGTATGGCTACCTGTGTGATTGAGAGTTGCCAGCCAGCATCCTGCACTTCACCAGTAAAACCTGACGGAGAATGTTGCTACGTCTGCCCATACAGCATGTACAGTACGTGTTGTGTTAATGTCATACATAATTAAAAGATATTACATTTAATGTAATCTCCAAATCACTCACATCACCAGGGGCGGATCTTAAAATTGCGCAGTCTTACTACTAGGCTTAACCCTTGATTGAACCAAATCTACTAGTATATATATAAGGCACAATTGCCTTTAAAATTGAAAATTCGAACAAGTGTATAAGTAGTCACATGTATTTCAATTCCACCTGAAAAGATATTAGTTTCCAAATCCTAAATTCCCTCATTAAGGGCCCTTCTTGGAAATAGTAGTATTCATTAAGCGAGCGAATATTATGGTTGGCCGTTGAAAATATTCCTATCATCACCAGGGCACTGATATTAATCCAGTGATTGAGTTTTGACAAATCACTTATCATTAGCAGGGGCGAATCTACCCTTCGCCAATAGGGGGGAGGGGCGGATTTGCAGCCACATCTGTGAGCATTTTTTTTTTTTTACAAAGTATTATTACCTCCTATTGAAGCCTCTTTATATTGTACAACGCCTACTTAGCTTGTTGTACGCGATCAAATGGGAGGCTGAATTTCACACATTCGTACCGTTGCACACAAGACGTACCATCTAAAATGTACCGTCCAAAATGTACCTTTGCACGGCTTTAGAGGTGACGTCACAATGCGATTTCATTGAATAAGGTGACAATACGCGTACAGCCCGCTGGCTAAATGTGCAACGCTGTCCAAGATCGATCATGTGCGCTTGTGGGATTTTGCTTTTTGCTTTCAATATTTTTGCTCCCTTTTCATAGATTACTGGAGGGAAAAACTTTTTTTTTTCATATTTTCGCTAGATTCCGAGGCGTTGTACAACACAAATAGCGAATATTCTTATTCGTGCAATAGTGCAAGATTTTGCATTCGGTGAAAGAAAGAAACGCTCTATTCAACTCGGCTACCGCCTCGTTGAATAGAGCATCCTTCTTTCACCTCATGCGAAATCTCGCACCATCGCACTCATGCCTATTCGCTATTTGTATACTATCTATTGGCGGGCGGCATTTGAATATTGATTATTCAGAAGGAAGAGGATCGAGGGTATTTAAATTCCAGTTCATCGTGACTTAGCCGTGAACCAGAATAGCCTGGTTCTTGAGTCGCAGCCAGGCTAGTCCAGATTGGACCATGTTGTTTGAAAATGCCCTTTCCCAAAAGCTAACATAGAGGGCACATGTCTGCCAATCTCTAATCAGCGCCAATCCACTCATCTTTGCTCCCCACCAAGCTCCAGTACAAAACTTTGCAGTAACAAATTGTTACTGCAAAGTTTTGTACTGGACCTTGGTGGGGAGCAAAGATGAGTGATTGGGAGACATGTGCCCTCCATGCTAGCTTTGGGAGAGGGCACTTCCAACCAACAAGGTCCAATCTGGACTACAGCCAGGCAAGCAGTAGATGACAGGTTCGAATTTTCATTAAAGATCGAGCATGCGATCTCAAACCCATATGAGTAATGCCGAAAATTTGTTCACAAACAGGAATTTTAACAGAGCATTAAAAATAGATTTGTAAATAAAAAACAATGATGAAAATTTGATTTCCGTGCTGAAATATGTTTTGTATATCGACTTCAAAATTTGATATTTTAAGCTCGATATTGAGCAAGATATGTAGATCACAAAGCGACATGATTTTTTTCTTCCAAGTCTTCCCCTCATTTTATTCACTCGTCTTCCTCTTATTTTTCACCTTCTTTTCTCCTCTCTTTTTCCCTTCTTTATTCTATCTTTGAGTTTCGCCCTTGTTTTTTAGGGCTCCGCGAGTAAGGGGGGGGGGGGGGGGCTCCTGGCCAGGTCCGCCTATGCGTTAGCATAGTAGAGCAATGCAAAATTCAAGAAACTGAAATGAGCATGGCCGTCTTGTTAATAAAGGTTCCCGCTTAAACATATTTCGCTTTGAAGTAAAAAGTGAGCCATCTCTCAGATCTAAGAATTTACTTTTTGTTTTAGGATGTATATCAATGATTTCGTTAATTGGGTCTGTCGCCTAATGCTTTTTCAATTTGGTGATTAGATCAAAATCAAACCAAAATCCTTTCTCATTTTCTGTGTGTAGCTCAGGAGTCCTCATTCTCAGTCAGCTCCAGTGAGGGTCTTTTGCCGTGTGAATATCGAGGAGTTCCGTACGTGGACTCCCAGACGTGGGACGTAGACGAATGCACTACCTGTTCCTGCGATAACGGTACGGTTACCTGTGTGATTGTAAGTTGTCAACCAGCATTCTGCACTTCACCAGGAAAACCTGAAGGATATTGTTGCGTCCTCTGCCCATACAGTACGTGTTGCGTTAATACCAAGCATAAGTAGAACACATATAACATTCAATGTTATCTCTAAATCACTAACATCAGTTACCCACCATCCACCATTAAGCCTGTATCATAAATGGGTAATAAAAGAGGGTTTCGGCGTAACCACTTGATTGTTGTTAGAAAAACAAACATAACTTAAATACCTATTATACAATATCATTAGCTATCACAATCACGGTCATAAATTCCATGATATTTTTCGAATATTTTACATCAATAGATCCTTATATATTCTTTTGAATGAGGCGTCCGCACCCACAGCGTGTGTGCCTCCCATTTTCATAGGGAATTAACACTCACTTCTCTCCGAAGCTACCGGTCAAGGAATCATCAAGAGTGCACCTTGTGCATGATTAAGACGTAACCGAGTCCTGTCAAGATAGGGTGCCAACCTCTGCGGACCAGGAAACTCACAGGGCATAAAGATGGTGCTAATAAAGACACAATGCCGCGAGAGGACTATGCAACTTGCGACTGTAAATCATTCGAGCGATATACCGCTAAAACTGCAGCAATATCTCAACCAATATAGTAACCGCATTTTATTCATAAAAATAATGGTAATCGATAAAGCAGGACATATTTTGATGGAGGATTTTTAGGAAGGCACTTTAAAAGCCCACATAGCCCCTGAGGCCACTTTCTTCATCAATTCTGTAATCAAGATGAGTACAAGCTAATAGTATGTATATATTTCACAAGCTTAAAAATGGAACATCAAATAACAAATGATCCTAGGATTAAATTAGCTTTTATTTCTAAACCTTAACAGATGTCGTGGTGAAGAAAGTCCGGCCTGAAATCACAAATGGAGATACCTTCACAGAGGAAGGGGACAATCAAATAAGCGTTAATGTTTCCATCAAGTTTCATGATGCCACGGACACCACCGGAGTCTCAGGAGAAGACCTTTGGAAGCTTTCTGCTTGGGCTTCAGCCAACCCAGACGGCAATGGACCAAGGTAAAGCCCTTGGGCGGTATTCTGAGGTCATTTTATCTTTAAAATGTTTTATTTTATTTCTTAAAATGAAATTGGTATTCTGAGATGACATCAACGAACGTAGAGGGCAGCAACACACAAGCGTGTTGCTTTTAGGAAGGTCCACTCGATACGCGCATGCGATTGAAGTCCGCGCACAATTTGGTAGGCATCAGGCATGCCAACGAAACCATGAAACGACGCACTACATTCAAATATTTATAGCAAAATAGAGGTAAACTAACAGATTGTGACAAGGCTAAACTCCAGTAATAGAAATACAAAAATATGAAAATGATTGATAAAAAATTTACTACATTTTGAATTAAAAAATATTACCACATTTCTTTCTTGTGTTGCTTTAATTCTTCAGTAAAACGGCCATCAAATAAACCAATCTGCTAATTTCACCCGATTTAGTCAAGCTCATTTTGTGACTGCTGTTAAGCTCCGCCCCTCACTCAGCGCACTTTTTTAGTAAATTGTAGAGTTGATTTTTTTTCATTTCCTTATTTTCAACATTTTTACTTGAAAGAATTTTACAGCATGTATCACGCTTCAAAATATTCCAAATTTATTCATTTATTTTTCCTTAAATATTACGTGGTGGTGAAAACAAATTTATGACTTTCGCATATCAATATGAAAACAAATATACGTGAGGTTGAACATTCTTCATTTCAATTTCGCTGCACCACATTAATGCGCCTACACAATCCAGCGGCAGTGTCATAGCTTGAGTGTAAGCGTCACGGCTGAACGCGCCGGCGCGCCCCGGCCTGCCGGTCGGTGCGGAGGTACGATACGATTGGCTGGAAAATTTTGTGCATGCTATAAATTTTGATGAAATTATAGAATGAAAAAAGCAGCTGTGACATAAACCTCCGCCTTTTGATAGTTCACAAGTCAAGGCGCGTAAAAAAATACTACGGCTCGAAACTGGGACATGTTATTTTGGTCTGTTAATTTGGTCTAACTTTAGACTAGGACTTACCTGGGCTTGAGCTTGGCTGGTGTCCGTATTCGGGATGAGTTGCAAAAAAGTTTGGTCGGATTTGTGGATATCACATAATTATTTCATATTTTCATCCTCCGATCCACACTGTGAGGGAAAATTAGGATTCTAACCTTGAACATCTATCGTTGCAATTGGCAGTTAATGCCAAATCAATGACAGATCAAGTCCATATCGTTCAGGTCCATGTCTGGCTAAGTCGAGTAGCGTCGAGATATCCTGCCAATCCTGCTAGTGCGACCAGCACTGCTTTCGCGCAGTACGCGCACCGATGTGTCCCGGGAAGTTTCGGCGCGGCCATGCCAGAAGATCAAGGTATTGGCTCTGGCGTAGCTTGGTAGGGGCAGCGAAATTAAGCAGAAAAGGGGTTATACAAGCTCATCGTACTATGTATTTCTATTGACGTGCAAACTAAAAGAACTTTGATTACGTTTTTCAAAAAATAAACGATTACATATTAATAATATTAAGCAATATTTCGTGGAGTTTTCAGTATCATTAAAAAAGAATGAAATCGAACAAACGAAAAAAAATCAACTCTATAATCTACCAAAAAAGTGCGCTGAGTGAGGGGCGGGGCTTAAGTGGTCACAAAATCTGAGCGGAGTGGACCTTCCTAAAAGCAACACTGCCGTGTGTTGCTGCCCTCTACGTTCGTTGGATGACATTTTATCTCTCAGATAAAATCTAAAATTTTATCTTCCGTATCTATGATGATACGCAACAGAGCGGTGGCAGCGTAGACATATTCCCATCGCGTATGTGGACATTGCAACGCGGATGATGTGCTTGCGCCCAATTTACTTTGAAGAAAAAATGAAATAAACTTAAAAGAGGGTAGGGGCTATTTTATCTCCGCGACATTGATTTCGTCAATATTTCTACATGAATTAACTCCAAATATTGACATGAAAATGATGAAAAATGATATATTCATTGAGAACAACACCTTAAAGTCATTCCTGTACAATTAGGAAGTATTTCATAAGACCTTTCTTGACTAATATTGTCTATGAAACGATGCTTGAAAAGATGCCAAATAGACTTCGAAAAAAAGAGGAGAGTATTGTCATTTTTGTTAAAAAGAAATCTCTGAAAGACGCGTAAGCGTATTGTGCAAGCGTATGTGAAGTCAATAAATTGACGCAATCTCACTTCTTTGCCACACCTCCTAGCGGAATGGATTTCCATTGGTTGAGTGATATCAGAGAGCTATAAAAGCGCGTTTCTAATTGTATACTGATTAAAAAATAGGTGTGTCTTACAGAGATAAAAAAAAGATAAAATTGTTCTCAGAATACCAATTCGGAGAGATTTTAAGGGTATTTTATCTCACTGATTTTAACGGAGATGAAATATTTTATCTGATATAAAATTGATCTGAGAATACCACCCCTTGAAATTTAAAAACGCCTACGAACGCCGTACGAATGTTTTTCTTTTGTTAGACCATTTAGTAAGACCTTCTCAATATGTCCTATGATGCCAGCGTACACAGACCGTTTGTAGACCATTTTTTTTTTATATTTTCCAAATTTTATTGATTTTCAAGATTTTTTGTAACACTACAAAAACAACAATCATACAGGAATTACATAATTGTATAACATTAAAAAAAACAATAATCAAATATGAATCACTGTAACAATTACCAAAAAAAACAAAACAACAAACAAACAAACAGACCTGATGTAAAAGCTAAAATATCAGTCTCTGGTGGCTTGGATTGTCTCATTATCAAAATATAATTATGGATAATTAAAATAAATTCTCAATAGGGGACCATTTTCTATAGTGCGTGTTTTCTTTGTGCTTTTGTTTAGCAATTACCAATTCTATATGTCTAATTTTGCAAATGAACGCTTCAAAACCTATGAAACTTACTACTAAATTCCTGCATTTCTGAATATAAATATATCTCTTCAATAAGATAATTAAGTGATTCAGTAATATTTTATGTGGTCCCTTCCAATCCTTTATGAATCCAAACATCATTCTTTTCCTAGATAGATCCTCATATCTGACAGATAGCTTCCAACCAATTTTATCAACAAAAGTACGTCTTAAATCTTCAGCAACCTTACACTCATAAAAAAGATGTAAAGGAGTTTATCGGATTGTAACAGAGGTCTCGCACAATGTGCAAAGTTCTGTCTGAACTTGCTTCCTTTTAAATAGTCTCTCATTGGTGTATAGAATATTATGCAAAATTTTAAACTGGAAGACTCTCATTTTAACTTCTATTGTGCATTTAAATGGGAGTAGATACATTTGTGGCCATTCTTCCTCCTCTATCCCATATTTAATGGAAAATAGCGGCTCGCAGACAGGTCTATGTGTTAATTTACTCACTAAATCAACATAAATATTTCTAGTTTTTAGTTTTTGGATTTCTACTGTCAAAAGGACGAACTGATCATGTTCATAATCTATTTTCTCCAAGAACATTTGTATCAATAATTGATTAAATGAACTTCCCCATTTCTTCCTGACTAGTGATACTATTGCCAAATATATCATGTAATATTTATGTGGTACTCCTCTTGCTTTCCAAATATTAAATTGCACTATGTTTCCACATAGATCAAAAAGTTGATATACATAACATAGACCTGCCTCATGAAAGGCCTTACAGTAAACTGATTTATTATCAATAAGAATATATTGATTGTTCCAAACAATTTGACTAAGTACACTTGCTTGGTTTCCTTGATCATCAACAAATTGATTATACTCCTTTGTCTTGGACCATGCTAACAACAAGTTATGATAAAATATGGGAATTCCAAGAGAATTCAACTGGCTCACAGAATAATTACTCATAAAAATCAATTTTCCACCAAATCGTTTACAATAATGGTCAAAGAACAATTTCCAATGATGATCTGATTCTGTATAGTATCTCTGAATCCACTTAACAAGCTGTGTCTCTATCATGCATTTTAGTTTCGGGAATTTAAGACCACCTTCGGTATAATCTGCAATCATTGTTGCCCGTGATATCTTATCTGGACCTTTCCACATAAACTGAAACATCAACTTTTCAACCTCCTTAACAAAATCATCTGGTATTTCAATATTGGAAACTATATACATAATCTTAGACATAACAAATGTTTTCAACAGTTGAATTTTTCCTAATAAAGTTAACCCCCGATTCTTCCATCTTAAGAAAGTACATTTTATTTCATCCAGTCTCTTATCAAAGTTCAGTTTCCTGACTATTTCCTGATCATATGAGAAATGAATGCCTAAAACTCTTATGCTTTCGTCTGCCCAGTGTATATCATTTGTTTTTTCTCCATTGTGCCTATCCTTCCCAATCCATATTCCTTCCGTTTTTGTTTTATTCAAATAAAGACCTGATATGATTGAGAATTCTTCAAAAACTTTGAAAACCATCTTCATTGATTGTACATTCCTACAAAAACAAGTTATGTCGTCGGTTACACTTCGTAATTCCGAAGCTTCGTAATTCCGAAGGTTCTTTATTCCGAAGGTTCGTAATTCCGAAACACGTAAATTGCCTATACCTCGATGTTCGTTAATCCGAAAACGAAAAAGGGTTCGTTAATCCGAACATTTGTGGCGTAATTCCGACGGTTCGTTATTCCGAAGGTTCGATAATCCGAAAACGGAATAAGGTTCGTTGTTCCGAAGGTTCGTTAATCCGAAAACGAAATAAGGTTCGTTGTTCCGAAGGTTCGTTAATCCGAAAACGAAATAAGGTTCGTTGTTCCGAAGGTTCGTTGATCCGAAAACGAAATAAGGTTCGTTGTTCCGAAGGTTCGTTAATCCGAAAACGAAATAAGGTTCGTTGATCCGAAAACGAAATAAGGTTCGTTTTTCCGAAGGTTCGTTAATCCGAAAACGAAATAAGGTTCGTTGATCCGAAAACGAAATAAGGTTCGTTAATCCGAAAACGAAATAAGGTTCGTTAATCCGAAAACAAAATAAGGTTCGTTAATCCGAAAAATTAAAACCGGGAAAGCAGAGGCAAGGGGAGGGGGGCGGGGGACACTGTTGCCGTTCAATTATTATGAGGATGGGAAGGCAAGGGCGGCCGAACGAATTTTCGTTGGGGGGTAAAGCCAAAAATGAAACTCATACGTCAAAATGGGCACTTTGGTGATATTTTCACCTTAAGATTATCATCTGCTTGAAGTCATTGTGTGTTTGATAGTGATTAAGTAAAGAAAAACTTTTTTGAAGTGACTTCTTATTATGGCAAAATGTATATTTAGGATTTATTTTTTCGGGAGAGAGTATAATGAGCGAGCGGCTTGGTAAAACAATTTCAAAGGTGAAGTTGTAAAACGTTTTTGGGGGTCAATTATTCTTAAAATGGCATTATTGCGAGGTGTTGCGAGCGTGAATCACAAGCTAAAACTTTAGGGTATTTCAATAAAAAATGAAAATAAGTTTTTAAAAATCCGATCAGATTTCTGCTGTCATTAAAAAATGTGCATCTAACTAAAGAATTAACACGAGCGCAAAACGCGAGCTTAAACATACTGACCAGAAAAGGAACCTGTTGAAGAAAGTATTTAATGACCTCTTTAGGATGCATATTTCACCAAGCGAATGAGAGTGCGAAGCGCAAGCTGAAAATTTGCAATATTCCAGCCTGAAAACTTAACTTAACTTGTATACTTTAAAAAGAGTATTTCAATTCGAAAAAACATGAAAAACGGCATATTTATTTTTGAAAAAGGAACTTTCCCATTTTGGAAAATATTAATTTCCCTGTATTTTATTTCATTTTTGGGGTGCAAGTGCCCCCTGCCTCCCTCCCGGCGGATCCAACTTTCGTCAAATAGGGGGGGGGGCAATTTTTTTTCAGTCATATTTTCCTCGATCGGCAGCTTAAAGTTTGTTTGTATTTATTTCCATATAAAAAGATAAAATATATACATGATCTATTTAACATAACATACAGATGGAGGATGGCCCATTTCAGCGGTATCAATAAGATACCACTGTTCTTCCATGGGGTCCTTTGATTTTCGTTGATTTTTGTTTGTTTCTTTGAAAGGGTAGTCCTAACAGTCAATAATTAGCTTTATACTTATAAAATAAAGTAAATATGTAATAACATGATAAACCCTTTTTAAATAATGCGAGCGCGAGCTATATATTTTTTTAATATGATGGGCAATAAGTTTGTGATCTTTGAAACGAGATGCCTAATGTAACTAAATTTAGATAATAACTGCGAGCAAGAAGCGCGAACAGAAATTTTAAATATATAAGCTCTGACCTGATCTAAAGGGGACATTTTAAGAACTTTTTGCAGTTAGTCATGAAGACGATGCGTGTTTCAACCAATGGCGGCGGAACGTATTTTCCTTTTTTCGGGGGGGGGGGGGCAGCAAAGCAAAAAAAGGGCCAATAGGGGCAATTTGGTGCAAACGGATATTTTCACCATGAGATTATCATCTGTGTAAAGAGGTTGTGTGTTTTGTAGTAATTAAATTGAGGAATTTTTTTAAGTGATCACCTGAGTTATATATTTACGTTTCATTTCTGCGAGCGTAGCGAGCAAGCGGTTTGGGGGAAAAATCAAATCTGAAGATGTAAAATTCGCCTTTTTGGTCAATTACTGTTAAAAGGGCATCCTTGTGAGATGTTGCGAGCGAATCACGTGCTCAAACTTTTGGAAATTTCATGTAGGCCTAGAATGAATATTGATATAGATATTCTTTACCCAGAGAAGCCACTTCAGTTCTGAAAACCGTTCTCCCAGCTATTATTATTATTTTTTTTACAAGAATGCTTAGAATGTCCAGTTTTCAGGTTGGAAAATCGGAAAAATTTGGCTCACGTTTCTCGCTCGCATCAAGTATTGTTTATTGGAGAAGTCATTCTATTCCTGGTTACAAATAAAAAAAAGTATAAAATGTCCAGTTTTCAGGTTGGAATATATTATCTAGAGGTTACTCGCACGCGACCAACACACTTGATCCCCTGCATCTTTAAACCATTTGCTTAGGCAGCAATTGCTCAGATAAAATCGAAATCAGCCTATGCTTGATCAGGGCGCCTATATTCTTAATGAAATACATGCTTTTGGCCACAACACACGCATGTATCATCGATCGTTATTACTATCATTGCATAATATCCTGTATTGTAATGACAACATCGTTTTTGTTACCAAAATGAATTATTTTTATTTTCGGAAATACGAACCTTATTTAATTTTCGGATTAACGAACCTTATTTCGTTTTCGGATTAACGAACCTTCGGAATTACGAACCTTATTTCGTTTTCGGATTAACGAACCTTCGGAATTACGAACCTTATTTCGTTTTCGGATTAACGAACCTTCGGAATTACGAACCTTATTTCTTTTTCGGATTAACGAACCTTCGGAATTACGAACCTTATTTCGTTTTCGGATTAACGAACCTTCGGAATTACGAACCTTTTTTCGTTTTCGGATTAACGAACCTTCGGAATTACGAACCTTATTTCGTTTTCGGATTGACGAACCTTCGGAATTACGAACCTTCGGAATTACGAACCTTCGGAAATACGAACCTTCGGAATAACCGAACCTTCGGAATTACGAAGCTTCGGAATTACGAATGTATGCGATGTCGTCAGCATATGCTGTATACTTTATTTGTTTTCCACTAAGTTCAAAAGCCTGAATATTATCATTATTATTAAGTCTTGTAAGAACAACTTCCAAGCTCAGTATAAACAGTAAAGGAGCCAGAGGATCACCTTGTCTGACTCCTCTAGACACTGGAAAATATCCAGTGGTAAATCCATTCACCAAAACGCAACTACTTACATTAGTGTGCAATGTTCTAACCCATTGTATGAAGGATGGTCCAAAATTGAACACTTCTAAGCAATTTAGCATGAACCTGTGGCTTATTGAATCAAATGCTTTTGTCAGATCAAGGGCTAGCATAATACCTCTCAGATTCTCCTCCTCAGTATATTGTAAAAGGTCTGATATTAATCTTATTCCTTCTCCTATGTATCTGCCTTTGATAAAGGCAGTTTGTTGACTATCTACTAACTTTCCTATCACCTTAGCAACTCTCTTCGCCAAGCATTTAGAAAGTATTTTAACATCTACATTTAAAAGAGTTATGGGACGCCAATTACTCAGTGTGTGTTTATCTCTACCAGGCTTAGGGATGAGTTTAATTGTACCTTGTCTTTGTGACACAGACATTACACTATTTTCATATGCAAAATTGAAAGAATCAATAATTTCTTTTGATATCAAAGGCCAAAACATCTCATAAAATTCCACAGTTAACCCATCGTTCCCAGGTGTTTTATTTCTAGCCATTTTTAACAATTCTGCCCTAGCTTCAGAGCAAGTGATGTTTCCTTCACATGACTTTCTTTCTTCATCTGTGAGTTGCTTGATGTTACTCTGACTTATGTAATCTTTACTCACCTCATCTTCCACCTTATCTTTGTTCTCAAACAAAGTTTTATATGAATTCTTAATGAAATCCTGTAATTCAGACTGTTTATCAATACGTCCCACATCTGAAATCAAAACATCAATATTACAATTTGCTGCTTGACCTTTTTCCAATGACAAAAAATATTTAGTACTCTTTTCCCCTTTCTCGTACCATGTACACCTTGACCTCAAAATTGCCCCATCTGCAAAATAGTCATATATTTTAAACAACTCCTGTTCTATCTCCCTTTTCTTTTTCATTAATTCTTCATCTATATCTTCTGCTGCCATCATGTCATCTATTTTCTTCAATTCTTTTTCAAAATCCTTTCTTTTCTCCTCCCTTTCACATTTCTTCTTCTTAGAAAATGGTACAGTAAATTCTCTAATTTTAAACTTTAACCAATCCCATAGTCCTCCTTTATCATTACTATCTGTAAACTCATCAATCCATTCTGAGTATTTATTAGTTAAAGCATTAACATACTCCACATCATTCAATAGACTATTGTTAAATTTCCAGTAGGACGGACCAGATTTTTTTGTTTTAATTTTCATGTGTAAACTAACATGATCATGATCAGACAAAACGCACGGTATAATATCATTTTCACTAATTGTATTCTGTAATGATTCATGGATCAACCAAAAATCCAATCTAGATTGCACCATTGGGTTATACCTTCTCCAAGTAAATCCTTTTTTGCAAGGGTTTCTGATTCTCCATACATCAACCAGACCAAAATATATTTTCATATTTTCTATAAGATTCACAGAGTGCTTCCAAATGCTTTTCATTGAGCCACCTGCCCTGTCCAGATCAAGGTTTTGAATTAAATTAAAGTCCCCACCAATTATAAGAATTTCCCCATATTCAACATTATCTTGTATGGTCAATTCTACCTGCTTAAAAAATTCAACCTGATCTGTCTCATTATTTGGTGCATATATGTTGCATATCACATAAACTTTCTTCTGAATTACAACTTTAACCAATAAAAATCGTCCCATTATATCTTTAATGGAGTCTAACACTTTAAAATCAGGTGTCTTTCTTAATATAATGCATACTCCTCTGCTCTTAGAAGTTCCGTTTGTAGACAATTCGTAAGTTTCAACTCGGTCGATGGTTTTGTCCAAGATTTTTTAAACGTTATACAAAACCCTTTCTTTGTAAGCCGGCCGTACCAACGTCGTATGAATATCGTACGGACCAAGCAATATTTTTGGAAGATCGAGAAAGAATCCTAGAGGACATTAATTCTTTACATTGGTCGTAAGAACGGATAAGGCTGTTCATATAATGCTCTTACGACGTCCGTAATAACGCCTTAAGAACGGAAATTCGAACAGCGCCATCTTACGAGCAACTCTTGGGTCTTTAATGCCCCTATCATTATTGGCGGTGCGAATGCCAACAACCGTTGCAATTGTGTGCAACATATAATGTGAGTAAAGGATCCCTCCAACCATTGTAAAAGCCCCTTAAGGGGACTGCAAGAAACACGTAGTCTTCTTGGAACTGCTGCCATGTTAAAATTACTTTGAACGGTAAGTGGATTTTCATTAGGGCACGGTAGTGTCTTTTTTTCAGAAACAAAGTATACATGAAGTCCGAAAGAAATCCTATCACGAATGACTTGACAACAAAAATCGTAAGATGGCCTTAAGTCTGGTGAAAGAATAGTTGAAGGCATTTTTACGAAAATGTTACAATTTTAGGGCCAGTGAAAGAACGGAAATCATTCCGTTTCCCGAGATGGCCTTCAATTGCTCTTGCTACCTAAGGGGCGCTTGAACAAATCTCTACTACGAACCCAAGAATTTCTAAGAACCGTCAGATTCGTACGAACGCATCTTTCGTACGAGTTTGTGTGACTGTATATTAGCATAATCAATAAATAAACAACGTAGCTAATCACCCAATCACCTGGATTCATTTCAAGTGTATCTGGCCTTATACGCCCTTGAAGTAGGTGTTCAAGATGAAAAATAAACAGTCCCTTGAGGCGTCCGAATTTTCCATGTGTTGCTTTTGAAGCAGACCCCCTATTTCATATTTTCTTTTCTTCAGGAAATATCTACTTGTACTTCAATGAATATTATTTTAATTCTTTAACAATTCTGCATGGCTTACTTAAAGATAATGTAAACGAATAGTAACACACTGTATATTGTTATGTAGTATGTCCCATTTTGTAATAATATGATAATAATAAAGGATATTTATATTGCGCACATTTCCACCTTGTTAGGTGCTCAAGGCGCTCCTATAAAAAAAAACCTATTGACAATTTTACACCGAACGAAAAGTGAACCTCGATCATTTTTTCTGTCTAAACCTGTGTATGAATAACAGTGCTCAGATAAAAGAATGCGTTAAATCTTGCTTAAATTGTAACCGTTGCTGGACCCAAATTTGCAAACGTGTTATTGCTTATCACAAAGGATTGGATTCGAAGAGGACATTCTAGATCTGAAACAAAAAGACCAGTCCTTGACGAGAAGAGAAAAAATCGAGTTTACCAATCTGGACTTCTCCTTTTCCGACCCAATGGCCGAATGCGTAGACATGAAGTATATCTGTGTGAGGATCGAGAGGGGAGATAACCCAAGGACTACCGGGTACATTGGCTATACTTTAGGAGGATACCCTGGCCCCAGTGCACAGACTGGTTGTACAAGAGCTCCAGAATGTCGACGTAGTCAAGGTACTAATTTGTTTCGTTCGCTCTTGTCAAAAGTATTTCAGCATACTCGTAAATAGAGGTTTACCAATGTATTTGTTGACTCAGTCCCGACTGCTGATTAACAATGTAATGGAGCGTAGTATTCAATATCCGTAACTGAATTCAGAAAATCATTCGTACCAATTGAAAGTAACAAAGAAGCTATTCACCTTTTACTACTGCCATGTCATGTACCTCAATAACAGAAAATGGTCGAGAATTAAAAAAAGTTATGAAACCCTCAAAATAATGCTTGTATTTCCCTAATTTCATTAAATAAACTTTTTTTTCACCGGTTTCCCACAGAAGCTATCGCACGGTAACAAACATGACAAAAAACTTCATGCATGGCTAATCGTTAACAAAACGGAGTGTCGAGTAAGTTTGAACGCTAGCCTGTAAAACCTCTCCATTTTCTGAAATTATTGAAATTCAAGCCTTATTTCAAATAACCAGAACTTTGTTATTTCTTGACCATTTTCTGTAATTGAGGTATCAAATTAAAGAGCAGATATTGAACTTTTAAAAAATGTGGTTTTCTTTTTAAAACACAGATACGGCCCGCCAAGTGACTTTTTGGTATCCCCTTTTCAAACTGTTTTTGCTCACTCATGCGGGAATGAGAAATAATCTTGATAGGTCATTTGTCTATTTTATTTATGATTAAGTCATGATAAATCATCACTAAATCTCGGTTTCGTTTTTTCTGGGACGCACTGTATAAATTTGGTCACCCAATATCCTAGGATTAAATTAGCTTTTATTTCTAAGCCTTAACAGATGTCGTGGTGAAGAAAGTCCGGCCTGAAATCACAAATGGAGATACCTCCACAGAGGAAGGGGACAATCAAATAAGCATTAATGTTTCCATCAAGTTTCATGATGCCACGGACACCACCGGAGTCTCAGGAGAAGACCTTTGGAAGCTTTCTGCTTGGGCTTCAGCCAACCCAGACGGCAATGGACCAAGGTAAAGCCCTTGGGCGGTATTCTGAGGTCATTTTATCTTTAAAATATTTCATTTTATCTCTTAAATTGAAATTGGTATTCTGGGATGACATTTTATCTCTCAGATAAAATCTAAAATTTTATCTTGCGTACAAATTTTATCTTGCGTATCTATGATGATACGCAACAGAGCGGTGGCGGCGTAGACATACCCATCGCGTATCTGGACATTGCAACGCGGATGATGTGCTTGCGCCCAATTTACTTTGAAGAAAAAATGAAATAAACTTAAAAGAGGGTAGGGGCTATTTTATCTCCGCGACGTTGATTTCGTCAATATTTCTACATGAATTAACTCCAAATATTGACATGAAAATGATGAAAAATGATATATTCATTGAGAACAACACCTTAAAGTCATTCCTGTACAATTAGGAAGTATTTCATAAGACCTTTCTTGACTAATATTGTCTATGAAACGATGCTTGAAAAGATGCGAAATAGACTTCGAAAAAAAGAGGAGAGTATTGTCATTTTTGTTTAAAAAGAAATCTCTGAAAGACGCGTAAGCGTATTGTGCAAGCGTATGTGAAGTCAGTAAATTGACGCAATCTCACTTCTTTGCCACACCTATAGCGGAATGGATTTCCATTGGTTGAGTGATATCAGAGAGCTATAAAAGCGCGTTTCTAATTGTATATTGATTAAAAAATAGGTGTGTCTTAGAGAGATAAAAAGAAGATAAAATTGTTCTCAGAATACCAATTCGGAGAGATTTTAAGGGTATTTTATCTCACTGATTTTAACGGAGATGAAATATTTTATCTGAGATAAAATTGATCTCAGAATACCACCCCTTGAAATTTAAAAACGCCTACGAACGCCGTACGAACGTTTTTCTTTTGTTAGACCATTTAGTAAGACCTTCTCAATATGTCCTATGATGCCAGCGTACACAGACCGTTTGTAGACCATTCGAAAGTTTCAACTCGGTCGATGGTTTTGTCCAAGATTTTTTAAACGTTATCCAAAACCCTTTCTTTGTAAGCCGGCCGTACCAACGTCGTATGAATATCGTACGGACCAAGCAATATTTTTGGAAGATCGAGAAAGAATCCTAGAGGACATTAATTCTTTACATTGTTCGTAAGAACGGATAAGGCTGTTCATATAATGCTCTTACGACGTCCGTAATAACGCCTTAAGAACGGAAATTCGAACAGCGCCATCTTACGAGCAACTCTTGGGTCTTTAATGCCCCTATCATTATTGGCGGTGCGAATGCCAACAACCGTTGCAATTGTGTGCAACATATGTGAGTAAAGGATCCCTCCAACCATTGCAAAAGCCCCTTAAGGGGACTGCAAGAAACACGTAGTCTTCTTGGAACTGCTGCCATGTTAAAATTACTTTGAACGGTAAGTGGATTTTCATTAGGGCACGGTAGTGTCTTTTTTTCAGAAACAAAGTATACATGAAGTCCGAAAGAAATCCTATCACGAATGACTTGACAACAAAAATCGTAAGATGGCCTTAAGTCTGGTGAAAGAATAGTTGAAGGCATTTTTACGAAAATGTTACAATTTTAGGGCCAGTGAAAGAACGGAAATCATTCCGTTTCCCGAGATGGCCTTCAATTGCTCTTGCCACCTAAAGGGCGCTTGAACAAATCTCTACTACGAACCCAAGAATTTCTAAGAACCGTCAGATTCGTACGAACGCATCTTTCGTACGAGTTTGTGTGACTGTATATTAGCATAATCAATAAATAAACAACGTAGCTAATCACCCAATCACCTGGATTCATTTCAAGTGTATCTGGCCTTATACGCCCTTGAAGTAGGTGTTCAAGATGAAAAATAAACAGTCCCTTGAGGCGTCCGAATTTTCCATGTGTTGCTTTTGAAGCAGACCCCCTATTTCATATTTTCTTTTCTTTAGGAAATATCTACTTGTACTTCAATGAATATTATTTTAATTCTTTAACAATTCTGCATGGCTTACTTAAAGATAATGTAAACGAATAGTAACACACTGTATATTGTTATGTAGTATGTCCCATTTTGTAATAATATAATAATAATAAAGGATATTTATATTGCGCACATTTCCACCTTGTTAGGTGCTCAAGGCGCTCCTATAAAAAAAATCCTATTGACAATTTTACACCGAACGAAAAGTGAACCTCGATCATTTTTTCTGTCTAAACCTGTATATGAATAACAGTGCTCAGATAAAAGAATGCGTTAAATCTTGCTTAAATTGTAACCGTTGCTGGACCCAAATTTGCAAACGTGTTATTGCTTATCACAAAGGATTGGATTCGAAGAGGACATTCTAGATCTGAAACAAAAAGACCAGTCCTTGAAGAGAAGAGAAAGAATCGAGTTTACCAATCTGGACTTCTCCTTTTCCGACCCAATGGCCAAATGCGTAGACATGAAGTATATCTGTGTGAGGATCGAGAGGGGAGATAACCCAAGGACTACCGGGTACATTGGCTATACTTTAGGAGGATACCCTGGCCCCAGTGCACAGACTGGTTGTACAAGAGCTCCAGAATGTCGACGTAGTCAAGGTACTAATTTGTTTCGTTCGCTACTGTCAAAAGTATTTCAGCATACTCGTAAATAGAGGTTTACCAATGTATTTGTTGACTCAGTCCCGACTGCTGATTAACAATGTAATGGAGCGTAGTATTCAATATCCGTAACTGAATTCAGAAAATCATTCGTACCAATTGAAAGTAACAAAGAAGCTATTCGCCTTTTACTACTGCCATGTCATGTACCTCAATAACAGAAAATGGTCGAGAATTAAAACAGTTATAATCCCTCAAAATAATGCTTGTATTTCCCTAATTTCATTAAATAAACTTGTTTTCACCGGTTTCCCACAGAAGCTATCGCACGGTAACAAAAGACTTCATGCATTGCTAATCGTTTACAAAACGGAGTGTCGAGTGAGTTTGAACGCTAGCCTGTAAAACATCTTCATGTTCTGAAATTATTGAAATTTAAGCCTTATTTCAAATAACCAGAACTTTGTTATTCCTTGACCATTTTCTGTAATTGAGGTATCAAATTAAAGAGCAGATATTGAACTTTTAAAAAATGTGGTTTTCTTTTTAAAACACAGATACGGCCCGCCAAGTTACTTTTTGGTATCCCCTTTTCAAACTGTTTTTGCTCACTCATGCGGGAATGAGAAATAATCTAAGTAATACCCGATGAAAGAGGAGAGTCTAAGCTTTACATTGATAGGTCATTTGTCTATTTTATTTATGATTAAGTCATGATAAATCATCACTAAATCTCGGTTTCGTTTTTTCTGGGACGAAAAGTATAAATTTGGTCACCCAATATCCTAGGATTAAATTAGCTTTTATTTCTAAACCTTAACAGATGTCGTGGTGAAGAAAGTCCGGCCTAAAATCACAAATGGAGATAACTTCACAGAGGAAGGGGACAATCAAATAAGCGTAAATGTTTCCATCAAGTTTCATGATGCCACGGACACCACCGGAGTCTCAGGAGAAGACCTTTGGAAGCTTTCTGCTTGGGCTTCAGCCAACCCAGACGGCAATGGACCAAGGTAAAGCCCTTGGGCGGTATTCTGAGGTCATTTTATCTTTAAAATATTTTATTTTATCTCTTAAAATGAAATTGGTATTCTGAGATGACATTTTATCTCTCAGATAAAATCTAAAATTTTATCTTGCGTACAAATTTTATCTTGCGTATCTATGATGATACGCAACAGAGCGGTGGCAGCGTAGACATACCCATCGCGTATCTGGACATTGCAACGCGGATGATGTGCTTGCGCCCAATTTACTTTGAAGAAAAAATGAAATAAACTTAAAAGAGGGTAGGGGCTATTTTATCTCCGCGACGTTGATTTCGTCAATATTTCTACATGAATTAACTCCAAATATTGACATAAAAATGATGAAAAATGATATATTCATTGAGAACACCTTAAAGTCATTCCTGTACAATTAGGAAGTATTTCATAAGACCTTTCTTGACTAATATTGTCTATGAAACGATGCTTGAAAAGATGCGAAATAGACTTCGAAAAAAAGATTAAAGTATTGTCATTTTTGTTAAAAAGAAATCTCTGAAAGACGCGTAAGCGTATTGTGCAAGCGTATGTGAAGTCAATAAATTGACGCAATCTCACTTCTTTGCCACACCTCCTAGCGGAATGGATTTCCATTGGTTGAGTGATATCAGAGAGCTATAAAAGCGCGTTTCTAATTGTATATTGATTAAAAAATAGGTGTGTCTTACAGAGATAAAAAGAAGATAAAATTGTTCTCAGAATACCGATTCGGAGAGATTTTAAGGGTATTTTATCTCACTGATTTTAACGGAGATAAAATATTTTATTTTATCTGAGATAAAATTGATCTGAGAATACCACCCCTTGAAATTTAAAAACGGCTACGAACGCCGTACGAACGTTTTTCTTTTGTTAGACCATTTAGTAAGACCTTCTCAATATGTCCTATGATGCCAGCGTACACAGACCGTTTGTAGACCATTCGTAAGTTTCAACTCGGTCGATGGTTTTGTCCGAGATTTTTTAAACGTTATCCAAAACCCTTTCTTTGTAAGCCGGCCGTACCAACGTCGTATGAATATCGTACGGACCAAGCAATATTTTTGGAAGATCGAGAAAGAATCCTAGAGGACATTAATTCTTTACATTGGTCGTAAGAACGGATAAGGCTGTTCATGTAATGCTCTTACGACGTCCGTAATAACGCCTTAAGAACGGAAATTCGAACAGCGCCATCTTACGAGCAACTCTTGGGTCTTTAATGCCCCTATCATTATTGGCGGTGCAAATGCCAACAACCGTTGCAATTGTGTGCAACATATAATGTGAGTAAAGGATCCCTCCAACCATTGTAAAAGCCCCTGAAGGGGACTGCAAGAAACACGTAGTCTTCTTGGAACTGCTGCCATGTTAAAATTACTTTGAACGGTAAGTGGATTTTCATTAGGGCACGGTAGTGTCTTTTTTTTTTCAGAAACAAAGTAAACATGAACCGAAAGAAATCCTATCACGAATGACTTGACAACAAAAATTGTAAGATGGCCTTAAGTCTGGTGAAAGAATAGTTGAAGGCATTTTTACGAAAATGTTACAATTTTAGGGCCAGTGAAAGAACGGAAATCATTCCGTTTCCCGAGATGGCCTTCAATTGCTCTTGCCACCTAAAGGGCGCTTGAACAAATCTCTACTACGAACCCAAGAATTTCTAAGAACCGTCAGATTCGTACGAACGCATCTTTCGTACGAGTTTGTGTGACTGTATATTAGCATAATCAATAAATAAACAACGTAGCTAATCACCCAATCACCTGGATTCATTTCACGTGTATCTGGCCTTATACGCCCTTGAAGTAGGTGTTCAAGATGAAAAATAAACAGTCCCTTGAGGCGTCCGAATTTTCCATGTGTTGCTTTTGAAGCAGACCCCCTATTTCATATTTTCTTTTCTTCAGGAAATATCTACTTGTACTTCAATGAATATTATTTTAATTCTTTAACAATTCTGCATGGCTTACTTAAAGATAATGTAAACGAATAGTAACACACTGTATATTGTTATGTAGTATGTCCCATTTTGTAATAATATAATAATAATAAAGGATATTTATATTGCGCACATTTCCACCTTGTTAGGTGCTCAAGGCGCTCCTATAAAAAAAAATCCTATTGACAATTTTACACCGAACGAAAAGTGAACCTCGATCATTTTTTCTGTCTAAACCTGTATATGAATAACAGTGCTCAGATAAAAGAATGCGTTAAATCTTGCTTAAATTGTAACCGTTGCTGGACCCAAATTTGCAAACGTGTTATTGCTTATCACAAAGGATTGGATTCGAAGAGGACATTCTAGATCTGAAACAAAAAGACCAGTCCTTGAAGAGAAGAGAAAGAATCGAGTTTACCAATCTGGACTTCTCCTTTTCCGACCCAATGGCCAAATGCGTAGACATGAAGTATATCTGTGTGAGGATCGAGAGGGGAGATAACCCAAGGACTACCGGGTACATTGGCTATACTTTAGGAGGATACCCTGGCCCCAATGCACAGACTGGTTGTACAAGAGCTCCAGAATGTCGACGTAGTCAAGGTACTAATTTGTTTCGTTCGCTACTGTCAAAAGCATTTCAGCATACTCGTAAATAGAGGTTTACCAATGTATTTGTTGACTCAGTCCCGACTGCTGATTAACAATGTAATGGAGCGTAGTATTCAATATCCGTAACTGAATTCAGAAAATCATTAGTACCAATTGAAAGTAACAAAAAAGCTCTTCACCTTTTACTACTGCCATGTCATGTAAGCCAGTTATATTAAGCATCCTATAGGAAACATAAATGAAAAATGGTTCAAGTTTGAACCTTTCTTAATGTTAAGTATGACGCACCTTAAACAAGTTCAAATTTGTATCTTTTAGGGGTGGAAACGAGAATTTCTAGGTGCATATCATGATAATAATGTGCATCTTTGCATCTTTTGCCATTTAGGGTGCAAGATTACACCCAAATATGCAAGGCCTATTGCTTTATGTTTTTCATGATTTAATAAAGATTGGGCCAAATCAGTGAAGCAAAAACCTTATATTCTATCTGCAGCTCAGGGGTCAGACAGCGTGGATATTAGCGCTTTCAGTGACTCACTGGTTCGGATCAGGTCTGGGCTAACTCGTATAATTATTAGTTTAGGAATGGCGTGGGCACTAATATCCCACGTCAGGCCCGGGCTATTTCGGTGGTGCTTGGGGCAAAAATGCATTTCTAATGATATAGAACAGCCACATTTATTTTTTTTCAAAAACCACTCCTTTTCCGATTTTCGGAGCCTCCATTGCATGGCCCTGCGAAGCGGTGGTGCTGGGTGTGCTGAAGCACGTCCAATAAACATGTAAGATTTTCTCAGGCGGTGCTGCTTGTATTATCAGTCAGTCTGCAAGTCCCTTTTGTTAATGAGCAAATGAGCAAGATTCATCCAAGTCCTCTCGTGGCTGAATTCAAGTCCCTGCAAAGTCTCGTGAATTGTGAGACTTTCTTTCTCAAAAAATTTAACCACTTTCTCCTTGTTGAATGTGATTTCTTTACTTTTATTTTTTGCTATGTTTATTTTCAATGTCAAAATCTTTATGAATACTTTTTTTACTAAAAATGAATATCACTTTTCACGAAATTTTAAAAGTAGGTAGTGCTCATTCAAGCAGAAACATTTTTCGAAAGTCATTTTATTCGCTTAAAGACACATAAATGTAAAAAGAAAAAAGCTTCAGTATATTTATAGGATTGTTTCAAAGCCTATTATGTTATACGCACTGTAAATCTTATGAAATTGTATGCCCTATAACAGTTATGACTTGGAGGACATGAAATGAAAATGTGGTTTACATGATAAACTTCTCGATTTTGTATGAAAATTTGATTCGATCGAGACCCTGTCGCGTCGGGGGCATAAGTACTGACAAAAAACTACTAAATATATGTATGTTATTCTTTTACGTAGCTCTTTGTTATCGTTTTTATGCAGACTTTTTACATATTTTTATATCTTGGATACTCTTATCTTTTGTATTTTTGCTGTTATGACAAAGGTGAGCTGTGCTTAAACAAGCCTTACGTTTAGATAGGCCACCTCTGTCCCATGTATCTGATATTCTTAATTCCTTGTTCATGAGTTTATCCTCGCAGTTTTTATTAACCCTTTCATGATGAATGAATGTATTGTTCTTGGTTTTCAATGAAAAAAAATAAACGAACTTGAACTTGAGACATCTGCGTTGCAAACCATTTTTGGACAAATTATGGCTGAAATAAGAAACTAATTTTCTCATCACCGCTCGGACCAGTCAACAAATATATACAGATATATATATATATATATATTAACCTTGTTGGCCAGTTAATGTATTTCATGGCAATAATCATGAAAGTTCGTGTATAAGCAGGATAAGTGATGAATAAATGAAATAATTTATACAGTGCGTATTAATAAAAAGGTCGTGTATAAGTGATTTATAAATAAAAAAAATTATAGAGTGCATGTAGTAAAAAAACAACCCTTGAAAAAGTAATGGGAATTAAAAAAAAATACAACACAATTTTGTCCCATACCTTCTTGGTGTTTACTATAGTGTACAATTAATCGTAAAAATCGTGTGTGACATGTCCCTTGTGTTACCGTCCTCGATATTTTGCGAAAGGTGGGTATTGCAGCTTTTAGTTACTCGCTGTTTCGGATCACGCCTGGGCTAAGTCGGACAATTTTTTTTTATGAATGGCGTGGGCACCAATGTCCCGGGTCAAGCCCGGGCTATTTCGGTGCTGCTTGAGGCAAAAATGTATCTCCGATATAATTATAGGACAGCCACATATATTTTCTTAAAACGACCCCTTTTCCGAATTGTGCCACTGTATTAAAAAGTCGCAATTTTTGGAGCCTCCATCGCATGGCCCTGGAAAGCGGGAGTGCTGAAGCACGCCCAAGATTTTCCCGGGGGGGGGGGGGGGGCGCTGTGTGTATCATTTTTCATATGCTGCACACCGTGGAATTCTGGTAGGTGTGTCACAGTGGGAAGATGTCAAGTAAAATGACTAACATTTTGTGTTACCCCCTTTTATGCTTGTCTAATTTCTTGGGATCAAAACGGTCTTTGAATTGAACTTTTTTTTTCTTTTGCTTGTCGAATTTAGTTCAGCCCCCAGCCAAAAAAAGAAAAAAAAAACATTCCCAGCACCCTGCTCCATGAGGCAAACATAACCCCTGCATTGACGGTCGAGAGAGTGTTTGGGCAAGGAAACAAATTAAAACGGTATGTTATACCTTTGCAACTTTTGCTGAAATCATTTTAAAAATATTACTCACTCACGGGGAAAGATTTTCGAAAGTTATATCGCCATTCGCCGAAAGAGACCTGTACCAGTACATAATTGTGGAACAAGCTTTATGATATCGCAAATATATTATTTCATGGGATTATTCCGAGGTATAATTTTTTTTTACACGCACTATACATTATATAAAATTGTATGCCCTAAACCGGTTATGATATGGAGGACATGAAAGTTAAATGTGTTATACATGATAAACTTTGCGATTTTAAATGAAAAAAATTCTACCTGGTGCCTTCTTGCGTGGGGTGCACAAGAACTACGAAAAGATATCACCTCCGCTCTGCCTTCAACATGTTAAATGTTTATGTGTACTCACCTTCCTCTTATTCATTTTTTTATGTTACTAAATATATGTCCATATATCATTTATGTAGCTCTTTTTTATATGCATTTGTTTCTTATGCAGATTCGCTATATCTTTTATAATCTTTGGTACTTATGTCTTGCATTTCTGCCGTTGTTACAAAGGTGATCTGTGCAAAGAGTATCAAAGTGAAAATATCATTTCAATTATACAGACATACAATATAAGAAATAATCGAAAAGTAAAACAAAAGGTGGATGTGGGAATTAATTCCATCCAATTAATACTTATAATCAATGGCGTAATGCCCCCCCCCCAAAAAAAAATACGGATCAGATTTGGAGTATCGGGCATCATCTATAACAAGTTGTAAGCGATCAAATATTTTGACAATTTTTATTACAAAATCCAATTTCGTTATAGACTTTCATACAACATTAAACAAATAATATTATATTTCATTTGATATTTTTAAATAGGGTATCGCTGACGACAAATATTGTCCGCAATGTAATGCTTTAGTTCATGTTTTATTTAATGTGATTTTATTTACTTATGTTAAAGTGATTTCTATATGAATACTTTTTGTTTATTAAAAAGTGAATATCGAAAAAACATGGATGTAACGACAACAGACGCTTTATGGTGTATCTCTGAAATGTTGCTTATTAGAAATAAAATGTTTTGTAATATTAAGTTGATTTTGACATGCATGATGAATATCAAATAAATTCCTAGTATAGAGGCACACAACAAATGTGTTTTATTCATTCATTCTTTTTTTTCTTGGTCGTGATTTTCTTTCTTTCTTTTTTTTGTTGGGGGGGTGCATGCGTTTCAAAGCCCCCCCCCCTCCTTCCATGTGTACTCCACTGCTCACAAACACGATAAATAAGATCATAAACTATTAATATACTTAACGACATGATTTAGAATAACAATTAAAGAAGGGACGTCGTTTTTTATAAAACACCGCGTAAGAGAAGATAGTAGATGGTCAAGCTAAATGTTTCGCATTGTATTTGGAAATTGAGAATATCGCTTGAATTCTGGCGCTGCTCACTTCTTCTCTGTCAGTTCATATTGGACGAACTCGGAGTACCACTTTAGAAATAAAACCCTGTTTAGTACTTTACTACCAGGACACCTCCCTGGTAGTGGCAAAACGAGCCCCAAATTTTGAGAGGGTCCCAGCAGTCTCAAAAAAGAAACGTCAACGTAACATTTTGAAAGGTTGGAGGAGTGACAACATTTTCTAAATGTTGCATTTACCACTTTAAATGATTCTACCCAACACTTAAAATGTTGGATTCAGCTTTATACAAGGTTCGATGTAACATTTTGTTGTCACTCCTCCAACCTTTCAAATGTTGATTTAACATTCGAATTCTTAGAGTGAGTTAGGGCACATCGAGCAAGACTTTCGATTCTTTTTATAATGAATATCAAGATTAGTAGATTTTGCATAATATTCAGAAGTCAACATCATATTTCACTCTCTGTCTTTCCTTTTCTCCATTACACTTGTTCCTGATTTTTTTTAAGGAGGTCTATACAACTGCCTTGGTGTAAACCCTGTTCTGTTGCAAGAGTTGAAAGAACAATTTTTTCACTGGTCTTTGCTCCTGGAAGTGTAAATCAAATTACCCACTAGTCCCCTTCTCGGAAAAAATCATACAGTACAGCAATCCTGAATTACCTCTGATAGCGTTTGAAGCAAACAGAGCACATTTAAAAAAGAGAAAGAAGGGAAATTTCGTTTTCAAAGACCCATGCTAAGAAACAACACGATTGACATGAATATACAACAATTGAACAACGCAGAACATGCAGAATCGAGATCAAACGAGCATTAACGGCCCTGCTGAGTTCATGTCGGTTTTAAAACGAACTCTGCTAGAATCCTATAACATTGCATTTGACCTTCCTTGAATATGAGAAAGATGGGGATCGACAGTGGGAGGGCAAAAGCCATAACAAATTGACTGTTGACTAGAAAAGGTGTGTAAGCGGGAGAGTGTGCAGAGAGATGGTGGATTGTGCGCATGTGCGGGTGTGTGTAAGTACGTAGCGTTTTGTTGTTGTTGGACTTTTGTTAATGGGATGCTGACGTAAATTGGATAAAGAAAAAAAAAAGAATAATGATACGCACAGCACCCCGGTTTCCAGGGAAATGATTTGCTGTAAGGTCATGAAGGTTAGGATGGGAGAACATTCTGCAGACAGGTTGCTTCCGCGAATTGGGGAGGTTCTTTCCTCAGAATGGGGAGGTTCCTTTCTCGACCATGTCGACATGGGGATGTTCACAACCATTCCCCCCACAAATATCCATATAAGCCCTACCTCAAACAGTTCGGAATTACATTCGACCAACCTCGATTCTTCTAGGCTAGTATACTTCCAGGTGAGAGAGAGCCGTCTGAGAAGTTAGTCAGCAGGAAAACCCTCAAAACTTCACTGGTTTCATGTCAAAGACTGTACATCATGTATAGCTTTGGGGAACAATTACCTCGGCCCAAGTGGCTGGCCCTTTTGGGGTTCCAAGTCGTATCCCTACTAGCAATTCATGCACAAGGTAAGACACGTTTGCAAATATTGCCCAAGTAGCCTTAAGACCCAAATAGCCCGTCATCTGAAATCAGGTTTAACAAGACCACTGTCTGTGTTAAAAATTATGGAGAGCCAAAAAATCTAAATTATTTTTATATTGTATATTTCTCATGTTCAGTATTTTGTTTCCTTATGCTTTCATAATGAATAAAAATACTGCAGTTATCATTCCCAGAAAATTATGAACTATGTGGATGTCATATGAGTTAGTAAATTGAACGTGTACTGTAAGGGATTTGTACTCCAATTGGCTCTCCATGGTTAAACCACAGCTTTAAACCAGGGTTTAATTTAAACCTGATTTCAGAATACAGGCCATTTACACGAAAATCTAACTTCGATTGATGCAAACTCTTCAAGTACTATCTAAATGCATTTGAACCCAATTTTTTCAATGTCATTTTCAAATGAATATTCTAATTATGCATCTCGTCAACTGATAAACAAAGAAGAGTTTAAATATTAATCTAATCGGAGATTGAAATTTTAATAGATAGGCCTACTGAATATCAGATTTCATCAGGATAGCATTGCATAGGTTCAGGCAAAAGTGGATAAATTCATGCAAATTTGACCCGAATTGAGTTCATTTATTTAAATCCCCCCCCTTCTTCTTTTCGCGATCTATTCCCTCGTCTTCGTTTATATTCGCACCCTTGCTCACTGTCCGTTCGTCTTATTGGGTTGTATCAACCCTTCGCTCGCCTTCGGCTGCAATTTACTCAAAGAGGTGAACCGAAAAATCGATATTCTTCGCATGCCATATTTATCCTTTGCTTTATACCGTTTGTTGATAAAATTTGACAATAGTGATTGATCGCATGATTTGGCAGAAATGTTTATTTTAATTCGTCGATTTCACGTGCATTATTCTCAATCGTCACCCTTCGTCCGCGTAATAATTCCTTTCTCTTTCTCGTGTCTCAAAATACTAAGTAAAAGCATATTTTATATCTTATCTGTAGCTCGAGTCCTAAAGAAAACACCGCTGTGACATTATGCGTTGCGACATGTGACATTATGCGTTGACAATTTGCTGCGACATTATGCGTTGCGACATGTGACATTATGCGTTAGAAAACTACGACATTATGCGTTGACTGCGACATTATGCGTCGGACGCTCTTGGCATAATGTCGCAAACTGCGACTTTATGCGTTGCTGCGACATTATGCGTTGGTGCGACATTATCGGTTGTAACAAAGCCGACGACCGAATGACCCGTAACAATAAAACATTCCTGTACTTGTTTAGGGGTTCATTTCAGGGAATATTTTGCCAAGAGTATCGTTTTGTTTCCAATACTTGTTAAGGGTAGGGTTTCACACGCCAATACTTGTTAAGAGGTGCATTTTCAGAATATGGAAATTACGTGTTTAGGGTGCTTTTCGAGACCCCATGGTCGCGCATGGTATCCACTCGTGAATCAACCAGCATTCTGCACTTCACCAGTAAAACCTGAAGGAGAATGTTGCTACCTCTGCCCATACAGTACGTGTTGTGTTAATATCATACATAATTAAAAGATATTACATTTAATGTAATCTCCAAATCACTAACATCACCCATATTTTTCCCGACCAGTCACTCAAAGTTGTTTTTTGTTTGTTTCTTTGAAGGGTTGTCACAGTGGCGCAATGAGCCTTTAAAGGGGCTCGATACGGCGTATTGCGCTGAATAAATAAGTTGCGAGAGAGCAAAGCGAGTTGATATCTTTATTTAAAAATCAAAGATTTTGACATTTTATTACATGACACTTGGAAGAAAAAAAATTAATAAATAAAAATAAATAAAAAAGGACTGTATTTCTTTCTTTTTTCATTTTTTTCTTGGTCGTAAAAAAATTAGGGGTGGGGCAAAACGCCCATGTCCTAACAGTCATTTCTTAGCTTTATTCTTATTCTGCGAAAAATCTTATTGCTCATTATGCTAATTTATGCGTAAAATCATAAGTTTGCTCTAATTAATTAAATAATGCCCATAAAATGCTAATTTTTGTTTCACATACTCTAGAGAGACATCTGATCAATTCTATTTTTCAAGAATTTAAACATCACATTTATTTCCTTATGTATTCTATTGTTTTTATAAATTTCTAATGTATTTTTTTGTTTTTCGACTTTTTGTTTTTTTCAATGGAAAATGTCGGGGACTTTGTTTTGAACATAAAAAAAGATAAAATTATTTGATTTTAAGCAGTAAAAGGAAAAATAATGATACATTTATGAATTTTGGCTAAAAACACTATTTGCATTGGATTTGTACACAAATTCATGTTTTTGAGTAATTTTGGGTCTGCATGCACTTACGAAATGTTGCGTAATTTCGGAACCGCGTATCCGGGGGTCACAATTTTGGACTGAAAAGTTTTGTGAGTCGTGAAAGTAAAAAGTCAACGAGCGATGCGGTCGAAAAATTTCAAGCGGCGGATTTATCGCCAAAAATGTTAAGGGGGGGGGGGGCTGAATCAGCCCCCGTCTTCTTAGGGTTAAACACTTTTGTAATCATGAATAGAATTCATGAGTTAATATATTATAGAATGAGTACAAGCTGGTAGGTGAAGCACAAACATTCACAGGCTTGATGAAACTCATGAAACTAAATTAAATTAGCTTGATTGCTTCTGACCCTAATAGATGTCGTGGTGAAGAAAGTCCTGCCTGAAATAACAAGCAGATATACAATCGCATAGGGAGGGGACAATCAAGTAAGCGTTAATGTTTCTATCAAGTTTCATGATGCTATGGACACCACCGGAGTCTCGGGAATAAACCTTTGGAAGCTTTCTGCTTGGGCTTCAGCCATTCCAGATGGCAATGGACCAAGGTAAGCCCTCGAAATTTAAGCATCGGTCACAAATACCATTAAGAACTGTTACGAACGATTTTTTAGACCATTTTAAAGGATCTTGTCAAGACAATGATGACTTGTGTCCGAGACCGAGTCTGGAATGTCCGAATCCGGCACTTGTGCAAAAGTAGTACATAATCATTCAGAACATGGACATACGCAAATTTATTGGCTGGGGGGGGGGGAATGGAAAGCAAGGGAACGACGCGAACAAGCTTGTCAATGGGAAACTTTTGCTATTTGTAATGTGAAATTGAACGATTTCCTGCACACTTATGGTGAATTTGCAAAATTTCTGGAGGGGGAGGGGGACTGCGCCACACCATGCTGCGTACGGCCATGAATCAGAAAACAGTTTCTTATTCAAAATTTATTAAGAAAATCCTTAGTAACATACCAATACTACGTTTTTACTTTTTCTCGGCACCAACTCTGTTCTATAAGCAAAAAGGTTCCCCAAACCTTCAATATGTTTAAATGTAGTCTGAGAAAATATATACCAGGTATGGTGAACTTAAGGCATTCTAAAAGTGATATTCAGATACACCTATTAAATGATTATGGTTCTCTTGTTTACATCACATAAATAGTTCTTCATTTGTGATTTTATTTGGCCAGAAAATTTGAAGTATCTTTCTGAGGCTTTTTGAAAAACTGACAGTCTATGGAGGTCTTTCTCCGTCATTCTCCAGCACTCAGATCCATATAGTAGGGTGGAGAGGACACAGCTTTGATACAGTCTCAACTTTGGTCTTGTGCTATACTGCTGTGATCTCCAAATTTTGTTTAATATTCTAAATGATATATATGCTTTAATCAGACGGTTTCTGATGTCATTTTTGCACAACCATCACTTGTGACAACGCTGCCAAGGTACTTGAACTCCTCTGCTGTTAGAATATCTTTCCCATTCACTTGTAATGGTAACGGATTTGTTTTATTCAATGTCATTATCTCTGTTTTTCGTTGATTCTAAGGCCAACTTGTTGGGCATATTCACTCAGCCGTGTCGTCTTTGTTTGCATATGCTGGTGTGTATGTGAAAATAAGGCAAGATCATCGGCATAGTCGATGTCTTCCAGGGTGGAAAATATGGACCATTTGATACCTCTCGGGTGATCTTCGGTAGTTCTTCTCATTACCCAGTCAATGGTGATTATGAAGAGGATTGCAGACATGACACATCCCCGTCTAAGTCCTGATTTTACTTCAAATTTTATGTCACTATTTCCAACGTTGCATGTAAAGTTAAAGTAAAAGCTCTTAATAACTTGGACAATGTCCTTTGGTATACCATACGAACAAAGTAGTCGCCGCAAGCTCTCTCTATGGATGCTGTCGAATGCTTTCTCAAAATCGACAAAGTTGATATACATTTATCTCCGCCATTCTGTGCACTGTTCTATGATGTTACGCAGTGCAAATATTTGGTCTATGCATCCTCTTCCTCTGCGGAAGCCTGCTTGCTTATTTCTGAGATGCTGGTCTACTGCACTTGTTATACGGTTCACAGTTATTTTCGAAAAAATCTTACTAGGAATCGATAAGAGGGTGATTCCACGCCAGTTATTTAGGTTCCCTTTCTTTGGAATTTTGACAATAATACCTTGTGACCAGTCATCTGGAATCATTTTTTTTTTACTCCACACTGCTTTAAATAGTGGTTCGAAAAATTCTGCTGTAGCCTCTGGGTGTGCTTTGAATATTTCTGCGTTTAAGGTGTCATGTCCTGGAGATTTACCATTTCACAAAGATTTAATGGCAGATACTATTTCCCATTAGATGAAGGGTCAATGTTTATGTTGAGATCCTCTTCTGCCTCTTGGAAGTTCCATTCCTCCCTGAACACGTGGAATTCCATTATTTTAACATTTTGTGCTTCAGACAAGTAGGTCCTAATCATCAAATTCGTAAAAATTGAAATATTGTATAATTCAAACAATAAAAAACAAAAGAAATAGTGAGTGAGTGACATCATCGACTCTCTCATTTGGATGTGACTGGCTCGTTCATATAACTTTTTTGTTAAAAATAAGCGAACCTTTGAAATGTCATAATTTTCTTATTTTACGTCCGATTTTGATGAAATTTTCAGCATTATGCTTGTCTGATTTTTCTCTATAGATTCAAATCAACATTTTTCTGAGGTGGACTTGACCTTTAAGAAGGCCTACGAAACCAGCGTTTGCGGACCGTTCGTAGACATTTCGCAAGTTTGGAGCTTGGCCGATGGCTTTGTCAAAGAAATTTTTTCCACGTCATAGGCCCTATATATCAAGACTTTTGTAGGGTTGATGGTCAATTCTAGAAGCCACAAATTTCTACAGAGCTCACATTTCTTGCCTGAATTGGGGCTCCAAATTGCCAAAATACGGAAAAGGGTTGGGTGACTTCAGAAGCCCCCTACGGAGGTAGGCTTCGATGTACCAGTACTTCTTTATATGTACAGATAAAGGAATACCTGCTTGTTCGTTTCCAGGTGGCTTCAAAACAAGAAGAGTGGCTTTACGACATAGCCGAAACACCAATAAACCACATTGGGGGCTCTAAAAAGCACGACATTTTAATAGTCAAGCTACAGATTAGGGTGGGCATACTTTTGACAGGCTCCGGAACGAGACAGTGCCTCAACGGCGGCTCCAAAATGGCGGATATTCTAAGAAATTGGCAAAATACGAAAATCAAGTTGGGTGACTTCGACAGTCCCCTGAAGGTGTATGCTTTGCTGTGCCCCTACTTCTAGCTGATAAAGATACGCCTATTCCTTTGACTTCAAGTGATTTCAAGAAATTAAAGTTTTTTTTCTACATAGCCGAAACACAAATTTACCGCAATGGGGCCTCCAAAAAGCACGATATTTTAATAGTCAAGCTACGGATAAGGATGCTGGGTATACCTTTCACAGGCTCCGGGACGGGACTGTAATTTAAGGTGCCCGAACGTAATTGCGTGCAAAATGCAGAGCGACGCCTACTGTAATTTTTCCAAGAGGTTTCATAAAGTTGCTTTGATATGTAGAAAACGTCTTTTGCCTTCATACCCTTTAGAGTAATATGTACCTTTCTGTCTCTGCACACATTACATGCATTTCTGCGTGTTAATCACTCCAACAAATGCGATGCAAGACCGATTTAAGAAATTGTACTCTTTTGAAAGGCATACCACCAATCGTATTGTAGTCGGTATCATTAGTATGACTAAGATACAGGGGTTGTTTTTGGTGTAATTATATTGAAATATCGATTAATACATTTCGAGGTATTTACTTTTTATCTAATCAAATTAAGACAGTAATTTTGTCATGAGGCATATCAATGTTCTCGTTCCTATTTTCCTCTTTCTTGTCGAATACTGATATTTTGCATTAACTGTTGATATTACTAATAAAACAGATATCAACGCACATGCGAGCTTCTGACACAAAAGAGAAATTATGGGCCTTTTCACACGTGAGTCTTGAATCATCACTGTATTGCTATTGTAATCGTGGCTGTGATAAGCGTTCGTGATTCTAATCATGTCCTAGTTTGGTTTCACACGTGCCAAATATTCGTCTTTAGCCTCATTTTTCATTGGAATCATCATTCATATTAATTTTTTTCTACAGTGTGAAAGGGTGGTCAGGTTTATTTGTAATGCTGGCTGCACCCAGATTATCAAATGTCTTATCATTCATCACAAAGGATTGGATTCGAAGAGTACATTCTAGATCCGACACAAAAAGACAAGTACTTCAACAAAATGGAAAAATTCGAGTTCACCGATCTGAACTTTTCCTTTTCTGACCCGATGGCCAAGTGCGAAGAGATGAAGTATATTTGTGTGAGGCTCGAGAGGGGAGACAACCCAAGAACCACTGAGGACCTCGACTATAGTTTTGGAGGATACCCGGACTCCAATAGACAGACTGGTTGTAGAAGAGCTCCAGAATGTCAACCAAGTCGAGGTACTGATTTGTTTAGTTCGCTACTGTCAAAAGTTTTTCAGCATACTCGTACACGGTGTATTACATATGAATATGTATATATATACAGTGCGTATTAAAAAAAAGTTTACACTTTGAAAAAGCCCTGGGAATGAAAAAACATACAACATGTGGGTTAATTTTTCACATATAATTTTGGGTTTGGGTCTCATCTATCCAATGAAAGTGAAAGTTTTGTCAGAATTTTACACTTGAGTGAGCGCTGTCCATTTTTGTAAAGCTCGCAGAAATCCGTTTGCGCAGAAATGCTCATTTTCACACTGTGTCAAAGGGGAAGGGCGAAATCAAACTTGCCCTGCGAAACATTTCTCATACATTTCCCTCGCAATTTTAGTCAACTGAAATAAAACGGATACATTCAAGCATTCTGTAACAATTTTGCCACCCAAATTGAAATTTCAACACTTAGTAAGCACAACCTTTACCATATTAGTGCCAGCTGGATCTGAGGACATAACTGAATCTGAACAAAAGTTTATATCAGACATCTCCAGCATTTTTTCACGAAGTTTTTATCATTGAAAGTGGGTTTATGTTTCATTTTTCATTTAATACTTATTTCTCCACACATTTTCCAAGTTCGATACTGATTAACAAAATGAAAATAAAGCCTAAGCCATTCCATGTAAATCACAGCTCAGTGTAAAGCAAATATCTTCACGATGGCCTCGGTGTGTGGGGGAGTGGGGAGGGGCGCAACGCACACTTTGAAGTGTTTGTGGGCAAGGAAACAAGTCAAAAAGGTTAAAAGATATCTTTAAATCAATTTTACACTAAATTCCACTTTTTCTTCATGTTTAAGTTCTACTTTTATTCGCATAACTATTTCAAAGTTCTGCGCAAATCATTTTTCACTAACTTTTCAAAAGTAAGTGGTGCTCACTCAAGCGGAAATATTTTTCGACAGTTATATCGTCATTTGCTTTAATGGATCTGTACTAATGTTAAAATGTGGAAAAATCTTTAGAATATTACAAATGTATAATTTTACAGGATTTTTTCAAAGTGTAAACTTTTTTGGATACGCACTGTATATATATATATATATATATATATATATATATATATATATATATATATATATATATATATATACATATATATATATATATATATATATATATATATATATATATAATAGAAATGGTCTGCTTCGGCATATATATATTATGTATATATGTATATACGTATATACCAACAAATTAATACGAGTGCGAAGCGTTAACTGGAAAGGCATCTGTTTAGGACTGTTTAACTCATGAGGATACATTTCTCACTATATACACATATCAATGCGAGTGCCGAGAGCTAGCTTACCCATGAAAACTTCATATTTCAACAATCAAATAATGCGAGCGCGAAGTGCGAGCTGAAAATTTATGACATTTTGACCTAAAAAAAGTACATTCTGTGCACTTTTTGTAATCATATACAGAATATTTATATAACTAAACATTTCATGCGAGCGCGAAGCGCAAGCGAAAAATATAAGATTTAGACCTTAAAACGGGACACAATATTCATGTTTTGTAAATCACATAAAGGATGACCATATGAATAATGCGAAAGCGTAGCGCGAGAAGAAACATTTTTGATATTCTGATTTGAAACTGGATAATTCAAGCACATTTTGAGATTTAGACCTACTAGAATCTTAGCATTCTAGATCCATTTCTTTTATAATGAAAATCAATAAAGCGCAAGCGCGAGCAGTAAAAAATGATGGCGATCTGAAGAGGGTCAATTTAAACACTATTTCAAGCATCGTAGGAAAATTGTGAAATGGATCGTTGTTCACAAATAATGCAAGCCCGAAGCGCGAGCCGATTTTTTTATAATTATTATCTAGACCAAGCACCCGGGGAAATTGTTAAGATTTTGTCATCATATAAAAATAACAATTTTTCTATTCCTTTTCCTAAGCGCGAGACGAAACTTTTCGATATTAATATTCCATTCTGAAAAAGGACACTTTTATTATTAGGAATACATAAAACTGTTACCACGGTCACCTTATTTATCAATCTAATATTGATGAGAGCACAAAATCTGTTGATATTGAGGGCTGAAAACCGGAAATTTTAAGCATTTTAAAAATATTGTTTTACGGCCAACTTATGATAAATCCTCCTATGCAGAGCTAATCGGCCATTGACTGATTGATGGGCCGGTGCAGGAGATCCATGTGCATGCAGGAGAATGTCTTGATGCGCGCAGTTGCAGTAGCGTGGTTTACCTACATGCGAACTAACAGAATGAGGTGCCACTGCAAGTAGGCCTGGGGTTTTTCATCGTTTTCTCAAGTTAAATGGCCATTTTTTGTTGCCAAAAATAGGGGGGGGGGCGCTCGGTCTCATTTTGGATTCGCGCCTGGTGACATTATCATATGTAAAAGTGGTACTAACTGGAAAGCATGTATAAAAAACGGCCAAAGTCCCATTTTCTGCGAAATTGAGTTAAACATTGGAGGTTAATAAGGAGTATATTAACAACAAATCTGGCGACGAGGAGTAACGTTTGTGTTTGTTCTTGACTTTGGGAAAGTTAGAATATCTGAGGATGGCTACTTTTGGAACGATTGGTGAATTTCGGGAAGACGAAGGGAGTTGGTCCGAGTACATTTTAACGCAACATTAATTTTAATAAGATCTTGTCTTGGATAATTTACTCACATATTTTTGGACCTTGTCAAAATTCCTGATTTAATTGTTTAGCTAAGTGAAACAAAATTAGCATTGAATTTCTTTGTTTTAATTCTAACGTCAGTTCCTGGCTGACATATATCATTTACTCACGTTTAATAACTAACGAAAGTTTCTCTAAAGTTTAAATTGGAATTAGGGAACTGATAACAATAAAATTGTTAAATTTAAATATATAGTTTTATGACCAGTTGAATATTTGCTTGTACAATGATTGAGTTGCAGATCGAGTTCCAAATTGAATTGGGATGTTAAAAATATATGTTTAATCTAAGGGGGGGGGAGAGATGTTATATATTGAATGATGTCATACATGATGTCATACCATGACTCACAATTGTAGCTGCGCAGGCACAATACGGAATAAACTTGCTTTGGAATCGTATACCAAGAGTATCAGACGTGTGCTTATTTATGTGCCTTAAATGCTAATTACTGTAGATTAATTAGGAATACACAACACATCCTTATACAATGACTCCTGAACAAAATTATGTAAAAGTTGTGTTTTTTAATGCTTGTCAATTTTATATCAGTATCCCCTGCTAAATAAAAACGTTCCCAGGGTCCTGTAATAGGGTAGACCCTTCAGTCATGAAAACCGATTTAAAGTCATGAAAACCGATTTAAAAGAGAGCCCTGGGAATGCTAAAAGCTTAAGAACATACAATGGTCTTTGCGCACCAGTTTTATATAGTAGACTTGTTAAGAGGTTGAACGCTGCATTTTTGAGTACAAATGTCCCACTTGGCACAAATGTTCCTTGAGTCAAAAGAAAAAGATTCATCCAAAGAGACACGCTGTATCTATGCAAATAAGCAAGTAATTTGCATAAATTTGCATATTATGTCGATATTGTATAAACAAGTAATTCAGAATATATATTTCACCAGAACTGCCCTAAAATTGGAAATAAAGACTTAGGGTAAGACAGGGAAAAAAATTGTCATAAAATAATTGGGATTTCCTTGTTTATTATTACCTAACTTACATAAATTATGCAAATTATAATTTAAAACAGAGTATTTTTCAAGAATCCTGAACTGTTTTATAATTAACAGCAATTAATACAAAATGTCAACATTCTACATGAAAGAGAATACATTAGCGAAAACATCGATATGCTTCATGACAGTATTAGTGTCTTAATTTGCGTATAAAGAGGGCAAATATGTCAAAATGTATGACGTGATATTGCGCTAAAACGAGACCAAAACAAACTCTATGTCACAGTCACACTCACGAATCGGACAATAAAGCGATCAATGGTATGTCATTCGAGATAACACAATCTCAACACAATAGCTTCCATCAGCTTCTCGTATCGCCTCTGTTGGTGTGTCCGCCACACCGTAATCTACGCTATGTATGGGCAAAATGCATTTCGGTATCGGTAAAACACTTTTGTTTTATTTGTTTCTAATTTGTTTCTCTTGGAAAATTTACAGGAGACATTGCTTTACAGGTTACTGCTTTAATGAAGCTCTGGCACATGAATCATGACGAATGTACCCCACCTCAATCCATATATCAACTTTGTTAAAATATATATCTTTTGGAGACCCCAAAGTGGCAAAACTGCATCTCCCCGGCATTCCCGCTACTTTACAAAACCAGTTTGACTTGTATTATCAACTTGGAAAACACAGACGTATGGGACATCAGACAACATGATTCCTGAAAAAAGGGTTTTTTTTTGTTTATTTAAGCCCACGGGAGCCCATCGAATTTACCCCATCCCCTCTTTAAAAAAATATCGTGTTTTAAAGCCATCGGCAAGGCAAATTGCGTTTTTTGGTATAATAAAAGCAATTTTTATATCTATATTTTTATATTTACATTCATCTTTATTGATATTATTATAATTATTATTAATATTATTATTATTATTACTAATATCATTATTATTGTTCGGCCGTTTGTAATAGTGCTCTAGCACAGTAAAGGCTATAACCCAACAGGAGCATGCCTAGGATACCCTTTTCCTTTTTGGTTTTATGTATTAAAAAATAGTTTGTCTTTAGAACTTTTCAAAGATTACATTTGTTTGTATTGATACCTTGGAATAGATTGAGGAGAAAATACTCTTCAACTGACATGTAGAGGAGCTGTGGTAAATTGAAGAACAGCCACACGGCCCTTTATTGATTCTACTCTATGTTGAATTTAAATATTTTGAGAGCCCAATCGGAAGAAAGATACATTTCTACTACACACAGTAAAGTCTCTTTACGTTCTCCTCTTGAAAAAAAAAAACATAGAAGGCATTGTTTTATATCTCATAAAATAAGTTCGTGTACGTGACGGTGGCCTAGTGAAGTTGCCAAAACCGTTTATTTTGTTTTGACAATATGTATTTAGAATATCGTCTAAATGAAGCCCTCATCTTGAAAAGGGCACTTATTAAAGGCAGCATCTACATTATATAGAGGAGGCCTTGGCACTGGGAAGAGGGGGCTGAAGCTTGTTTAATTTCTTGGGACCAAAAGTTTACATTGAACCTTTTTTTATTTTCAAATTTGCATCAATATATTTTACAGGCAAATAAACCAAAAGGATTGCACTACAAAATGAAATTTTTTGGGTAACGTTTCTTTTTTTTGTCACATCTGCCGGAATACCAGGAGGTGCTATCTATCGAGAATAATGCACGCAGCACCCCCCCCCCCCCCTCTTCCGGAAAATCTTGCGGGTGCTTCAGCCCCCGCTTCCAAGTACCAGGGCCTCCTCTATATAATGTAGATGCTGCCTTTAATAAGTGCCCTTTTCCAGGTGAGGGCTTCATTTAGACGATATATATTGTCAAAACAAAATAAAGGGTTGGGCAACTTCGACATGCCACCGTCATGAACACGAACTTATTTTATGCGATATAAAACAATGCCTTCTATTTTTTTTCAAGAGGAGAAAGTAAGTTTTGTAAAGTAGCGGGAATGCCGCGGGGAATGCAGTTTTGCCACTTCGGGGTCTCCTCGAAGTTCGCCAGTTCCAGGTATTCTCTGATCGGGAAATTTACCCCGATCAGAAAATACCAGGTATTTTGGTAATGTGAAAGCAAACTACGCGTAATTTCCCCGAAAGAAAATACCCGCTAAATAGTAGGTACTTGGCGAAATTACGAGAACTTTTGTGGGGATTTTTCCAAGGTCGCAGGTATTTTGGCATGTGAAAGCAAATTACGGGAACTTTTATCCCAGCGTGTCGTTGGGCGCGGCGGCGTGGGTGGCTGCTGGGCTAGTGATTTTGAATCTCCCGCCTTGCCTGCTTATCAGACCACACTGCGCATGCTCGTAACTTCGGGAACTTATCCCGAAGGATGTGTTTCGGGGCGGTGTGAATGCAGGAATAATTAACGGGCATTTTTTAGCCTTAAAAAGTTCTCGTAATTTAACGGGGATTCTTGTGATCAAGGCGGTTTGAAACCATATGGATTGAGGTGGGGTACATTCGTCAATCGTCATGATTCAAGTGCCAGAGCTTCATTTAAAGTCTCCTGTACATTTTCCAAGAGAAACAAATTATAAACAAATAAACCAAAATTAATAGTGTTTTACCGATACCGAAATGCATTTTGCCCATACATAGCGTAGATTACGGTGTGGCGGACACACCAACAAAAGCGATACGAGAAGCCGATGGAATCTATTGTGTTGAGATTGTGTTATCTCGAATGACATACAATTGATCGCTTTATTGTCGTTTCAGACCGCCTCGAAGTTCGCCAGTTCCAGGTATTCTCTGATCGGGAAATTTACCCCGATCAGAAAATACCAGGTATTTTGGTAATGTGAAAGCAAACTACGCGTAATTTCCCCGAAAGAAAATACCCGCTAAATAGTAGGTACTTGGCGAAATTACGAGAACTTTCGTGGGGATTTTTCCAAGGTCGCAGGTATTTAGGCGATGTGAAAGCAAATTACGGGAACTTTTATCCCAGCGTGTCGTTGGGCGCGGCGGCGTGGGTGGCTGCTGGGCAAGTGAATCTCCCGCCTTGCCTGCTTACCAGACCACACTGCGCATGCTCGTAACTTCGGGAACTTATCCCGAAGGATGTGTTTAGGGGCGGTGTGAATGCAGGAATAATTAACGGGTATTTTTTAGCCTTAAAAAGTTCTCGTAATTTAACGGGGATTCTTGTGATCGAGGCGGTTTGGTCTCGTTTTAGCGCAACTATCACGTCATACATTTTGACATATTTACCCTCTTTCTAAGCAAATTAAGACACTAATACTGTCATGACGCATATTGATGTTTTCGGTATATATTTTCGCTTTCATGTAGAATGTTGACATTTTGTTTCTATTGCTGCTATTTATAAAACAGTTCAGGATTCTTGAAAAAAATAATCTGTTTTAAATTATAATTTGCATAATTTATGTAAATTAGGTAATAATAAACAAGGATATCCCAATTATTTTATGACAATTTTCTTCCCTGTCTTACCCTAAGTCTTTATTTTAAATTTTAGGGCAGTTCTGGTGAAATATATATTCTGAATTACTTGTTTTTACATATCGACATAATATGCAAATTTATGCAAATTACTTGCTTATTTGCATAGATACAGCGTGTCTCTTTGGATGAATCTTTTTCTTTTGACTCAAGGAACATTTGTGCCAAGTGGGACATTTGTACTAAAAAATGTAGCGTTCACCCCTTTTTTATAAAGCATTTAATACAAAGAAGAGATAAACAACAAAAACAAGAACAGAGTTCTGAAAATGATAATGTTGCAACTAACATTAATGAAATAACAAAGATAATGGTATAATATATGTGTGTATGTGTGTGATGAGCAAGGACCTATACATTGCGTGGGTTCTTTTGTGTCTATATAATTGAAAGGTATTACTAATACCAGTAAATATCTAAAGGCCTGGTCACACCGCCTGAGCGTTGTTGGAGCGGTCGTGGAGCGGAGAGAAAAAAATCATCACCATTCTCGAATTCGATTTTTTTTTTTTCGATTTTTGTTTTCGATATTTTCCCACAATTTTGTGAGCGAAATTCGACCCTCTTTCCCTACATCTCCACGACCGCTCCAACAACGCTCGGGCGGTGTCACCAGCCCTTTAAATTACAATGTTTCGGTGTTTAAATATTTTTTTTTTATAAATCAATCGACGAAAAGGGAGGATTTAATATCTATTGCATGTACAAAATCATAGTCGAGTCAGTCATGGACATACAATGTATAATTATTAGCTCTATAAAGTTTATTTAGGATTGATACTTTGTGTGTGTGCGCGCGCATAAATAGGCATATGACAAATTATGTTGAAAAAAAGTGTGCGCGTGTGTGTGAGTATGTGCGATCGCGAGATTACCTACTTGCTTCAAAGTGTGCGTACCTATGAATTTTAATATAAATTCTACATAGTACAAAGTAATATCCTTAATAATAAACCCATTTGTGTGTAATTACATACACGATCACATATAATCTGCCACCATAATTAATATATGTTTGTATATTTCAGAAGATGTCTTTTAAAACCTTTTCATATGACGCCTGTCAAGTCGTAATTGACTTAAATAATTTTTAGCCTCACTTAAGTATCAGTAATTTAGTAACTTGTTGTATGTATACGTCTGTGGTGATTTTGTATGTACATTATAGCCATTTGTCTCTCTTGTACCTCTTCAGATACCTGAATAAGGCCCAACGGCTGAAAGCCCGTATTGAGCCTGATGAAACAAAGACCAGGCTACGTGTCAATGATTTTTTTTTAATTCATGTTTTATTGATCCTTTTCATCAAAATATACATAACATGGTATAATGGATCACATATTAAAGTTCAGATGACGTTGGCATATAAATTAAGATGTCCAACATACAAAATAGTGTAAAATAAGAAAACATATATGTTTGTTTACAACAACAACAAAAAAATCAGGCACTTGGCTTATAAAAAAATAAACATAACAAAAATAGCCTTCTGTTTTATCGCCTCTTTCAAGTATTCAGAATGATAGCCCACTTTCCATCATGTTTTTCTAATTTGCATTTCCTTTGTGCTATGGTATGTTCAACAGTTTCAAATGATAAAAGAAAGTTACAAAAATGGGGGAGAGTAGGTATTAGCATCCTTTCAATTATATAGACACAAAAGAACCCACGCAATATATAGGTCCTTGCTCATCACACACATACACACATTTATTATACCATTATCTTTGATATTTCATTAATGTTAGTTGCAACATTATCATTTTCAGAACTCTGTTCTTGTTTTTTATCTCTTCTTTATATTAAATGCTTTATAATTTTTATACAAACCAAAAAAAAGGAAAGACTTCCATATGTCCCCTCCACTAATTTTAAAAAATACTTCCCCCAAACCCTCTTCTTTCTCTTTTTTCTTCTTCTTACTTTCGGTGGGAACTTGGACTCGAACCTCTCGCTGCAGAACGAAGCATCTCCAGTCTGTCACCTTACTCACTGAGCTAGCAGGAATTGTTGAAAGCTACGGGTTTCATAACAATTATCAACCGATATTACGACTAGTCTACTCTCCAAGAGCATTGGGTATTTATTCTTCTGACTAAATAAGCCGATGCCATAGGGAATTACACACACTCGAATTTTTGACGGAATAAAGCCATATTTTGGTATGTATCCGACTTTTCCTTCTTAAATCTCTTAGACATATGTTAGATAATTCTTGATAAACCTTCTCCATATTTTTGTTTTCAATTTTAGTGGAGGGGACATATGGAATTCTTGCCGAAAAAAACCCCAAAATAATCATTGGAGCCTACCCTCGCACTTACTTTTACCAATTTATTAAATCCTAGAGGAGGCGATGGTGTGACCCTTCTCTGCTCAGTCAGTCATGTAAGTTGGGAAGCTCGTGGGGACTGTTCCTCTGTTGACTGTCCATGCCAGATAGAGTCTTTGGGTCTGTTATTCCCTTTCTTAGCTGTAAGTTAGCTACTGCTCCTGTCTCCGTTTTCGACCTTTTAGTAAAGGATACCATGTTGGTGATGATATAATGAGTAAACACGTCGATGCGATCTAGGTTAAATCAGGATGTCCTTTTAAAATCCTGGCAATCCTATACGTTCATACGCACCACATGATCAAACAATCATCCAGGGCTCCGTAACACAAAGGTTTGCGATGAATTGCAAATATGAAAGGACCGCACTGATTGGTCCCTGGTCAGTATTTTAAACATAATGCGCTTGTAACACTGATATTGATTGGTCAGTCGATTTAGCGATTGGTCGCTAATCTTTGTGTTACGGAGCCCAGGTTGCATTTCTTTCAATTAGTTCACCGACAACAAACTCGCACAAGCCATGCCTCACTGACCAGATACCTGATTAAGTTTCAACCTATCACAGATCCTGAAACTCCATGCCTTTAGCAAATCCGCCACGGAATTTATTCAGACAAAGATCTTTCTGTGCAAAATCTACTCACATTAGGGGAACATCCACACAAAAGAAACGAAGTACAAAAGAATACACTGTGTCCGCTACATTTATTGTCCCACCATTGCATGGACCACTCTTTCTGCCCTCTATAGAAGGAAAACTTTTAAAGAACTTGGCCATGCCACTTTATCTCAGGCACAGTGTTGCACATTACGAAGATGCACTATACTCCGCCTTTTGAAATATATCTCTTGTACATTCGTCACCTCCTGGAACCAAGACTCTAATAAAGGAAATATTCAGAGGAACCATTCCATTCCATTCACTGCAGGTAGGAATGATGCCTTATCTACTTATTATTTCTTTATTCCATCATGGACATCATCATTATCATTTCCATCGTCATCATCATCAAAATGTCATCATCCATTTGCAATTTTTTTCGGTCTAAATATCTCCGTTTTCGTGTCCTGCCTCTTTGTTTCAATGTGATGTATAAAATATTTAATGGCATTATGCATTAAATCTGAGATTATTCAGTTAACAGAAATGAAAACCGCCATATTTTCCATTTTTTATGCCATAAGAAAAGAAAGAAAAACACATCACAATTATAGTCATTAAAATAGAACCATTTTGCATTATTCTGTCTTAACTATATATGTCCAACTTAATAAGCAAGAGGGCGCTTTGTGTTTACAAAACCACACCTTCTTTGACTTGGCTACATTCCATGTCGTTGCATCGAGACACGTTATAAAAAAAAGTCTAGAGAAATCCAATTTGGCTTGTAATGTTCATCCGTATGGTCATCATTTATATTACGAAAAAAAATTCCTCTGATATCCAAGGCATACAAAACGGATCATAAGTTAAAATTGATGACGTCACGCCTCATTAAATCTTACATCTATTGATTTAACGAGGCGTGATGTCATCAATTTTAACTTTGTCTTGCATTGAACCCTTTTTATACCATACTTTTCGGTTGAGCATGATGTAATACCTCCACAACCCAATTTAGTGGGAATCGGTCCATGGAGCTCAAAGATATGACCTCATGACTAACCTCATTGAAATCAACGTACATGTATTATTGGCATGGTTCTAAGTGTTTTGAACCAGGTGGCTGTTTCATAAAGCTGTTCGTAAGATACGAATGACTTTACGCACGACTGGTGACCACTTCTTGTTCGAGATGATACATCCGTGTGTCATTCATTTAGGACATTTAGAATGTGTTCCAGTCGTTCGTAAAGTTGTGCGTAACTTTACGAACAGCTTTACGAAACATCCACCTGGTCAGTAATACACTGACTTCAATGGGGCCCCCATGGATGATTCCCACCCAATTTGAGTTGTGGGAATTTTCATCTTGCCCCTAAGAGTTATGGTATAAGAAATGCTGAAATTTCAAAAGAAAATGTGACGTCATCACCTCGGTACTCTATATAATTCATAACCAAGGAAGCTTTAAAGTGTCATCAACTTGATGAGATGGTTATAGGGTCAATTTAACATCTTTGAAAGTTAAAATGACGTCATAATTGTTTTCGCCATGTGGTCCTCTTAAAAGTGATATATCGTATGCAGACTTAATTTTCTTTTAAGTCGACTAGGCAATATACTTTGTCACCCTGAAAACCTAGTCAAATAAACAACAATACAATAAACCTTATACGTCACCATGGCAAGTAAGTAGTTATAAGTCGACTTGACAATAAAATAATGTCGCAACGTCTACTTACATAGTAACGAATTAAGTGATGAAATAAATGTATCTTACCATACCTTCAAGTAGACATGGTAGATAGGATTTTAAGACATGGTAGATAGGATTTTAAAACTTCAGTGGTATAATGTGTAATGCATGCAGAACACGAAAGGCATTTCTAATACGCCGTTCAAAGACAATCGGAGATACTGCGCATGACACGTGTAGTCGCTATCTCCATTTTCACACACATTACGCACAGTCGTTTGACGCGTACGTACGTCAGCATGCGTCATGATGCGACTGTGTTTGAACTAAAGATTGCGTCTGCAAAGTGTAATGCGCATTTGCATATCCGAATCTTCCTGACTGGCGCAAAAATGAAATACCGATTCGTGTGCCACAGACATTAATGGGTGTAGCAACAAACTTCCGTTCAATTGCAAATGAAGCATATAATTAAGTCCGAGCATCAAGCATAAAGAGGCGTTGTTAGAAAAAACGAGTTTCAATTGAATGCAAAGCAGCTTCCAATTCATAATTATCAACGTACTTAAATGAATTTTAATTGAATTTTGTTTTTACTTACACCTGATTTAGAAGTAATCTTAAAATTTCTCCCATGAGATTTTCGTGACGCAACTTGACGCGCTTTTTGGAAACATACGGTTATGCGCACGCGCTATATACAGGAAGTACCTGATTTGCGCATGTGCATAGATCTTGTGTGAAATAAGCTAGTCAAAGATGTTACATCACATATCTACAGCTATCAATATCATACTAAGGATCTACATATATTCTGATAACTTTAATTATTTTTTGTCATTTCTATCCATCTTTGCCTTCAAAATTATAATACTTTGTAACAATGCAGAGCATTTATCATAATATTTTAATAGACAAGAAATACGATATAAAAAAAAAATCAAAGGGGCCTTTCCTTGTAATCATCATATTAGGCACAAACTCTGCAATCAGGGAAGCACTTGCAAGGATCATTCGAGTACTATGCAAAAAACAAATAATTCATTTTACATTAAGCTTTGTTTCTTGTGCCATAGTAGGATTTGCGTCATCACTCACTGCGTCACAATCGTGATTACAACATAGGTTTTTGATTTGTGTCGTTTGAGTTTACTACATGCGAGAATGTTGAAATAACTTGATGGGATTGAGCTGTTTCCATTGCCATTCAGCTTGTTCACATTAACTGACTATGTGGGGCACAACCTTATTAGTGAGCGTACAACCTAACCCCGGCCAATGTTCTGCTGTACGCAACACCATGGACATTCAACCCACACTTGCGCATACATAATGCAGTAGGCTACAGGTCTGGTTGCAATGGGAACAGCCAATACGGAATATAAATGCTAGCTGTGGTAACATCAAACATGAGTTTTAACAGAATGTGATAAAATACACACGAAGGTATTTATATCTATGAATAAGAAATATGTGCCAAATGATTCTAAAGACAGTGTTTAATTTCTGATTGATAAGAAAGGTATGCATAAGAGCCACATATCGGGCTTTTTTCCAAGAAATATTATTACACGGTCCCACGTGTGCTTATCTGTATTGGTGATGGGTATGGCATATTTTCAGCTCATATTTTATGATTCAAAAGAGGTACAGGTTACAGTAAATAAACCAGATGTACCCCTCCCACGATAAAGAATGACATGAATGAGGGATAGCTAGCCTCAATTTTACAGACCCTCTCATGAAATTAGTGTTTGTCGCCACTACATATTAAACTTTAAATATATACTAAAAAAAATGATGTAGCAATTACATTAATAAGAAGGCCTTAATAGAATTTAGATTTACACAATTAACACAGTTGTTTACTCACTGCGGGCATATAATTCTTCAAGCCTTAAAAGAGCGATTCTTTTTGGCAAAAAAGAACACGAATTAACAGATATAACATGTAGAATTAATGGAGTTTCAAACTAAACAATTTCCAGCACTTGTATAAAGGTATTATATCCTATAGAATGCACATAATTATGTATTGATAGACTTACATAGATGATACATTTATATCAAACACAAGAAATTAATACTTTTTTCAGATATGTAAAAATTGAATAAACCACGTGTGAATGAATTGTAAATGCTACTTATAAGAAGTCAGTTGAACAACTAATGATTGAAAAAAACATAAGAAATAATGAATGACTACTTAAACAAATAAATAAAGAAATTCTAAGATAAACACGCCAATGAATGAATAATACAAACACATTGATAAATAAATAGATAAATAAATAAATGCAAGTAAAATTCCTAATTTTCCTGAATATACTATCCAAAGATACCATTGTTTGCTCTTTCTGTATTATCTTACATTCTGCAATTTTTTTTTAAGCCAGTCAATTTTGTGGTTACCCTCAATTGACATTAAATTTTGTATATTTTTACGATGTTGTGTTACTTTCATTTTATTTTGTTACACTGTGTGAAACGCAAAATAATCAAATCTGAAATTTAAAATCACTGTCTCAAGTGTGTCTTTTTAAGCATAATATAAAGTAACAACTTAATATTCGAGTGGTCCGGTCTTGGCTTTATTACGAATCATGGTCGGCCTTCATATTCTTATACCATTCTGTTCTTAAATCTAATTTGTCATGTTCTTAAATCTAATTTGTAGTATAACCGGAGTATTCCTTTCCACTTCAGTATCATTTATTTCGTTTTAAACACTTTGGACAACCAACTTACAATCTTGCATTTATATAAATTGTTAATCAATATTACAAGTTATTACAATTATAACATCACCATTACACTCTTACAAATTTTCGGCAACATACTGTCCACACAACATTTTTTTAAAAACTTTATCCAATTCTGGGTAGTTTTAAACCCAGAATTGGATATTTTTTCATCACTTGTTGTGTGGATAGCATGTTGCCTAACATTTTAAGAGTGTAGGCTTCGAGGCTTGATAAAGAATAATTATTGTACAACGCCTACTTAGCTAGTTGTACGCGATCAAATGGGAGGCTGAACGTCACACATTCGTACCGTTGCACACAAGACGTACCATCCAAAATGTACCGTCCAAAATGTACCATTACGCGGCTTTAGGAGGTGACGTCACAATGCGATTTAATTGAATAAGGTGACAATGCGCGTACAGATCGCTGGCTAAATGCGCAACGCTGTCCAAGGTCATGTGCGCTTGTGGGCCCGGCTTGTGGGATTTTGCTTTTCGCTTTCAATATTTTTGCTCCCTTTTCATAGATTACTTGAGGAAAAACTCTTGTTTTTTCATATTTTCGCTAGATTCCGAGGCGTTGTACAACACAAATAGCGAATGTTCTTATTCGTGCAATGGTGCGAGATTTCACATTCGGTGAAATAAAGAAACGCTCTATTCAACTCGGCTAACGCCTCGTTGAATAGAGCATCTTTCTTTTACCTCATGCGAAATCTCGCACCATCGCACTCATGCCTATTCGCTATTTGTATACTGTTGCTTTGTAATTATCAGTGATTATGATAACTATCATGGTAACAAGACTCTGCAGGCAATCAACATGTTTTCCATACTGATAGTGTTAGAATAATTGTTTCAACACTTGTCCGGTGCGAACATAATAAAAGACGAAAGAGTATTGCGGTATAAAAACTTACAAAAAATCATGGCATCAACATGATCAAAACGAAATTACATCTTAAGTGACATTATCCCCGACAGGCCCTCACACACAGTTTATACATTTCATTAAATATAATGTTACGTAAGTAACATTTTAGCAGCTTAAGGACCTAAAGATAGACATTTCAAGAATTCCTCATGCAGACTATTCAAAATTGCTTTCCTCTCGTCGTGGCGTCTCCAAATGTGACGTAGTTAACAACCATTTCCTCATGAAATCAGGAAGGGAGATTTGGGATCCTTTCTGAAGCTATTTTTAAGAAACCAACTGGGTTTTAAAGTTAGTATTTCCACCATTTAATTCGTTTTCTTCATACCATTTTCCATTAATTTACACCGAATTCAGTCAATACTATTTCACCTTCAATTGGATTAACACAGAGCTTTTTGCAGAGGAAAAATAAGTGGTCATTAATTGCATAGTTAAATGATTTGACATTGTTTTTATTTTGCCAGGTTCAGTTTCTTGGTTGTAAGAAACCTTTGATGTTTATATGCTAATATGCAGCTAGCTTATTAGACTGGTGTATTTTTCCCCAATGAAGTTCTTTCCTCGTCCATTCATTCATGGCAACAAGACGTTGAGTGCACCAGGCTATTCAGCGGCCTCCTGTAAATAAATTTGGAAAGGTATAAAGTTGTTATTATGAATAAGCGTAAAATTCGTAAGAACACTCTTATAAACTTTGTCCCATATTTGGCATCTTTTAAAGCCTGGTCCCACTGGCCGACGGACACAAAACGGGTGCCAGGTAAAAATGGCAGAAGTAAAAATGGCAGAGGTAAAAATGGCAGAGGTAAAAATGGCAGAGGTAAAAATGGCAGAGGTAAAAATGGCAGAGGTAAAAATGGCAGAGGTAAAAACGGCAGAGGTAAAAATGGCAGGGTAATAATGGCAGAGGTAAAATGGCAAAGGTAAAAATGGCAGAGGTAAAAATGGCAGAGGTAAAAATGGCAGAGGTAAAAATGGCAGAGGTAAAAATGGCAGAGGTAATAATGGCAGAGGTAAAATGGCAGAGGTAATAATGGCAGAGGTAAAAATGGCAGAGGTAAAATGGCAGAGGTAAAAATGGCAGAGGTAAAAATGGCAGAGGTAAAATGGCAGAGGTAAAAATGGCAGAGGTAAAAATGGCAGAGGTAAAAATGGCAAAGGTAAAAATGACAGAGGTAAAAATGGCAGAGGTAAAAATGGCAGAGGTAAAATGGCAGAGGTAATAATGGCAGAGGTAAAAATGGCAGAGGCAAAAATGGCAGAGGTAAAAATGGCAGAGGTAAAAATGGCAGAGGTAAAATGGCAGAGGTAAAAATGGCAGAGGTAAAAATGGCAGAGGTAAAATGGCAGAGGTAAAAATGGCAGAGGTAAAAATGGCAGAGGTAATAATGGCAGAGGTAAAATGGCAGGGGTTATAATGGGAGAGGTAAAAATTACAGCTCTAGGTAAAATACGGCCAGTCTTAAACCCCCATGCATTGAAATGTCAAAAAGCCCACGCATATAAAATCCTGAAGATTTGTCCACATTTTAACATTGGTACAGACCTATTTAAGCAAATGACGATATAACTGTCGCAAAATATTTCCGCTTGAGTGAGCACTACTTTTGAAAAGTTAGTGAAAAATTGGGTGCTGGTTTGTTAAAAAGCCGAGAAAAAAAGTTATCACTCCAAAATGAAAGGGGATTTGGTTAAGGAGGAAAATGACACAAAAAATTATTTCAACTTGATGAAGTTCTTTAAGGTTAGAAAAAGAATTTCAACAAAAATAATAACAATTAGATAATAAACAGTGTTTTTTCTTCTGTTTTGAAAAATAACAGAGATTTGTATCAAATCTCTAATAGCATACCAAGCTAATTATCAAGAGAGTGCTGTTTATGGTGTACAAAATACCCAACAGTCCAAGGGTTATGACCATCAAGGCGTTTATATCATATTGGATGCTGTGGTAAAGGTTCAGGGTCTTCTTTTATGCAAAGAATCTGAACCAGACGGTCTCCCTCGATCGACCCCAAATTGGTTTACCAGTCAAAACAAGATTATTATTGATTTTCATAATCAGTTACATATTCAGTGCCAAGACTGGGAACGCATGCTTATTGTCATTCAATTATCTAAAAATAATAGTACAGACGACATTACAAATAAGGACATAATATTTAACCACAATCATTTGTGACAATTTTAACGTCTAAGCTTTCCCCGCAATGTTCTCTATGTTTTTCCCCGCCCCCTAACCCTCTCTGTCTCTCCACCTCTCTTATGTCTACTCTTCCTCCTTTTTGCATCGGCAAACCTGGCAAAACTTTAGATATAAAAAAAACCAGCCAGACAAAAAGGAATGTTATAAAATGATGAATGAGAATAGTGCAGTTTTATTTTGCTCCTGATAAATTGAATGAAAAAAATATGTGTGGTTTGATTTCTTTTTAAAAAGCGTTCACGGTACACCTCCAACGAATTCGTAAATAGCATTGTTGAGAAATGCCTAACCGTGACATGCACTTCTTCAATGTATGTACATGCGGGGGCTTTTTGACAATTCATTGCATGGGATTTAAGACTGGCCACATTTTACCTAGAGCTGTCATTTTAACCTCTCCCATTATAACCCCTGCCATTTTAACTCTGCCATTATTACCTCTGCCATTTTTACCTCTGCCATTTTTACCTCTCCCATTATAACCCCTGCCATTTTTACCTCTGTCATTTTTACCTCTGCCATTTTTACCTCTGCCATTTTTACCTCTGCCATTATTACCTCTGCCATTTTTACCTCTGCCATTTTTACCTCTGCCATTTTTACCTCTGCCATTTTTACCTCTGCCATTATTACCTCTGCCATTTTTACACCGAGCCCACAAAACGTACTCATAACAGATACAGCGGACAAGCGAAATTTCGGCATGGCTCCATCCGTTTTTATCATGCTCCAGACAATGGGCAAAATGGACGAACAATGAAATCATAGTGGACGGATGATCAATGGATATAGAGCGTATGGAATACGAAAGCAAAGAGTACACACGGATACATAACGTTTTCCAACGGATGACAAGATTCTTTTCCGTTTCACTTCCTCTCTGCATCCGTAAGTGCACCAAGCCTTTAAGAAGGCAGAGAGTAAGTGGAACGAAGCGTTTAAGTTCTTCAGAGTAGCGGAAGAGTGTTCTAAAGAGTCTTTTAGAACAAGTTTTGTTTTGTTCTAGGGAAACTATATTAGGTTGAACCCACTGGGTTCTTTGCACAGTTAATAACCCCAAAGGCATGTCAGGTAAGTAAGAAACTTCATGGGTTTCTTGTAGATCCCAACGTGGTTCTGAAGGAATGCTGAGACCCCTTTCGTGCTTCTTTGAAGAACATTTAAAGGTTCCAAATAAGGACGAAGAAAGGTTCCAGTCAGCACATTTGTTTCTATAAGAATGAAAATCTCTAAAAGTGATGACCTAAAACTCTGAGATATGACCTAATGAATACATAATTAGTCTCATTCAAATCAATGTATTATTGGCCTGGTTCCCAACTTGTAGAACCAAGCCAATAGCACATTGACTTCAATGGGGGGGGGGGGACAAGTATGTATTCAGGAGGTCATATCTTGGGGCGCCACGGACCGATCCCCCATAGTTGGGTTGTGGGGGTCATTCTCATGCTCGACTAAAATGTGGTATAAAAACGTAATTGAAGTGCAAAAAGTGAAAATTGATGACATGACACTTCGGTACTCTATTATAACAACTTTAGCTGTAACTTTTTCACTCTTTGGTGCTATATTCAAAATCTAGGGTGTTATTGTAACACCTCACTGTGTGGTCATCTATTGACACCAATTGGTGTAAGTCTTAACACCCCTGTGTTTAGAGTGCACGTTTACCTGTTCTCCGAACGGTAGAGATATCTTCTTTATCTTGCCATCCGATGTAGATTTCACCCTAGAAATAAAGGTGAACATAGTTTATATTATTTTGAATGAAAACTCAGGAAATATAGCAGAGTAAAGCATTATGAACGCAATCACTGCATAAATACTCTTTAACGTGTATTTCATTAATCTATTATTTTTAAAAATGTGGCAACTACCTGGAACATATAATAATACAAGAGAAAGAAAGTACCACTTGATTAATCCTTTATTTTAGGCGGGCTTTATGACATTAATATTGAAAAGATAAACGATTAGAAAGGATGAGGACATAATTCTGCTGCCTTCTATAAAGATGAACACTTAATTTCCTAGAATTAAAATAGGAAAGTGATATGTTAGGACTCACTTAGCAGCTTGCAAAGCGGCGATACGTGTATTGAGTTCCTTAATCTGTCGAGAAACAATAGAAGAATAGCAAAAATATTATTTCCATTGAAAACTAAAGCTTGAACATTTTTTCAATGTTCTTTCATTGAAGTATTGCATTGCTATAGACATTACAAGAAACAAGCTGGTCCACACTGCACCAATCTTCGTACTAACATGAAATTGCGAAGTTGTGGTTGTCTTTGCAAACAAAGGACAAACATCATAACAAGATGTTAATGTGTAATCAGTTGTACAATCGATTCTATGTCATCCAGTGGTAGATCCATTTATTGCAATTGAATCCGATGTTGCAGAAATTAGACCGGCAATAGACTAGCACACTTATAAATTAATTGAATTATGTATTGTTGGTTTGTTGACGTGTTATTAATTTAAAGTTTTGTGCAACTCCTCCGTAGACTAAATCTGACACTAAAAGAAAAAAAAATGTGCCTATAAATAACAGGTCAGGGAGCTATTCAAGAGTGTGAGATTTGTTTTTCTTAAAAAAATAAAGGAAGAAAAGGTCGACATTTGACTCCTGGGAAATCTGAAGCAGATAAAAACAACATCGACGAAAGGCCCTAAGGTTATCAGGTCCAAAGCAGGGCCTTTTCTGGCCAGCTTGCATTATTAATTCACCATTCATACCAGGATAAAACTTACATCATATTTCTGTCTCTTTTCTTTCTCCTGTAAATCAAAGAGGTTGCCGAAAGCTTTGACGATCTTAGCATAAAGATCACGTGCTGCTTCCTTCATGGCTTCCTCCGACGTCAGGGAATCAAGATCGATGGCTGGGGCTCGTTTAGCCAAGGTCTCTTCTTTCTCTCTAGCGAGCTCTTCAACCGTCATCCTGGCGAACCTTATCCTCTCATCCTAAAGATAAAACACACAGAGGCATCTAAGTTCATCATTTCACAATGTAACCTGGGTAAGCCTACTGCAAAGAACAGTGTCCCACAGTGTGTTCACAGTGTGGCACACAATATGAAATCACCAGGGTTAGATCATCACATATTCGCATAGTCGACCATGTGAACACGCTGTGAACAGTCGCATTGTCGGGGCATAGTCGGGGTGTCCACAGTGTGGACAAAACTTCACGCTATAGAGTTTGAGCATTCTAACAGAGTGGATAATATACTTTGTGAACACACTATGATCACACTGTGGAAAACTGTGTCCTTTCAACTGTCCACGGTAAAGGGGTTCTGACCTTATTGTTATTATCATTATTCATATCTGTGGTACTAGCACCTACAACACACGGGTATAGAGAACCATACCACACGCTGATACAACAGATTGCGATACATTTCCATTCGTGTATCTATAAGATATGTGCTACATGGCCAAAATGGGTACTGTAAGGATACGAGATAAGTACCCCAGACCACGCACAGGACATCGGCGACACAGTTTTCACAAATCCTAGGATACTTTATGTGGTGCTAACAACACAACAGGGTTACCACTATAGGTACAAAAGAAGTACCGCAGAAGTACTACATACAAATTTCGTAAGGATGTTATATGGACTGATATTAAAACCCTCCACTCCAGGAAAGTGGCCTGAATATGTGAATGTGTAACTTCCCTAGTTGTGCCTTGTTGTCGTAAGAGTCTTCTCAAGTTTGTGCTGTTTTGTGTCATTGCCCACTTATGATCAAACGGGGTATAGGCCTATGTGCCTCTAGACTGAAGGGCTTGTGCGTGCTGCATCGGCTCGCGGTGCAGAACAAAAAACCCGATGCAGAATTGGCATTTGGGTTATCTTGCATCGTGTTTACACGCTCTCACAGCGCGCGGTGCAGAATCGGCTCGCGTGTCAAAAACCTGAAATGATCCACCCACCAACAATATACATATGTCATAATAAAGACAACGCTGGATCCGTGCGCTTGCAAATACGTTATAAAGGTAAAGTAAATGAAATACGCGCCAATTGCAGAATCTGCAATTGGCGCGTATTTCATGCAGAATCGGCTTTCTGTTCACACGTAGAAAAAAAAGCGGTTCTGAACCTACCACTTTGGTGGTGCAAAATTGCCGATTCTGCACCGAGAGCCGATGCAAGTTAATCGCGTTTACACGCAAAAATCCGATTCTGCATCGATGCAGCATGTAAACACGGTATTTCTTACCTGAACAACATTCTTGTACGCGTTGGGGTTCCTCATGGCGCGTTGCCTCTCCTCTCTCTCCTTTTTCTTTTGTTCTCTCTGTGCTTTTAGTCTTTCATTCTCTTCCCGTTGTCTTCTCTTCCTCTCTTCTTCATTCTTCGTGATTCTCTCCAGCCACATCGCTTGCTCATTTTTCCTCTCAAGCTGATGAGAATAATGTTGAAAATATATTTGGAAAATTCTAACATCAAATATACAAGATCTGATAGCTAAAACGTATTAGGTATGTATTTATGAATTTTCCGCTCCCAAAATGTACCATACGATTTATTATTATTTTTATTATTTTTATTGTTTTATTATTTTATCCATTTATTTTATTTTTTTTTTTTTGGGGGGGGTCGATGTTTAATCATCAGAAACAAGAGGTTACATTAGTATGGAAAAAACGTTAGGAATGTAAGCCCATCACAGGTCTATTGAGAGTGTATCGTGGAAAGAAAGATACAAAACACTTATAATTTCAAATAATATATGAAACGTTCATTTCTAAATCTTTTAAAGGTGCAACCTCTTTCCAAGTGCATACAAACAAAATGCAGACGTCCGGCTTTCTCGTCTTGCAGCACCTATACACGCATCTAGATTTAACTGTGCGACTTTCAGATCAGGAAGGTGCACAATTGCGCATGTAATGGCCCCTACTATTGTGTCATGATTCCGTCATCGCTCACGGTGTTGACTCTAATTTTTTTCTTAAAGTATATGGCTTTATTCCTTTTTGTTTAAGATCGCTTTGCTCGATCGGTAATGCAAATCATTAGTCAGAAAAATTGAAACCAGTGGGATTCGAGCCTGCCATCTACTGCTTTCCGGGTAGGTTCGAATCCCACTGGTTCCATTTTATTTCTGACTTAAGATTTTCATTACAGATCGAGCATAGCGATCTGAAACAAATAGAGTAATACAAAACTTATGTTAACAAATTAAAATTTCAATTTTTGCCAAGCAAATAAGAATTTCACCTTAGAAACATGCATTGACACTTTTAACCCCAAACATGCCAAATGCTACATGTAAACGATATACTGCAAATATTCCGTTGTTGATTTAACACCAGACCGGAATCTACACCGGAGAAGTATTGAAACAACACCAGTTTGGAATCAAATCGATGTTGTGTTAATACCAATTGGTGTTGTATAAACACCTATCTGGTGTTAGACCAAAACCAAGCTGGTGTTGTTTAACACTTTTCTGGTGTTGACATATATAGATTACAGCCTGGTGTTAAATCAACAACGGAGGTTTTGCAGTGTATGAATGCAAATTGTCACTTACCCTTTTCTTCCTGAGGGCAGCGATCTCCTCGTCGTACGTCTCGATGATCTTTCTCACCATCTTCAAAGACTGGATGATCTCCTGCTTGAACTCCTGCCTTTTCTGTCACGTGACAACACAATCAAACAACGACACCCACGTGACAGTCACGTGACTCAAAAACATTGAGACGAGGAAACAAACGTGACAGCCACGTTACAAGTTTAAGTTGTTATTATTTATGTTACTTGATATAGCACATCGTACGTGACAGCGTAACGTTACTCAAGTGACGAAAACCCGCGAGGAATGAAACAAAACTATACAATGACAAAACAAGTGATTATAGTCACAATACGGTGATACACAGAAAGTGGTTACATGTCTTCCTTGTAACAACTTATATTCATTTACAGTGAGGGATAGATAAAAACATCGATCTATTATCATCTTTACATTACAATAATGAAGCAATCCTGCCGGAAAAAAATAATAGTGTAACACATTATGTCCACATAGTGAGATATATTTGATTGGCATTGTTAAAATTGGGTGTTTTATCATTCTGGAACGGATTTCACATTGTGTTACAGACCCTTTTGACAAACTACGGGATGTTTTGTTTTCTCCAACAGGCAAGGTATCGAAAATGAATAAAAGACCGCATTTCGAGAGAGAATATAACATGTGTAATGGTTATAAAAAAAAGTGTAGACATAACTGTCAGTGGACTAGAATGGCTTTTCAAAAATGAGTTCAATAGCGTTTTATTTCTAATTAGTAATCATAATTATCTAATGTTTCGGGATTCAATGCCTTGGTAGAACCCTTGAGTTAGTTCGCCCTGAAGTATATAAGGTGACATGTAACCATGACAAGGAAAATAAAATAACACAGAACGAGTTACACTGTCACGTGACAAAGTAAGATGAATTAACGAGAGTATAGTTATTATCATTAATGGAAAAATCATTAAGGCTCAAGTTGTTATAACATTCCCGAGGATAAAAAGGAAATAGTTATGTTCCCGTCATGCATTGCAGCATAATGCAGTAGTCCATGCAGTGACGTCACTACTCTACTGGGGGATGGGAGCATCGTGGGAATAGGGTCTGATAGGGGGGATTAAGTGAAGTTATATCCTTATTTTATTTAGAAAGGCAGCGGAATGGGGGGGGGGGGTCTGATATTATAGGCGATCTAGATATCAGCCTGACATGGCTTTGCATCCATTATGTAATTTTATTACTTTTCCTACGAAATTAATACACATCAATTAAATTGATGTTCATTTCTACAGTATCTGACTTGGTGTCATGGTATAGTTATTAGGCATCAACCTAAATTAAGCATAAGTAAAGTTGTTCATTTCTCAAAACGAAGTATAGTATATCACATTTTATTCTTCTTTTTAGTTTTATCCACACGATTTATATCATATCACACTTATTACTTTTTCCTCATTTGTTTCCTATCTCCTTCCCCTTCCAAATAACTGATATATCAAGGAAATGGCGAGCGTTTGAGCATTTTATTTAAATTGGGAGTGTGCGGTACGTGAATCATGTGCAAGAACAACAACTGATTTCTTTTCATGCTTTAGACAATTGGGCGGGAGTTGCCTAAAACATGACATAATTTGCAAGATGACGGGCAAGCTAGCTTTTTGAGTGACATTCAAATTCACGCTCCGATATATACGTCGGCTGGCTAGCAGACGGGCGGTAGGTTGCGCGTGCCCATCGATTTTCAATTTCTGTGCGCCTGGCAAAGGGGCGTCACCTCAAGCGTGCGCTACGAGAAATGTACACTGCGCGCGAGTTGACGCCATGTTGCCAGCCGTACAGGAAAGTAAATACAGATACGCGTCAATCCTAACCCACTTTTGTCAGTCAGGCGACGATTATAGTGAGAGAACAGCAAAGTACTTACAAAAATTGTAAGTACTTACAAAAATTGAGACTACTTTGTCTGCCTCGGCGTCATACTGGGCGAGCAAGTCCTGGATTTGCTTGAGAGATTCTCGGGCCCCGAGTCTCATCTTTTCTTTCTTCTTTCTCTGTCACGTGACAACACAGAACATGGACAAGACCACGTGACGAAAAGGTCACGTGATGGGTGTTAGACAGGTTAGGAATTAGAACGATGTGACAAGTAGAAACACGGACTCCTAACGAACAATGTAGCGGGCTCGTTTCGAAAAAAATAGTTTGTCATTGCTTAGATGTTGCATTAAAATAGTAATGCTCCAAAATAAAATAAAACAGTTTGCATCAAATATGATTTCTTCTATTGTCATTTTTCACATAAAGTACATTGACAAATAACTCATGAATATATTTAATTGGACCGAACCATTTTCGCCAAATTTTTACCACCATTGTAAAAACAAAATGTCTTAATGGAAGCTATGAAAACTAACTTGTAAATGGTTTGCAAAAAGGTTTTAACGAAATATATTCTTAGTCCAAGTGAATTAGTAATAGAGAGTAAGGGGTAACCATTTGGGAACGGTTTCTAAGACTACATCTAGCTAGTGAAATAAATTAATGTTAATAGGTTTATGACACGATAGAGAACATTCTGTGACCTGTTACATGGCTACACATGCACGTAGTATAGTTGACCTAGCCATGTGGATTCCTGTGTATAATGAGAATAGTATAATAATTAATGATAATAATCGTAAAACATAATAAAGGTAATAAAGATAAAAAAAGAAGGATAGCATTCACAATAATGCAATAATATTACTACATCTAGTACTACTAATAATAATCAAAATAATAATAACAATAATAAAAACATAGATAATAATGATAAAATAAAATGATAACATTAGTACGCCTAATAAAATCATTATTGATAAATATCATTAAAAAATGATTGTCGATATAGACTTCAATCTACCACTCAAAATATACGTAGGTATGGAAAAAAAGTATTAATATCTATCAAATACATTCTTTTGTCAAGCTGACAACTTGAAGATTATTTTTCAAGAAATATCATTTTATCTCCATGTTGACTATAAGAAAACTGTGTTACCGTCTCTTTCATGTTCTAGAAATGAAATGATTAGGCATTTTCAAAGTCATAAACACGAATCCCTGTTACGTGAAAAATGATATAATAATTGTAATATTTATTGGTAGGATTACTATCCGAATACATGAATTGTTTTTAAAAGGATCCCATACAACAAAAGTTTTTTTTTTGTTTTAACCGTTTGACATGAAGCACTTCTAAAGCTTTTAATCAATTCAAAATTTCTGAGACCACATTTCGATCGAAGCTTTTGGATATACAATCGCAGTATATGTCAGGTAAGTATTCAAATCGACTTTTAATTAGTAAAATTATAGAACACAAGAGAAGGCGCTAAATCTGAATAATTTTAAAGAAATAAAAACTCCAAAAGAAATCAATTCAACTCAATTCAAGGTTTATTAAAAACATGGGTCGTAGCCAAATGGCTGAATTGGTCATGTATACAAAGTAAAAACAATTAAAAGACTCATTACATATTTCAAACATTAAAAAGCAGTAACCTTTCTAAAAAGGTTAGTTATCCAACTTTCTCACGTTCGAATGGCAGAATGATAGAACATGATTTGCACTGTTTACCAAAGTTTTTAATAGACAGGCTGAAAAGTAGATTTAGTCAAAGTTCCATAAGTACATGATCATGATGATGCGTTAGAGTTGATTAATATCTTTACTATAGTCTTCAATACAATTAGATTTTGTTACATCACACGACAAAGATCGATTTAAAGCATGTCCAATTATTTAACTTTTATTCGGATTTTCGACATTCTAATTAGTCTGCCAAAGTAACGGCAATTTTTTTCAGCGTAGCTTCAAAAAAAAAATCGAGTGTGTTTAACACACTCGATTTTTCTTTTAACTTAGTAGATATATAACTTTTCTTATTAAAAAAATAATAATTATAATAAAAGGCATTTATATAGCACCATTTATGTAGAAATTTTTTTTTCCTAGGGGGTGTTTATTATCTTTATTACCCCGGCTTTAGCTCGAGCTGCCTTTCAGCGCTCATGCATTCAAGGAATTAATCCTGTCGGGTACCCATTCACCTCACCGGGTTTGAGTGCGTTACAATGTGGATAAATTTCTTGCTGAAGGAAATTACGCAATGGCTGGGATTCGAACCAACTACCCTCGGTTTCAAAGTCAAGAGACTAATCCACTGGGCCACAACGCTCCATTTACACATGGATTTACAACACTTCGAAAATAGAGATCCATCGTCAAAATGTTGAAATTGAGCACGGCATTAAGAAAAAAAATCCCTTTTGCACCTTTGAAATGTTTGGCGCTCAATATTTTGAGCATTTTACACCTTGATGTTGGACGGTAACTACGTTTTGCACCAAAGCGGTGCACAGTTGTACCTTTTAGGAAACTTTGCATCCTTGTGAATGTACAGAAAATTCTGCATCCCTAAACCATGCAAAGAGGCATAATTTACACAGGGTTGCAAACTATACACAATAGTGCATATTTTTACCTTTGTTCATGTGGGGTGCGCGGTAGCACCGCTATCGGTGGTGCTATTTAGGGTGTAGATTATTTTGTCAAATTCTTAAAAATTTTAAGATGTATTATTGAAAGTAGAAAATACGCAAGGACACGAACCTTATCTGAAATGGCTGCCTCCTCCTCTTCCGTCAGAGTGCTATGTGGTAGAAATAGAATTGGATGAAATTATTTCAATTTCATAGATTTCACTTCTGTTTACCTCTCTGTGGCTGGTGTTTTCAGAGCAATTCTAAATTTCCATAATATCCCCTATATATGAAAACAATCTTTAGGGACCCCATCGCCGGTTGATTGGGGTTATAATTATTACTATCGTTAATTTTGCTACCATGGCATTGTTTAACATACAATCAAGTTCATTATTTAGTTAATTATCACTATATAACACATAAATAAGGGGGAAAGCAGGGGAATGTTCATAATTGTGTCTCTGTGTGAGGATGTACGTATGTATGTTTCAAAGTAGAAAGGAGGTCAAAGTGAGGTACAAATAGCGTTAAACATTTGTTGTTAATGTGACGGGCTAGAGAAAGTGGCATTTGTTACCGTGTAATGTAGGTATTTGTTTTGCGTGTGAGGACGTTGTGTATGTTTGAAAGTTTAAAAAAATGTCGATGGACTACGAAGTACAAAAATAATGAAGTTTCAAGCTTGAAAATGTGACAAGCAAAGAGAAAAATAAAAGACTTACTGCTCTCCTTCTTGCTCAGCAGACGCCATGTTCACAGTCTGTTATATGTTTACCCCTTCGACAGGACCTGAAAGAAATAAAAGAGGATAACGATCATAAGCGAGGAAGCGTCGATCGGGGAAGGGGACACGGGGAGGAGGAGGTAAGTGGTAGCTGGTAAGGAATAATTCTTTGAATTGCGTGTGCGCTTTAAGGTCATGTCCACCCCAGAAAAAATGTTTATTTGAATGTTTAGGGAAAAATCAAACAAGCATAACGATGAAAATTTCATCAAAATCGGATGTACAATAAAAAAGTTATGGCATTTCAAAGTTTCTTTTATTTTTTCACAAAATATGATATGCACAACTTGGTGACATGCAAATGAGTCAGTGATGATGTCCATCACTCACTAGTTCTTTTGTTTTGTATTGTTTGAATTATACAATATTTCAATGTTTACAGATTTGACAATAAGGACCAACTTGACTGAATCATTTAGTATTAAACAATGCTAATTCCACATGTTCAGGGATGAATTAATCGTTGTTCAGTTGACAATGAGGAATTTTTTTTAGAATATTTCATATTTCATATAATTAAATACAAAATAAATAGTGAGTGGATGACGTCGTCAGTTTCCTCATTTGCATACTTACCGTATGTGCATATAACTGTTTTGTGAAATAAGCAAAACTTTAAGATGTCACAATTTTCTTATTTTACACCCGATTTTGATGAAATTTTCAGTGTTGCTTGTTGGATTTTTCACTTTTTATTCAATTCAACTTTTTGTTGGGGTGGACTTGTCCTTTAAGTAATTACACTCCAATAAATATTTGGTAAAAATGCTCCATTATGGTAATCATGTGTCCAACCAACATTGGGCATTTTTTTGGGGCATCTTTCTTATCCAGTCAGTGCGATGGAACTTTTGCTTATTGTAATTGTAATTGTAAACCTCGTGATGGTTAAAACATGGAGCTATCTGTTAATAGCTCTATGGTTAAAATTTTACCCACTATTTTTTTCCAGAGTACGGCGGCCAAGTTTAAGCGGGGTTAATGAAATCCAATTCGCCCTTCGGACGCGAATAGAGACGTAAATGTGATGTGCGCTATACAAGAACTGTTAACTATTTTTATTGGCAAAAAGAAGCTGCTGAAAACTGCTTATCTAAAAAAAGAGCCAATAGAGTAAATAAAGGAGTCAAAGGGGGCCTAAGCTTTCGATCCTAGCAGAATCTTCTTCGGAGGCAAAATGACAAACATATAAAGTGGAACAACCATAATATAGACCACAGACATTCAACAGCAACACTGGAAACAAGGAGACAAAAGAGGCATTAGTGAGAAGAGAGGACCAATCAGGTTAATGAAGGGGATGAAAGAAAAGGAGTAGGCACACACAAAGGGAAGTTAGTGTGGGTAAGGCCAAAGAAAGACCTCAAGTAGGGAGGGATTAAGATATGAGGCAGGCAACATCAAACAGGATCTAGAACAAAACAGTGATGGGGGGTATGAGGAAGAGATGAATAACAAGAGAATTAGTGAGAGGTGGGTCAAACAGATAACAAAGAAAGGCATAATAAACTGGTACATAAGAGTGGGGAAAAAGGAAAGAAAAGGGAACAACTGATAATGTGCAAAAGACATAAGTACATGTAAGTATGATAGAGCATTAAACAAACTAAGAGAAAAAAGTAACTCTAAAAGTGGTGTAACTGATATTGTAATCCACTGGATGTGAGGGGAAAAAACAGAAGACTATATAGAAGAAGAAAAAAACCCTGTATATAAGGAAGGGAAGCAAATTGCATAAAAGGGTAAAAGCAAATAAAGAAGCTGATGCTGTATGAGAAAGGGTGTGTAAATGAGAGAAAAACACAAACATAGTTAACATGAAAAAAAAAGCAAAACAAATAACTGGTAAATCTGAGAGGTGAAGGGAGAGAAAAAAATAAATATATAATATAATAGTTATATTGCCTGAATAAGGGAGGAAAAAGGGAGCTGATCTTGTATGAGATATGGGATGTTTTTTTTCTTCTATGTAGTCTTCTGTTTTTCCCCTCACACCCAGTGGATTACAATATCAGTTACACCACTTTTAGAGTTACTTTTTTCTCTTAGTTTGTTTAATGCTCTATCATACTTACATGTACTTATGTCTTTTGCACATTATCACGTGTTCCCTTTTCTTTCCATTTTCCCCACTCTTATGTACCAGTTTATTATGCCTTTCTTTGTTATCTGTTTGACCCACCTCTCACTAATTCTCTTGTTATTCATCTCTTCCTCATACCCCCATTACTGTTTTGTTCTAGATCCTGTTTGATGTTGCCTGCCTCATATCTTAATCCCTCCCCACTTGAGGTCTTTCTTTGGCCTTACTCACACTAACTTCCCTTTGTGTCTGCCTACTCCTTTTCTTTCATCCCCTTCATTAACCTGATTGGTCCTCTCTTCTCACTAATGCCCCTTTTGTCTCCTTGTTTCCAGTGTTGCTGTTGAATGTCTGTGGTCTATATTATGGTTGTTCCACTTTATATTTGTGTTTGTCATTTTGCCTCCGAAAAAGATTCTGCTAGGATCGAAAGCTTAGGCCCCCTTTGACTCTCTTATTAACTAATTTTATTGTTATTATCACATACAGTAAAGTGTGACTTACAATTATCATTACACAAGAAAGGAATTGACGTTTTATCGCCTAAATTCATGTGGTCATGACCTCCCCTACAAAATATTAGGCAGTTTCCTCTTAGCGACATATGAACAAGTCAAATACAAATGAGATTCTAAGTGCGACTTTGAAGGGTATTAACTCTTTGTAAAAATAGCCCCCCCCCCCCCTTTGCATTTGCTTTTTGGCGAAGTTACAAATATTGATATAATTATCCAAAGCGATTTACCAACGAAATGTGAATAAACAAGCTGGAGAATAAATCCTATACCATCATTAACTACCTGAGAACGGGTTATTGTAAATAAAAACGGTGAATGAAAATGGCGAGAACAGCGAATCCAACCTTCTATTTATCAACCAAAGTTTATTTCGAGAATTGCTGGGAAAGAAACCAAAATCAACATGCCACTCTTTCAAGGGATACTCTGCTGATATAGACATCCTTCTGTCATAGAAGAATGGACCCAACATGCATCAAAACAAATCAAAATATCATGATCTTTCTCTCCCATCTTCGGGAAGACATTTTCCTCATTTCCCTCGAGCCTTCCAAATTCCTGGCGATGGAAATAGAACAAAACCCTCCATTCAAACAACATGGCCAGAAATAAGATTTTATTTTAGTCTTGGAGTATAGCAGACATCAATCATTGCTTATCAACATGCCAAGACTGACTATCTCTGATCTTCGTCTTCTCTGGCGATTACATACCAAACGGATAGTACATTTCAACCTCAAATCTAGGAGTGGATCTAGAGGAATAATCGTGGGGGAAGGCGGAGGCAAAGAGGGGACGTTTGAGAGACTTTAAACATTTGTTCATCTTTTTTTCCCATTATTATAATCTGATTTTGTTTCTATTTACTTATTCATAACAAATTTATAATTGTTATTTGGGGAGTGGGGGCAAAGTTGATTAGAATAATGTTTTATAGAAAACGATAAAGACATATGAGGAATAAAGCATAACACAAAGTTTTTTTAGGAGTAGACGTCATTTGAATTACGCTGTTACATAATTGAACGGTTGTAGTAATATGTTTCCTGAAAAAAGGAGCTTCATAATTTCATATTTTACATTATAAGAAAATAAACAAAATAATCAGAGTCGTGTTCCCATAGTATTCCCGTTGTAGTTAGACATTACCCCATAATTTCTTATTTGAATTTAAAAAAATGGCGTTCATCTTGATCATTGTCACCATCATCATCATTATCATCTCCATCTTCACTACTCAAATTATGAAAAGATTCTTCTCATTCCGAATATACCTAATATGCATTTTAAAAATATATATTAATCAATTTAATGGGTCTGAATCTTCTGCTAAATGTTAAAATTAAAAAGAAAATTGTCTGGATTTTAGTTTTTAGTACACGTCATGTATGATTTATCATGCCAAAACGATAATCAAATATGTTTGTTACGCTTTGACAAAAGTTATTATCCGAATGATTTGAATGCAGAAGAAAACAGCAAATAAAATAAAATTAGAATACAAATAAGAAAATGAAATAGCCAAAAATAGTGCCTATACGGTATGTTCCGCTCTTTCAATTCACATGTTTGACTAATCTACCGATAGTCATCTTAACGTCACTTTATAACTCTTTTTACACCAATGCCAAATAATATGTCAATTTATAACTCTGTTAAAACGAATGCCCAATAATATGTTTCTGTATTTTCTACATACTAGCGTCAGTATTACAACACGCGTGTTCGTAACATCAAGACAGAAAACCCAGCAGGGTGGTATCGCCAAATCAAAGTTCTTACCCACCGAGATGATGCACCATCACCCATTGCGATTCCTGGTATTGGCGCCAATGACTCTTCACTCCACCAATAAGCAGCTGCTACTATCAACAAGCATCTCATTTCCATAGCAGCTGATCTCCCTCCTCTTGACAGAGGTTCCCTTCCTGCGTACTTACCATCTCCAAGTCAATGCCCCCTCGTCCAACCATGGGAAGTATTTCGAAATCTTAAACACTTAAATTCTTCCAAAGCAGGGATCAAGGATGACATACCTGTTAGAGTTGTAAAGGAATTTGCTCTTGAATTGTCTGTGCCCCTTACTGATATCTTGAACACTTCGTTCCAACTTGGGGTTGTACCACATCAATGGAAGCTTTCCCAGATCACCCCGATACCTAAGGCACTGCCCGCGTCTATTGACAAAATTCGACCAATCGCTCTCACAAGTAACTTTGCCAAAATAGCTGAATGTTTTGTGGCAAAATGGCTTTTGCAAGACATTGAAAAACACATTGATTCACGTCAGTTTGGTAATAGGACTGGACTTTCCACTACTCACTATTTGGTACAACTTCTTCATTGTCTTTTTGAAAATACAGAAAAAAGTAAATCAATTTCTACCATTGTGTGTACTGATTTTAGTAAAGCCTTTGACAGGCTTGACCATACAATCCTTATCCGTAAAATGATTGATCTTGATGTACGACCATGCTTAATTCAGTGGGTTGTTGATTTCCTACAGTGTCGTCAACAGTGTGTTAAGTATCAGGGTAAAATATCTCAATGTTTGGAAAATAATGCAGGAGTACCGCAAGGTACAAAACTAGGTCCGTTACTATTTCTGATTATGATCAATGGCGAATGTAATTCTTCGACTATTCCTTACTTCAAATATGTTGATGACCTAACTTTGGCAGGGCAGAATGTAGAGTAATACCATCACCCCCAAAATACAAGAATGTCTCAATGAATTGCAAAGTGGGTCGACAAATAACCATATGAAATTGAATCCCTCCAAGTGCTTTGGTATGAATGTAACTTTCATGAAAACACCCCCTACTCGTAATGACCTACACATTGGTGAATCTGTACTAGCATTCGTCACTTCCGCTAAGATACTGGGTGTAACAATACAGTCAAAGTTGAAATGGGATGAACATGGTGAAATTTTAAAGAAGTGTAATAGGAAACATACATGTATGTTCAGATCACTCAAGCAATATGGAATGCCCGTTGAAGATCTAAAAACTGTCTTTGCTGGATACATCCGTCCCTCATTAGAATATTGCACACCGGTTTTCAATGGGGCTTTGACCAAACAACAGATTGCTGACCTAGAAAGAGTACAGAAAAGAGTCTGCAAAATTATATTAGGACGTAACTACTTGTCGTATGAAGATGCTTGCCAAACAATCAACCTTGAAACTCTGGATTCTAGACGGTAAACTCTTGCTCAAAAATTTGCTAAATCTCTTACAATCAATCCACACTGCAGAACTTGGCTCCCTCCTCCCAAAAGGCTAGACATTTCGCTAAGGAAAATCCCTAAGTACGATCAATTCAAATGCAAAACCAGCCTATTCCAAAATAGTCCCATCCCCTACTTCATTGTTTTACTAAACGAGAACTAGATAAATTTGTTGTCCCCCCCCCCCCCCGACGATATGATTGATATAGCTTCTTTATTTGCTAGGATAGTCATCTCATTCTACGCCTTGCCCCACTCAGTCTACTCTGTACATAATTTGTTGTCATACATGCATACCTTTTGTTTAATCTTCATCTATCTGGCCCAATCCTCTTTCTGTACTTTCTATCTATATCTCCGTTTAATTACCCTTTCCCCTTATTCACTTTTTCTGTCTGTCTCCCTATGCCATCTTTATCCTTCCCCATCTTCTCTTTTCTAATACTTTTCATTTATGCTTGAACAATGTGCCTATCATAGTGGTTATAATTTGCATACTTAATATCTATTATGTTCAATACAATATATGATTTTATTTACTTTCAACAAATTATTTCCTTGTATTACAATAAGAAGTTCTAGTAATTTTATGTCATTGCATGTTTGTATTTAATTATTATTCTATTGTTGTAAATTGTACACATGTTTTTTATTCAGCCTTTGGCTGTGAGGCATGTTTTTTAATAAACCATTATTGAATTGAATTGAATTTGAATTGAATTGAATACTATTTGTCCAAACTAAAGTTGATATTTAACTATATTTTTGTTTTTATCTCGTCTCCCTGTAATGTAGCTGCCACTTGACCAAAGGATGCTGTTTTGATATGTAGTATTCATTATGTGGGTTTTTTTATATGGAAATTAAATTTATAAATATGAAAGTAGGCCTATGTAACTCAGGGGCTTCAAGTATTCCCGATTAAAGATAATGTAGGCTCCAACATAGAAACGAGCCTGGCCCATATGCTCCACTCCCTGCCCTTGCGGGGCGGACACCGCCGGTATATCTGGCTCTTCATCGCAATTCGAGATACCGCACCGTTCTCCGCCAATACCGCAATGGCACCGTACGTAGACCGTGGTAATCCAACACCCAACTGTCATTTAAACCCTGTGAACCATCAAAAATCACCCCAGAATTACCTTAAAATAAAATATGTTTAATCTATCCGTGCCGGTTTTGGCGGTTTCCATCATGTCCCACATTGACACTGTTGAATACGCCGTACATCATGTTAAGATAAAAACCCTTCGTTTTTGTACGGCAAGATCAGTAATAATAAAACATTTACCCAGTGACGATGCTGACGATTTCGAAAACGCAGAAAACTTTTTGTAAAAAAAAACATTCAATGAAAAAAAAACAGCCTGTGTGGAAATTCGGTGAATGAAAGCAGCAGTGCTGTCCTAGATTCCGGACAAACGACAGAGGCAGATAGGCCTGTATATTTGCTATTTTTGTCCAGTCCAAATCTTCAGACGATATACTGTCCCGGTCCGGTCCACCAACTTTCGACAAAAACATCTCAGTTGCCCATTGTGATTTGACTTGCAGTTTCAAAGGAATTTCTGCGTTGTAGAAAGCGTCTGTGTAGTAATTGCGAAGATGCCCTATACCGTGTGAAAACCGTGAGATTTCCAACCGGGAACTTTACGATGTAAATTCAATTCGCGATGAGAACGCGATCGTTTTGACGTGGCTCACGGCGGTTTGAGGTTCTATGACATTTGCTCCGGCGACAATTGCTCCGCTCTAAATTCCACACACTAGTCTAATGACTAACTTAAACCCTTTTTTAACGCTTTACCCTACCCTAAACCTAAAACTAGCATGAGACCCTATTCCAACTCTAATCCCAGGGGTGGAAATCTCTCCCATAAGGTAGGGGGACAAGGGGCTGGAAAATTTGACAACCAAATAAAAAAAAGAAGGTTATCATCCCAAAAGTAAGGTCATCTCGTCCTAAAATACATGTTTTTATTTCGACTTTGAATAATGTATTTCTCATCAAGATAAAAGACCACAAATAGTAGGGGGGCATTTGATATTGCGTCCTCCCCCTACTGTTTTCAGTAGGGGGACACGTCTCCGTCTTCCCCTTGGGAATTTTCGCCCATGCCTAATCCTACATCTTACTTAGACGACATTAGGACAGGGGCAAATGTCGTGTCACCGTTTGAGAACCGCCATGAACCCCTTTCTCAACTGACGACATCTGATCGTCCCCTTTGTGGCTGTAACAAGATACGGCACTCTGAAGTCGAATGCCCCTATAGACCTCTCCAATTATTATCACCTACTTCAGTGGTACATTGATTACGTCTCCACGGGGGACTTCCCCTACGGGTGACGTACTGCGCAGCACTGTATGCGCATCACCTAATTAGGGCGCTACCGAGTGTGATTCACGACATGACCGTCCTTCATGTGACAGGATTGCATTGCGATGCGTTCAATCTACCTTAGACAAAGAGGTACTGAACGTTCTTACGCTATACGTAACCTGCGCCATTTATCCTTTTCCTATCCCGATTACTGGCGTATATATTTTCTTTTGAATGGGAGCACCAATAAAAACTAAAAAAATATATATACAGAGGGGCACGGCCCTGGGGCACTAGCGTACCTATGAGGGGGTGGGGGCAGACTGCCCCCCCTGACGTGTCACAACCCATGCAAGGGAGGTATCCCCCTGACGAGTCACAACTGATCCCTGACGAGCCACCAGTGGCCCCTTCCTATGAATTTGAAGACTTTTTTTTTTTTTGCTTGTCAATTTTTTCCCTGGTACGAAATCGTTTATGCGTGGTTGAAGACTTTTTTGGGGGGCTTGTCAATTTTTTGGGCGGACGATTTTCCCCCTGTGGAAAATCCTAGGTACGCTGCTGCCCTGGGGCGCTGTGTTGGCTGTAATGAATAAACTGGACTATTACAGTGATGTAATGTCCCCAATTGCTGATTTAAATTTGAAAAAAAGAAGGAAAAAAAAAGGTTTTCACTACCAAATTATGGTCATTTTGTTTACATTTCACCATTTTTCACACCTTCCAGAATTCCTTGGGATGCTGCATATGGATAATAATACAAGAACCACCCCAGGAAGATCTATATACCATGATCTAAATTGCAATAATGATATGATTTTAGATTTATAAATAACTTAATAAATATAAAAAATTTTCATATATTTTCTTTTCATACATAACATTTTTTTCATTAGCAAAAACACTGGGCCCATTCATTACAATAAAAAACACGAATTTCCTCACCTAATGAGATGGACCTACTTGCCACTGGCTCAATATCCCAAATATGTCTTCTCCTTTCTATGCGACTTTCTTTTTTTCTATCTCTCTCTCTCTCTCTCTCTCTTGATGTTTGATTATCTGTCATTTCTAAATCTATGATGAATGTGTACAGTGCGTCCCACAAAAAAAGGAATCCGGGATTTCCATGTTTTTTCTTCAATGACAAAGAAAAAACTACATGTACAGTATCTTATTTCATTTACATAATCATATAATTCAATTATTCTAGAAATTATTCTTTATTTTGATACCTAACATAAGATAAACACTTTAGGCATTAATGGGCAAGACGAGTTTGAAAGTTTAATGTCAAATCCAGGTTGCGCAGAAAAATGGGAAAAGATTGATTTGAGATACGACGACCGTGCTTATTTGGCAATTGGCTCATTATAGTGTCAGAGAATTTTTGGTGGAGAAGGTTTAACAAGCTTATCCGGGGTAACATTTAGTGCTGATTCCAAAAATGTGAGTGTTATTGACCGTCCTTACGACATTTGACCTATTTGGCCAATACTTTGGTAAAAATTACCATTTTGACCACTCTTTGGAAAATGGTCTCTAAACAGAGAATGCTTTTGCAACCACGTCCAATTAAAAGGGTCTATCCTAGGTAAAATGCACTCTGATTCCAAATAAAGTGGTGCCATTCGCCATATCACATCTGGGGCCCGTCTTACAAAGAGTTACGATTAATCCCAGCAATCGCAACTATGGAAAGCCAGCAACGTCAACATCTATCATCCATGTTTGTTCAAAACATTTTCTAGCTGTTATGTATATTTATGCATTCATTGTTTTCTTGAAAATTCACTGCACTTTTCATTGCATCCAAAGGACATTGTGCAAATTTTTCGTAGAAAAAAATATGACACCGATGGATTTCTATAGAGTTACGATTGATCGGATCAATCGTAACTCTTTGTAAGATGGGGCCCAGAACTGGTCTCTTTGGCCTAGTTTTGACCAAAAATTCAAATTTTCATGATTTTTTCTTTAACTGAAATGTGTTACAAATATTGATCAGAATAACGACTAGATGTCTTTAGAAATCCACATTTATTTCTAAAATAAGCCTTGGATCGTATACAATCAACTTCGTGTAATTTATTAGGTCAGTTTTGATCTATGAGGTTCATTTCGGCCATTTTTTGCCCCAGAATGACCCCCCCATTGCGTGAAAATTAGACGCATCAACTATTTCTAAAAATTAGGAAAGTTAGAAAAAAATTGTGAGTGAAAATCAATGCAATGATTCAATAAAGACCCGTGTTATTGGTCTAACTATTGGACTCTGTGGTCATTTTGACCACTTTAAGCTCAATAATGACCAGTGGCCACACATTCTTTGATGATTCAAAAGGGGCTCAAATGTTGCTCGACGACATTATACATGTCGAGCTCCCAATAATCTGTAGCATTCATTATAACACAATAATCTGTGAAAAGTGTTGATAAATGTGATATAATTTTTTATATCAAGTAAAAATGTTTGACCACGCACTGTGGTAACTTTCATGACATTGCCACCTTGACCACATGACACTAAAAGATTCTGGTGAAATTGTTATCAATTGATAATGATAATGATGAAGCTGCTTATATTTATGATGATTGTATGAAAATGCTAAAACGACGACAATAATATTAATGATTATAATGATAATAACGATTATGGCATTGTTGAAATTTGTAATGATGATAGTAGCTAAAACAAATTCTTATATCAAAGATAAGTAATTTGATTATGATAATCATGACTATGATTAATAAATCAATTTAGGCAATAACAAATATTTTTCAAAAATAAATATGTAGCCTTCATTATAACACACAAAAAAAACAACATTATGACAATATTGCTAATGTCATTGTAGCCATAGGAGTAATGGCTAAAATGACGTTAATGCATTTTTGCAATAAAAAAATAAATGGAAATGGCTAAATAGGACTATAATATAGCAATGACTAAGAATATTACGGGCTTAGATCAGAAATTAGATAAATTGTAAAGAGCACAGTAGATTTCCATTTTTATACTTAAGATGGTTTGATGTTTGAGTGACGCTCGAAAACGTGAACTGATAATAATTCAATCACTCAAATTCACTCAAATAGGCATTTCATAAAAGAAAATCAAATATGGAATAATATTCACCTGATTTTGTTTTTCTCTTTTATATTTTGTATGACATGGGACACGTCATGCCAATGCCAGTTATGAATGAAGCAGGGGCAATTTCTGAAAGAAATAGCTACGGACCCACAACAATGAAACACGTGGGTAATTAATTAAAAGATAGAAAAGGTTCAAAATTAGCTAATCGACCAAACACGTAAACTTCATGGAAAAAAAAGGATAAATAGCAGACTCATGCATCATCACGTTCCATGCTCATTATGAACATGGGAGAGCAAAGGTCACAGAGAGACTTTCACCCATGCAGGCATTCCAAACAAATATTATCAAATGATACGAAACCGCGCGCGATCAGTGTTAAATCACTCAAATTAACGGAGCTGCTTGGTACAGTACTTACTATCTACCACAAACTGACGGGGAAAGCCGGAGAAGCCTGTGAATCTTCACAGTGCGCCAATGACAAGATAGTAGATGCGACACTCCAAATGGTAAGCGTTGTCAGGGCATAGTCGTTATTATCGCACGCTTTATTTCAGTATTGATGGTATACAGACTTGACTATTTCATGCATTGCTTCAGTGCGGTGGGGGTATAGACATAACTATCGCATGGCCCACTTTAACGCATACTGTTGTGGGGGCATATCCATCTCTGTCGCACTAGATAGCTAAGATACCGTGCATACCTGGATGTAAATGTGATAGGGAGTGATACTACGAGATAGCATCTAAAGAATACGCAGACATAATATAGTATACCGATCACAATGTTGTTTCATTAGATAGTGAATTATATATCACATGAAATGAGTATTAGGCCTGCATTAAGTTTAATACAATCCAAATGGAAGTTTTCTGCAAATTTGACAATACAGACCGTCTGCATGGCATTTATTATCCTTGTGAAAAAAAGCACTACATGTTAGTCATATGGATTATTTAAATTTACATACATGATTATCGTCCCGTTATATTCAATTTGTGTATTCGCCGATTATCGCTTTAATTGTCATGGATTTTTTTTGTAATGGTGTTTTCACTTTCAGTTACTTTGTGTTTTTTTACTGAGATATATTTATTCCCCCCTTCTTTCTTAGCACTTTGAAACTTTCGTATAAAGCGCTTTATATATTGTGTATATTATCATTATTATGTATATGTTTTCCTTCAGCAAGAAATTTATCTGCAATGTGCTGCACTCGACCCAGGTGAGGTGAATGGGTACCCGGCAGGATTAATTCCTTGCATGCACTGAGCGCCGGTGATGGCAGCTCGAGCTAAAGCCGGGGTAATAATAGCAGCGCTTTGTATCCTCAGGCAAAAGGCGCTTTATAAATACCGCTATTATTATTATTATTATTATTATGTTTGCAACAAGGAATAACTTTTTTCTAAAACTTTAATTAATCAGACCAACGTAATTCTTTCGTGACCATAGGTTATATGCTATTCAATACGCAATAATTATATTATCTATTAAACAGTCAATGTATAATTCGTATCATTTCTGTATTTAAGTCTTTAATTTTCGACCACATCCTGTCATTGTTACATGAGGAAGAATTATACTTCTCATTGGGGAAACAAATACTTGACTCTTGAAGAGTTTCCAAGGAGACGAATTACTTCGAATCATTTCTATGCCAGCCATTCCATTTCGATATACAATCATAATAATGTTTTAGAAATATCTTCCTTTTGGCATGTTTGGTGATTATATCATAAATGGATCTTTCATCACCAACGTCTTGCGTTCTATGCACTTACACTATATTGAGAATAATACTACTTGTTGAAAATGGTAATATATAATCAAATAAAGTAAAACTACACAAAAGCCGAAACTCTGAAAATGTCACAAAAACTTGAAACAAAATTGCAAGGTTATTGGCTTTTAATATTAAGTAATATTTTTGAAATGTGACATGCATGCTGGCTTAGGGCTGCCATGAAAATGCAATAAGTAGGCTGATAATGTCACGTCCCCTCTTTCATTTTTCTTTCTCTTTTTCTTTGTTTTTACATTAAATCATAATGGCCCATACGTTACATCACATCTCCCTTGAAACAAAAGAGATGTAGTTGAGACAATATTTAGTTATTTACCCAACACATTAAACTTTTAAGTCAGGAGTCATCCTATTTTGATTTTTTTTTGGACAATAATTGAATAAATCTAATTTCATATGAAATAATATAATGCAAAAGATAGTGTGGACATGGCATCGCTCTTCACATATTTACTATTAGGACATGTATAGAACCGTTTTGCCGAATAAGTGCACATGCTGTATGTCACAACTTTGTTACTCGTTGTCTCAATCAGTGTTCATTATTTTGTTTGTCTGATTTTACCTTATATCTATTCACTTTATTAGATATTTTCATAAAGGGTGTGTGGGAGGGGGGATTTGTGATACAGCTCAACCGACCATGTGGCTGATGTAGACTTAAGTGACAGTTTGTGGGACTGTGTGTGAGGGTGTGTGTGTATGTGTTTGGGTAAGGGTGCGTGTGTTTGTGTATGTGTGTATTAAAGAGCAGGGCATGTCTAGGTATATTACTCGTGTGTAATTTAGTTAGGGTTTTTACGCGTATATGTGTGTGCGTACACGGGGGTGCGTAACGATGCATATGGGTAGGTTGATGGATAGTTGTGCGTTGTATCTTCATCACAAGCATGGTCATGATGGTTAGGAACACTTCCACACCTCGGTGTGTTTAGTCTTTTTTTTTAGCTTGTTTGTGTGTGTGATGGCGCTATTTGATTTTCACATTATTATGTTGTGGTAATCCTACTGATCTTTTAACAGAAACAAAAATACGAGTACTGTTCACCATCGTCATCATCATTATCATCATCATCACCATCATCATAATCATAACCATTTGTTGTTGCATTTTATATTTGTTTTTAACTTCGTTTATATCATTATGCAAGTTAGGCATTTCATTTTTCGTCTATTCGCAAGGGAAGTTAATAGTTGAGGGGTTTTTTTCAAGGAAATAGGTGAAAAAAGAAATATAAGTAATACGAATCCGTATCTAACCGTTTATCCAGATCTATGTTTTTTTTTAAAACAATATAAAAATAATACTTATAGAATTACAACATAATACAATACATGATAAAATAACACTGGATGGATCGCCCTACTCATCTCAGCCATTACAGCACAACTGTTCTGCCGAGGGGTTCAGCTATATTAAATAAACAAGATGAAATTTATATTACAAAAATAAATTCAACTAAATGAAAAAAAAAATCAACAAAAAAGCAACATCAGTTAAAGGGAGAAAGAACAGCAACACCAACCCACCCTGCATTAGAAACTGAGTACCCAACCCCAACTATCACACACACACACAAGTTACCCCCAAATAATATTCTTGAACTTTGGTTGAAAGGGAAATAGTAGTAGTAGTAAAATGGTATTTATTGGTAAAAACAACATATCGCAGCCCAAAGGCTGAATTACATGAAGTTTACAATTGTAATGTTAAAAATTTGATTACACATCATTTTCACAATTCAATTACATAATAATATGAAATAACTACATCTCAAGACTAAATACAACTTTTAACAGACTAAGGGTTGAAAGGATGGCATAAAGAAAGAGAACAAGAGAGAAAGAAACATAGAAAGGAAGGAGAGGATGACATATGGGATAAGAGAAAGGAAAATAGGGAGAGAGGGAGAGATGTTAAGAAAAGGATAAATCATGGGGTGGAGAAGTGGGAATGAAAAAGCTTGAATGAGTTGGCAGAAAAGGTAAGGGAAATGAAAGAAAGAAACGAAAAAGAAACTGAAGCATACATGTGTTTATGTAGGAAAACGAAATATACCAAAAACTGTAATAATTGCATTTCATATATGTAAAACGTTTGCGTTATAATTCGAATTCACAATATCGAAATAACATAATGTCTCGCAAAGTAACATGGAAAATATACAACGCATATAACAATGCAAGAAAGTTCACGAGGGAGTCGTTTTGGTCTAAGCATTACCCATCTTACTTCAACATTATCCGGAATATCCACATGAAAAACTTGTGGTTTGAGCATTGGTTTCACGTAGAGGGCGACACCTCCACCCTTTCTACCCATTCTTGATTTCGTGAACATTTCGTAGCCAGGAATTTCCAATTCTGATGGTGTGTCTTGAGTAATCCATGTTTCGGTCATTAGGTGTCCAAATGAATGTATGAATAGAAGGTGATTTTATAAGAGATAAATAATTGAATTGCGAGGGCCCACGGTATGAAAACATTCGACGACACGATTCAGTATGCGGCGTAGGTAAAGATAAGTTTCTAGTTGAGCGTAAGGAATAGTTGTGATAAATACTATTAAAATAATATTTTAAGTAAGGGGCACTGAGATCATGAATGACTTTGAAAACCATGGATTTTTATGTTTTTTTTTGTGGACGACATTACAAAGATTCCCAGTTTAAGATGGAGTGAATATCACAGTTTCTATATAAGTTTGAATGGACTTATCTCAAGTATTATTCTTCAAGCTCTGTTTCGCAACTTTTGCAATTGGGTAAAACATCATTTTATTACAAGAATCGAACATTACATTAGCATAGTAAAGAATAGGCAGAATATTCGATTTGTAGATATATTTCAAGCTAGCCTCATTAAAACTGTGTCGGAGACGGACCAAAAAAACAACTTATGAGCTTGTTCACTTTTACAGTCAAATATTCAAGGTTTGTCCCATTTTAACTGCTGATCAATAATCACTCCAAGATATTTAGCACTTTCTTTAGGCTGGATCCACTTTCCCTGTATACATATTTGAAGTGGGGAACACTTGCTTAACATACATGACACAGTGCGGGATCCAATCAACAAACATTCTGTTTTATCAAATTTTAAACTCAAATTATTATAACACATCCATTTTTAAACATGGCTTAACTGTATGTTCAGTATACTTTTCTCTATTTATTACTTTTTAAGGGAAAAATAAAGGACAGTATCATCTGCGTAAGATGGATAGTAAGTCGACCGACATTCTTCATGATGTCGTTTATATAGTAAAGAGCAGTGGCCCTAAACTTGAGCACTGAGGCACACCGTATTGTAAATGTATTAAGTCAGAGACAGTAGAATTTATACAAGTACATATTTTACGGTTGCTCATTTAGCTTTTAAAGCAGATAAGACTATCATCTGACAATTTGATTTTTTTCAAACAGAATAATGGTTAGTGGCATCAAAGGCCTTACGCATGTCGACGAAAACCACTCCACTGTATAAACCATTGTCAAGAGCGTGAAGCCATTCATCAATGACTCTTATAAGAGAAGTAATGGTTGAGTGCCTTTCTGTAAAGCCAGACTGATGTCAAGAAAGTAAATTGTTCAATTTCAAGTGATCAGCAAGTTGAATTTGAACAATTTTTTTCAATAATTTTATAAGCCCATAAAAGAATCACAAATGCCCGATAATCAGTAGGTGATGACAAAGTGGCAGTTTAATGCCCAAGCTCAAGTTTTCAATTCACAAACTGTAACAATCAAATCACCTATCACAAATGTCCTCAAAAAATGTAGGTAGGTTAATAAATTACCATGAACTGCTATTGTGGAAGAGTGAACGGATATCGGTACTCGTATCTTATTGATTCATTGTTCTTAAGGTGATGAAATTGTGGAAAACCCAGTCAAAACATTTTTTTATAAAAAAAATATATATTAATAAAATTAATAAAAAATGTTTTGACTGGGTTTCCCACCCTTTCCATATCTTCACTTGTTAACTTTTTTTATTTTTGAACTTCACCTTGACCTTGAACTTGAACGTGAAAGGATATTTATCAAAAATCGCATTCTTTGCTATCTTATTACGCTTCAATCAAACCATTGAAACCGGTACTAAATCGACCGATGATGCCATTTTATTGATTTTTTGTTGTTATTTCCTTGTTTGTTTCGTTTGTTTCATTTTCGTCACGATTGATTTACTTTATTATTTATTTGAATTTATTTATTCAGGATCAAAGGTCATCAACAAAGCTTTTTTGCCATCATTTTAATGACAACAGATTGAAAACAGCCAGTGAATATAAACATGATAATGTAATGAATTAGATTAGATATTACAAAAAGAAAACAACCAGAACATTGCAATAGCGTACGTTTCATAATGTCATGATACTTATTTGTAGAAATAAAACCTAAATGAAATGAAATGAAAAAGCATGAGATATTTCATCGATCAGGGGGCGGTCGATTCGTATTTTACTTTGCAAACCCCTTTACTCGAGTTAAGGGTCTGAATGCGCAGCCTATAATGCCTTGTGTACGGAAGAGCACGTTTTAAATGCGCTAGTCTTCGCGTGGAGACTCACCCGTTGATCAAAGTTTCAATCAGGGTCAGTGCCAGTGGACTAGTCGATCTGTGTAATTATAGAATATACTATAATCCACAGTGTATTCCCATTTAAGGTCGGGAATGCATTATTTTCTTTTTTTCATTGCCTTCTCCAAATCTTTAAAGATATCGATTTATGTTTACTTTATTATTATAATTTTTTTCTAATGTCAATGTTTTCCAATGCAAAGTCCCATTTGTCATTGCTGTCTGTATTATTTTTTTTCTAAAAATGAAGCCCTGGAAAAATTCCACCAGAATATATGTATATAGATTACTTCAATGAAAATTAAGTAAAGTGACCAAAAATACCATTCCAATTTAATTCCATGTAGGGCTTACTACATGTGGTACAATTAGTCTCCCCTGTATGATTATTTCAGTCCCAAACCGTGTCTAAACGTATTTGTGTGTGTTTGTTTCTTCTTCACACTACACTGGAGGCGTGTATTTTATCGATATGAACTACATGTGGAGCGTTGTGGCCCAGTGGATTAGTCTTCAGACTCTGAAACAGAGGGTCGTGGGTTCGAATCCCAGCCATGGTGTAATTTCATTCGGCAAGAAATTTACCCACATTATGCTGCACTCGACCCAGGTGAGGTAAATGGGTACCTGACAAGAATTTATTCCTTGAAATGCCACTGCGCTGTAAAAGGCTGCGGGGCTAAAGCCAGAGGGTACTAATATCCAATTAAGCGCAAAGTGACGCATTTGGCAGTGATATGCGCTAAATAAGCATGTTGGTATTATTATTGTTATATTTGATACAACACACATCCACTTTGCACTTATTTTTCAAAATAGCACATTTGTAATGTTAAACTTTGACTTGAAGATTCACACAATTATATTTTGCTTCTCACACAATTTATTTTATTCTAGTTTCATTTACAATGCCCACCTGCCCAATGCTTATCTCATAATGATGCGCTCTACGTTGTGAAAATATCCTGACTACGTGAAGCCGCAATAAGGAAGGAAGTGCATGGAACATTCGATTCGAAATGATGTTTTGTTAAGATTATCTGGGTAATATTATATTTGACCGTCTTAAAAATAAACTCTGATACTGGTAACAACAGAAAATTATATGTTCACGGGACTATGAACACTTTAAATAAATAATATTTGCCGAACGATTTGTCAGAAAAATATACAATTATAAGAAAATGAGGAAAAGAAGATTAGAAAATGACTGAAAAATGTCCGTCTATTTTAGCAACACCACGAAAAGCATATGCTGATGAAACGAATATTAAAGGAAAATGAAACCCTTGGAACAAGTGGGCTTGTGTGGAAAGAGAAAAATCAAAGAATAAGATCAAAGAAAGTTTGAGCAAAATCGGACAAATTATGAGAAAGTTATGAACATTTTAATATTGTGATCACTGATGCTATGGAGATCCTCACATTGGCAATGCGACATATGTGTGTGATGTCACATGTGAACAACTTTCCCTTTGATGGACTTCAAAATACCCCCAAAATGTCTCTGTTTGCTCTTTCTTATGATGATACAAACTCTTTATCCATAACATATATTCTTTGAAAGTCTGTATGACAAGCCCCCCCTATAGCAAGAATTCATGATCTACTGATAGATGTGATAAAAGAGCCATTGAAATATATACAAAAACAATGGGAATGTTGTTCACATGTGACATCACACATCTTTGTCGCATTGCCAATATGAAGATCTTTGTTACAATAATGATCTAAACTCCAAATGCTCATAACTTTCTTATTATTTGTTCAATTGTTCTCAAACTTTCGTTGATCTGTTTCTTTGATTTTCTGTTATCATGGTTATCACACAAGCCATCTTGTCTCAAAGGTTTCCTTTAAAGACTTCAAGCAACCCTGAATTATTTTAATGGAAATTTGTTGTTCTAAATAAGCATTCTGGCATATGAAAAATAAATTAGAATTCCTTCCAACCCTTTTCATGTCGAAATAAGATGTGTATATCAGAATTAGAACTGAGCTTTAAGCATGCTTTAAGAATGTAAAGATTAGACAGATAGACATGAGAGAGATCATTTGCTTAATGGGTTTCTTCTATATAAACCCCTCAAAAAAAGTTTTGCAACTCAGTTTTGGGGATGATATCTTTTTGGTTAATGAAGTATAACAAATGAAACTGACATCATTGGAAAGCTGAATTATTATTCTTTACAATGACATGCCATTTGCCGTGATTATGTAATCATGGAATATGCAGTCACCCTGAACATTGACAAAAGTCAGAAGTGAAATGTTGCAAAATGCATTGATTTCTAACAGGAGTCTCCATTTCTATAGAATTTCCACCATGCAGGTGACAGTGAATGCACTCGGTCCATCCTGGAAACAATTGGAAATTCGCTATTGGGAACGACGCATTTTGCAACATTTCATTTCTAACATTGCTACGTATTATCATGTCTGTGTATTTCATGATTACACTAGCATTACAAATGACACATGATTGTAAAGAAGAATAATCATGCTTTCTAAAGATATCACTTTTACACATGATGATGGCACATTAAGAAATTTATTAGCACTCAAACTTGCAGTTTGAGTTGCAGAACTCAAACATGACTTGGCAACGAATTTTGCAACATTTCATTTTTTACATTGCTGCATATTTATCATGTCTGTGTATTTCATGATAACACTAGCATTACAAATGACACATGATCGTAAAGAGGAATAATCATACTTTCCAATGATACCACTTTTACATATGATGATGGCACACTAAGAAATCTATAAGCACTCAAACTTGAGTTGCAGAACTTTTTTTGAGGGGTGTATATTCTTTTTCACTTGTAGGGATCATATGTCTTTCCTTAGTGTTAAACCATGTGTGTGTCTTTTGAATATGTTCTTTATATTACATTCAATTTAATTTAATTCTCAAATCAATACAGTCGAATCAATAAAGACAATGGATCAAACGAAACCGACTATTTAGAGTACAAACATGTATCAAGCGTATGCTTGCGAAGGTCTGGGTGCATATATTAGATTTTAGTGTAATGAGGAGAAGAAGGTTTTATTAATCTGTTTTTTCCAATACATTAATACCAAGTTCAGTTCGAAGCTGTTTAAATCTGCCGTTGGAAAAGATCAAGTTAAGTTTGAGTGTAGCGAATAAAGAAGTAATTCTCCTCATCAATTGCCCTTTCATGTGAATTAAAAAGGAAACAATTGAAAAAAGATAGAGTCATAGTGAGCTAAATTTTGAGGGGTATGAACATGGCACACGCGATAAATCTGTCAGAAATAGAGCTTTAATGTGTTATGTTTGATACCAAATGTTCTAAAAAAAAAAGGAATTAAAAGTCACAACATTTTTCTTGTCATTATGGGCATCTGAAAAATCACAAATTTCTCCAAATTTGATAATGACAAAATTACGAAGCAAATAGCTATTCGTGGTTAAACTGGTGATGGAAAGTGATATTACCTCGATAATAAAATAGGAATGCGAATTATCACGCCATTTATTCTTATTAATGTTTAGAGACTGTAAAGTTTTAAGGGAGTGTAACATATGGTCGGGGAAAGGTTTTTTTAAGTATGAGAAAGCGAACACCCCCTAAAAAAGAACAAAAATGAATAATGATTACAAGTATTCTGATATCTACTATTTAATGCCAAATGAAAGCACTTATAAGCGTCAGATTTTTAGGCGTGCCAAAAGGTCCAAAGTGCCTGCAACAAGACAACGAGCTTCTTCCTATACATGTATTTGATGTTGCAATATTATCCTTATAAACAAATCAATGACTTTATGTTACCGTGTTTGCCAGAATATACATAACCACCTTAAAAATAACACTGAAAATATATATAATAATACAGGTTGTTTACCAACAGCTTCACATAGCGTGCTTACATTCGGTTTATTAAATTTATTAGGCTTGAGGTAAATATTTGAGCCAGTGTAAAGAAGTTATCACATGCCAAATTGGCAATGAAAAATATAACAAGCATATTACTTTTCTATAAATATTCTCATGGTGACACTGCATTTAATGATGAACACAGTATTTCGCTTTTACTGTCCCTTTCATACTTTGGAAATGTTGCCAAGATATCAATGCACTTTGTAGAGATATTACGGTCTTCCTTCCGAAAAAAAAAACAGATCCACTTTCCCGGTGTAGCCTAAACCAAGAAATCACAATCCCTCGTGGTAATTTTCTTAACCACAATAAGAAGCACATGCATACGGTATAGATGTCACAAGCCCAATGACAACAAGAAGGCACAAAAGATGCGACCCAACCCATTCCAATAATTTTCTAAATATGATATAGCTGATTAAAAACATTGAATGAACATGATTGGCCACCTAAAACTAATTGTAGGAAGGGCAATTACTGAACTTCCTTCAACCAAATTGGAAAGCAAATATCACACAATTTTAGATATTTTGACGGGCGGAATAACTAGGGTTATTTTTTGTTTTAAGTGATGAATTCTATTCCGTCAGGAGATGTACTTTTTTCTTATAAATGGATTTACGCGTGTGATCCCGGTAGGTTTTAAACAGTAGGGAGTTTTGGCACAGCAACGTACGGAGAGTTCAAGGACCGCGAAAATGACCGTCATAAAAAAGAAGAGGAGACTGTGTCGGAAATTGTTGATTGAAACCTTGTTTCGGGCCTTGATTGTGGAAACGAAATATCAATTGCAAGTTTTCGTCAGCTCTGAAACACGGGACAAAACTGCTAATCGGGTTCACCAATATTCGACAAAGACCCCTAACTGTTCCTTGTCATTTGACAGACATTTTCAATAAATTTACTGTGTTCTTAAATCATCTGAACGTTTCTGAGCGAAAACTCCCCGTTGTCAAGATTTTGCAGGGGCCCGTTTCATAAGGGACTATGTAACTGTTGTAACCTTGTCATTATGGCAACCCGTGGTGTGGACCGTGGAAAACATAATTATGATTGGCTGCTGAGCCCTGTTACCATCGTAGTAGTGGCGGAAGCGGGGGGGACGGGGGGACGTGTCCCCCCTAAATTTGAAGAGGGGGGGACGGTCCCCCCTAAATTTGTTGTTGATGACCTTTTTTTTTTTTTTTTTTGCTTGTCAATTTATTTTCCTACGTCCCCCCAAAAATTTTAGGGTTGAGAACCTTTTTTCTTTTTCTTGTCAAAATTTTTTTGTTTGTCCCCTCCTAAAATTTTTGGCTTCCGCCGCCAATGCTGTTACCATCGTAGTAGTTGCCATTTTGACAAAGTTACAACGTTGCAAGTCATTTATGAAATGGGCCTCAGGACCGTACAGTTATACCAGACCAAAGACAAATTAGCAAAACTGTCTTCAGAATAACCAAAGATATTACGTTATATTCAATGACATACCAGCGATCGGTGTTGGGTCAGTGTCATTGATGTGATAGTGGCATTTGGCTGCGTTGTAATAAATTCAGAGTGAAAGACACATATTTATAGCAAACTGATTTCAATCGTTGTCTCTTTTTCAGACAAAATAAAATGACATCGGGTTAATTGGACCCAACCTTTCGGTAATCTAGGGGGCCCTTTTTTCGAATGGTGGGGTAACCTGGACCCGACTTTTCTGGAATTTAGGGGGCACTTTCCTCGAATTGTCCTGTTTCGCGATTGCCCGACCAGACGCGATGACCCGGTGTGATGGCCCAAGTTTTACACTGTCATAAGCATACTTTAACTCGGACATAAATTACTCACGCATGTTACTTTTAGAATAGTCGGCTATGCCTCGGACGTATATTTATGTTTCAAATTCATCTCGTTCGTGTAAACTTTTTACCAGTGCCCTCGATGATTCGCATTATTTTTGCATACTTTCATTTTTTTTTACATTTAGCTTATCAAGCAACACATCCTGACAGGTAAAGCAAAACCGTAAGGCTTATACTCAAGTTACACATACTGATAGTCAAAGGCTTAAAGCACACATTTAGACCAAAAGTCAAATGGAATAGCTGTTTAATTATATACTATTAGCCGGTTATTAAACGTGCTAGGTTTGTCTTCAGATGGACCATCTGGAAGGAAAGAGGAAATAATTACAAACTACGACGCGTGAAACACGTTTCAAATTTCATATGTATTTATCTAATCTCCCTTCAAAATACATTAGATGTATATATCCATACTGAGAATGATAGTACATGTAAGGGGTATGTTACACATTAAGCTTTACTTTTAAAAAACGATTTGTACTTCCTTCATAAAGATAATGTTGTACTATTGGCAGAACGCCTGATATGACACTGAAGCTTCGGTCGCACCGGTGGAACCTACCCCAGACTGATAGTCCCTATATCGTTATTTCGAATGACAGACGCGTCGGTTAATTTGGGTTCAGTTACTTTGGTGTAACTAGGGCATCATGAGGAAACAACGGTATATTAATGGTACGGACCCGGTTGCAGATAGTTTTGGGTTTAAACGCAACTCAAAAGAAGCAAGCGCAGTGCACAACGCACGCTTGTGATTGGTCGACAAGCAAGTTGAGTTTAATTTTTCAGTGCTACGTTTGATTACAACGCTTTGTCCATTTGTCCCCTGTTGTTAGTATCAAGTTACGTGAATATTTCATTGTACATGAGTTGTTTGAAGAAAGAACACAACCATTCACTCCATCTTTGCGGCTGACAGGCTTCCAGTGAAGTGGTAAGCTGGCTTATTTCATCATTTTTGTTACTTATTTATTTGTTTATTATCAAAATTGTAAAAATACCCTGGGTGCTTGCGAGCCTGAGATTAGAATTATATTGCATCACTTGTTATTTTCTGAAATATTGTCAAAATACTGTATGTATATAGGAGCCTCATGGATAAGTTTTACGTTCCACACTTAAAATGTTGGGCAACATACTGTCCACTGTGTTGGGTAGTGAATGTGTGTGTTCTTGGCAATTATTATCAAATTGAGCAAAATTATTTCCAATTGTTATTTTTTATTAACCTGATTTGGGCAGATTTTAACCAATAGTTGTTTGGACAGTATGTTGCCCAGGTTTGGTTAAAAGTTTCCCCAACTATTTTAAGTTTACTATAACACACATATAATAGGAAGGTGAATAACACCACAAGTTACCGCAAAAAAGGTACAAAAGTATCTGCTACAAATCTGTTGAAATCCAATAATATATCGCTATTCCCACTCTTAAAATGTTGGGCAACATACTTTTTTACACAATTATTTGCTAAAAAAAGAATCCAACTATAAGGTAGTTTTCAACCAATACTGTGTGGTTTCTCCCAAAACAACACAAGACAAGGTTTAAAACTACCCAGAATCGGATGAAGTTTTAACCAATCGTTGTGTTGGACAGTATGTTGCCCAACATTGTACAAATTGACAAACCGAAGTTGTTTCAATATAATACTAATTGGTGTTGTAAAAACATTTTTCTGGTTTTAGACCAAAACGAAACTGGTGTTGTTTAACACTTCTCTGGTGTGGACATATATAGGTTCCTGGCTGGTGTTAAATCAACACCGGAGTTTTTGCAGTGAAGAAAAAGTAGAAGAAAAGCAGTTACATTTATATAGCGCTTTATACGTTGGCTTTTAAGTCATTAAGATTGTAATTATCACCCTAGGGGGGAGGGGGCACTCAGTAGGCCTATATAATGCGTGGTGGGTATGTCCCACAGAAGGGACCCCCACCTTTACACTTAAATTTCCGTTCCAAGGTATAGCATTTTCCTCTTATTGAGAAAAAGAACAACGAATGCCGCTCCAAAGCATAACATTTTCTTCTTATCGAGAAAAAAATGAAAGAAATCCGTTTCAAAGCTTCGCGTATTTTTTCGTTTCACCGTTCCGGTCGCATTGATCCGCAACAATGAGCTGCAATTTTGGTGAAAAAAGGCCGCAGAGCGCTGTCCGCCTATCGCCTATGCGTGAGCGCATCCGGCGGCCGTGCCGCCGGCATAGTTGCATGCACGTATACCCGTTCCACAGGGATGCATACGCACTCACTCGCAGGCGACTCGTTCCAAGGACCACATTTTCACAAACACTTGTCGTTCCGAAGCCCGTTCCGAAAGCCACGGTTTTTTTTTCGCCCGCGGCACATACATCTACCCCTCCCCCGGATTATCATTACCCTATTTTACCTATTTTGCTGTTAATTGTTCAATGTTTCATGATGAGAATCGCTAGCCAGAACCTTTTCGATTAAGCTATCTGAAAATGTATTTTATTTTAATTAATATTTTCCAATACGTATTACCCTCTCCCTCGCTCCCTCTATCGCCCCCCTTCGGTACTGTAGCCCTTCTCTATCCCCTCTATTATTCCCACGTCTGTGTGTGTGTATGTGTTTATAGTATTTTCCCGTATTTCTGTCTTCTTATTATTTCTTGTCGTTACTCATCATCTTATTTTCATTCCATTCTATCTCAAAATATTTTGTTTTAGTAAACCTACACATGCGAATGGGTTCCTTATTGTTCATGCAGTGGATCCACGCTATACAAGCAGTTCTTTTTAGTAGATCCCCTCGTTTCCGAACAAGCTTTTTGTAATAAAACTATTCTACAAATGTTTGGTAGTTTTAATGATTAATATAAACTTGAACCTGAAATTACAACATGGCTGGGTCAAAACGGCCTAAACACAATGAACATCACTTTTTTAGAATTAATCGTTGACAATTTTTTCTATCTCTATTTCATTTCAAGATAAATATTGATAAACCCATCCATCCAATAAATGAAGAGGAAATTTAATTGCACATTCTTTGAGTAAGGTTTAAAACGACTGGTTTATATAAACAAAGTATTCAATGGCGTTTTTCCTGCATTAAATTTCAGGAACTGTATCCAAACTAATAAAATGTATTTATATAAAAGCTTTACTGTAAATTCTGTATTGCCAGTTATTATTGATAAAAAAACAATAATACGTTTTAATTTTTCTCATGTAGGACCATAGCTGTATCACGAAAATGAACATTCTTATACCGTTTCTTGTTTTACTGAGCGTGCTGAGTGAGATAGCGAGGGGGGAGTCACCCTCAGCATCATCTTTATCAGCATCTCCATGGGGCTCATCATCATCATGTGAGTATGAAAATAGATTTGAAAATCTGATGAAGGCCATCATCTTCTTCCGTGGCAGCTTCACTGCCTCGTAACATACTTTCTGATTTTATCGCAAATTTAGATTAAAAAAGAATAGATGAATTTAAGGATGTAATATATTGTTTTTTTTAAACACGTGTTTGTCAAAGACGTGGCGTATTCGGCCACAAACATATTTTGCTTTCAGGTAATCACGCCACATTCCGTTGAAAAGCATCTTGAAAATGACATTTTATGACTTTAATTTTGTGAAAAAAATTCGTTATTGAATGGAGGGAAAATCACTGCTCGAAAGAAAACAGCGCGACACAGTGTAGTCAGAATGTGTTCACATAGAGGACTAGGTGAAAAAAAAATATTCACACGGTTAAAAATCCCCACATTCAACAGTGTGAAAATATTTTCAGACTGTGGACAGCACGACAGTGTGACTATTGACAGCGTGTTCGCACGGTGGACTATATGAATCTGTGATCCACACCTGTCGACATGCTCACATTTGACAGTGTGAAGGTGATCTCAAATTGTGTTTCACACTGTTAACACACTGTGGCACACGGTGTTCTTTCTAGTAGGAATTTGATGAAGGAAGTGTGTTTTCTTTGCTCACGTGACCAAAAACTATTGCACTGCAGTTATCACATCATGGAGTGTGTTAGCAAATCAATGATTACAGTACTCTCCATAAGAGTGATAGTACTCTCTTTGGTAACCTGCACACACACAGTAAACACACACACGGTTGAGTGGGGAGACGTTTTGTTTTTTCATAATTCTTCATCCATATCATCTTTTTTTACAAACTGTAGCTCTCGTGGAAGATGACTATGCGACCACAGTTTGGACTCCTGCCGAGATAGGTAAGAACCGTTTTCAGCATTTGCCATTTTCTCTGCATGTATAGACTATAGCCACTTTGAGTGATATCACCTTTGTCCTACACCACCTGTCTATATAGAGAGGTTAACACCCGGGTTAACAGATATTGAAACTAAGTTTAATTTGAAATACTAATAAAAAATAGATTCACCACACGCCGTAGAACTTAGAGCAGATTTCCATTGGGATCAACGAAATTGAGATTAATTTGGTATCAGATCATGTGTTAGTGTAGACTAAAAAGGTTATCAGAATCGGGAAATAGACCGATATGATAGTAGACCAATGAGTAAGGACGTTCCACAATAATGAAATCAATGTCATTTTTACCACATTTTGCTAGTGTTTGCACAAAGTTGATCTAATTTCTAATTTTTCGAATTTTTTGAAAAATAACATTAATTAGTTTTTCTATCGAGCTATGAATTTCACCAAAATTAAAAGTTATAATGTTCTATATGTGCAAATATATGTGCATATACACTCAGCAAAAAAAGTTCTTGGACACTTATATAAGTTAAAATATTCCGTATAGATATTTGATTATTGTATGTCAACATGACCGGACAATATTCCTCTTCCAGTATGACATGACATTTTCTTGTGAACAGTCATGCATGGGTGGTTAAATGCTTTAATTAAACAATAGCAATGTCAGTATTAGAAAATTGCAAGAAATGGACCACTCAAATGATAATGATCATGGCCATCCTGTAGGCATACATTCAACAATTTCAATAGGTGGTTATCATTTGAATTAAATGCTTAGGGATGCATCATGAGATGCATAATGAGATGGATCATTTGGACACTCACTTTCTAATCAAGAGCGTGCAAGGGCAATAGGAATGCATTCTGGGCAGTCATGAATACTAGTGGCTCGATATTTCCAAGTTTCACCAACAACAATTTCAATACCAGCGGTATCTGGCTACTGATGAAATCAGAGACCGCCCTAGGAGTGGTCGACCTAGGGCCGCCACCCCTGCATAAGATAGGAGGTTAAGGATGCTTGCGTTGAGAAGGCGATTTGTCACTGCACCAACTATCGGATCTGAAATTCAATGACTAACTTTGACTTAGAATTCCAGTTGAATAGTGATGCGTCCAAGTTGGATTACTTTCTCTTCTCTTTTAGAGTGGTATTCGACTTTAAGTTTGCTTTTATCGTTCAAGGGATATTAATGCCATATAAACTTTCACAACTGAAAGAATGGCTGATCATTTTCTTGCAATTTCCTTTTACTGACATTGCTATTGTTAAATGCCTGTAACCAGCCATGCACTGATTGATCCATTCTTGCAATTGTCTTTTATTGACATTGCTATTGTTTAAAGCATATAACCACCCATGCATGACTGTTTACATGAAAATGTCATGTCATACTGGAAGAGGAATATTGTCCGGCCATTATGACATACAATAATTTACCTTTAATCAAATATCTATATGGAATATTTTAACTTGTAAAGGTGTTTACAGGTAAAGGTATTTTAACTTGTAAACTTTTTAACTTTTTTTGCTGAGTGTATATATATATATATATATATATATATATATATATATATATATATATATATATATATATATATATATATATATTCCCACTCACTTCTTTCCCGCCCTCTTTCTTTCTGTGTTATTAGGATTACAACCACTTGAGGCTCGGTTGGTGGATGGACCAGACAATACTTCTGGTCGCGTTGAGGTGAATTATAATGGAATTTGGGGCACCGTATGTGACGACGGCTGGGATTTGTACGACGCCCATGTCGTCTGCAGAATGGTGGGCTTCTACAGGGCCTCCTCCGCCCCAGTCATGGCCAGTTATGGCCCAGGGACCGGGGCCATTCTCCTCGACGAAGTCTGGTGTCGTGGGTCTGAGAACAGCCTTGAAGAATGCAGCAAGAACGACTACGGAGTTCATAACTGTGTCCATTCGGAGGATGCTGGGGCGATTTGTGAAAGTAAGTATACACAGGGGGTGTTTCACAAAGATACAAATCGGATTAGAACATTGCTCTTAAATTACCAAATTGCACGTGATATATCACGCCTCATCGCATTGGTCAGATCATGATCAGAGACGCCCGTTAAGTCGCGTATTAACCAATGCCAGTACACGTTAATTATCATGTGCGCGTCATACTTACAATGTAAGTGCGGCTTTTAGAATTGACTCTATTTTTGTGGAACTCCTCCGACCTTTCTCCATTTTCGAAAGAGGCTCTCAAACTGAAAGCAGTGTTTGTGTGCCTTGACGTTAATTTTTTTCATGTTATTTAGGTATTTAATGTTTTAGTAAAAAAAAATCTGTGAAAAAGTTGATGCCTATATACTTACTCCAAAATATGACAGGAACAGTGTTTGAGGGGAAAATGTCTAAAAAGGTCTCATACATTCACCCTCTTTCAGTGCATGTGACAAAAGTCTTAGTAAGCTGAGTTCGCTAAGCTTCATGGAGTTATTTGAAAAATATACCCTTCTTTATTGGCTTTGCATCATTCCTTCATGTCCTTGATTCCCTTCTCCCTTGTTTTCCTTTTTAAAATTTATTTATTCATTTATTTATTTTTATTTTATTATTTATTTATTTATTTATTTATTATTATTATTATTTTATTTTTTTTGTGGGGGGGGGGGGTTAGAAGCCCATTAATGCATCAGGGGCATTACGGGTCTCAGCTTGAACCCCCTTTCCGCACCTCCCCCCCCCGGATTGCGGATGTATACATACAGATTCGAGTACCGCCTCGCCCCGAAAATACTGTTAAGGGCTATTTTGTGCTAGATTCTATTCGTCAGAGGTCGTAGCTCCGTCGTAGCTAATGACACATCCTGTATGTATTGTGAAGCAGAATATATTTTTGTTCATATTATGATAGAATGTAATCCTGTTACCAATTTTTTTGATAAAGATAAAAAATTATTTGCAATTTATGTTTAAAATGACAATTCCTATTAATGAAACGAGGTTTTTAATTTGAAAAAAAAAAACAATCGCAAGATTACGTTGGCTAACTTTTTTAAAATATATTTGCACGGTATGAAATATAAAAATACTGTGTCATGTATAAGATGCAAATGCGTTTTATCATAAATATTCAATTTGGTATGAGTTTAAGAAAGAGATTTTTTAAATGTAAAATGGCGATTGAAATTCAATGTCATTTAATTCAAATGTTCAAAGAGCTTTAACCCTATAGAGAAATTTCATCTTGATTACATTTTAGATTAAATAGTTGATGTCTACTGCATGTATATAATGTAAATTGTTTTGTAACTCTATATGCACTGTGTCTCGAAATAAATTATTGAAATTAAAAAGGAAATTAAGAATAAAGTGCCTCTGAATGAGGAAAAGAAAGAAAGAAAAAAAAATCAAAATGAGTACAGAAAAAAAATTCGTCAGAGGATCTATGCGCTAGTTTGGATTATCAACGACAGTGTTCCCTCTGATTTGCCCCCCCCCCCACAAAAAAAATGCTGACAATCAATCTTAATCACGGATTTCCGTAGCTTATCACATTTTTGGGTTGTTATTATTGATAATTCCATGGCACATGGTTCTCAAGGTTTAGCCTACACCAGTGTGTAAGTAGATGAAGGAAGTACACGTCGTATCATGTTTTCTTTGATCACATGACCAACCCCTCGACCCTGATCGTGATACTTCTCATCAAACTATTGCCCTGCAGTTGATAGTACTCTCCACGCAATTATAGCATCCATGTAACAACATGGCTGAGTGGGGTAAAATTTTGATTTCCCTGATTATTCTTCTTCCTTATATCTATTGTGCGTCAACTATAGCTACCGAAGAAGAGGAAGATGTGACCTGGAGTTGGAGCGCAATCGAAATAGGTAAGGACCGGTTAATGGTATAAAATATAAACTGATGTACATTTGTATTCTTCTTGGAACATCATCCAATTATTAGTGTACTTTCGAACTTTCGATGGTGGAATTCCTTTTACCTTCAGCATCTGATCCCTGAGCTGTATGCTGTTTAAAGAATGCTTTACACATTAAAGCATTGTTTACTATATGAACCTTGTAGTAGCTGTTTAACAATTTAAACAACCATGCATAATTCACCTAGAATTAAATATTTAAAAGAACCTTTATTGATTAATATTATAAACTCATAATTAAACCGTTTAAAGCGCAACTGTAAGGTTCACATAGTAGACAGTGTACGTTGTCGCCCTTTCCCTCGTAATCATGTTTCATTCAATGTTTTATTTATAGATTATCCATTATATCTTGCACTATAGTACACTCAAAATTTCAGGAGACGAACTAAACGTAATAACATGAATAAAAAAGGGATACACCACTCTGAAAATTGTATGGATTGAGAAGATGAATAGAAATTTGAACATTTCATCAAAATTGTATAACATGTCAGAAATGTATGGCAATTCAAAATTTTGCATTATTTTTGTGAACAGTTTTTTTCTACGTATGCCATCTGCCTATTTACTTCATATATAGCATAGACTGTTAGAAAATTTATCTTTGAAATAAAATAAGTTCCTGCAGCAGAGTCTCGAGAACACCTGTAATCTTACCAGATTGCGTAATCTTACAGGAAATTGGTATTTGGTGTATGTAATTTTACAAATTTCCTTAAATAAAACACTCTTTTCCCCTTTTTCTAACAGACCTGTTCTGTTAAATTGTAGAAAAATTCCTGTTTCATGAATTTACAGAATGATTCTGGTATTGCTTTCTGCAAAATCTTCTTTTATTTTTCTGTAAAATCAGGGTTTTTTTAACAGTGTATATGTATGTAATATATATGTATGTAATATATATGTATGTGTGTGTGTGTGTGTATAATGTTCATTGCATGAAATTACGTTTATTTGGATTTTGTCCTCCAAGAATGTTGAAAATAGGACTTACTCATACTAATATCATTTTCAGCTTGTAGTGCCCTCCTGAAGCTTAAATATTTGAAATTTAAACAATAAATCCAAAATTAGAATAACCACAGTAAGAATGGATTTATTTCATATCCGTCCAATTGAGAGTAAAAAGGGTAATTTTATGCAAGGTATTTAGTCCTATTTTTACTGTCTCAAATTTTCTGTTCTGTCTGACTTGTCCTCCTCGTACAAAGCGGTTTCCACAAATAAATTATTCTTTAGATTCTTTACACCTTTCCAAAGAAAATTGTTAGGAATAATAATTGTTCTTATTTTCATCATATTTTAAACCAATAATTTATTATTTCAGGGTAATTGTTACATAGGTCTAATAAATGTCAGAAGTTATGATCCCACACAGTATTCGTGTTAGGCCAGTAAATGATTAAAAGCAAAAAAATAAGAAGAGGGGGTGATATAATAAGCTTCTGTTCTTAAGACCAATTAATCGACACTAAACATGCCAAGTCTTTGACTTTTAAAGTGATTGATTAACATTGGTTTGACCTTTAAAAATTCTGAGCTAGAAGGTCACACTTGTCACCTGTGTCTGTGATATGTTACAAAAATGAAGCCCAGAAAAAATTGCGTTCGTAAATAATTATTTAGTGCTTCAAAAATTTAAATTTAAAGTGGCCGGAAACACCATCTTAATTTCATCCCATAAACTTCTAATACATGCACTTGAACACATGTTTCATCTTGGTTTGAGAATTTTTTTCAATCGGCTGCTCACAAAGTTAAACAGTACCTTTAACTGTTATTCTTGACGCAACTATGTTTTTTTTTCTTAATTTACTCTGTCCAATCGTATTATATTCGGATAGGAGTACGCAGACCTGTGTCAAGTTTGTGCTAGGGTATTTATGCTGCTTTATAGCAGAGTGCGCGTTAATTCCTGATAAAATCAGCTATAAGCGTATATATACATGTAAGTAATATATTATCATAATAACATGAAAATGGTTAATCTATATTTTGATCGTAGATTGGCCAGTGTACCAACCAGAAATTTGGATTCCATCTACAAGAAGCTCAGGTAAGGACTATTCCTCTTTGATTACAAGTTCAATTTGATTTATCATTTTTACCAAGAACGCGTACATGTACCTTGAAGTATTTTCCAAACGCACTTTTACACATAAGCAAAGTATAAGCATAGTGGGCATACCACGCATACAGTAAGTTTCTTTCAGTAGTGAATATATATTATGTCCCATGTCACAATATGCCTAAAATTTTAAAAAGCATAGCTCAAAGATGCTAGATTGATAGGTCAATGTGGATATACATATTTATATGGGTGTGTGTGTGATCTTGGACGTCACACTAGGGAGAGGCAGGGCGCCAGGGGACTCATGAAATATGATTCATACATGTTAAAATGTTCAAATTAGACAGTGTGAACGGAGTTTACCCCCACTCTGGACACCTCGACAGTGTGAGTGTTCACTGTGTGTTCATACACCGGACTTTGTGAAAATGTAATTCCCATTATTAAAATGTTCACATTAAATAGTGTGAACGTTGTTTCACAGTCTGGTCCATACTGTGGGATGCTGTGCTCTGTCTCGTGTTTAGGGAAAGGCTGCCATTTTCTCATCTCATTTTTATCTAATAATATATATATAAACCCCTCAATAAAGTTTTGCTACTGAGTTTTTGGGGATGATATCTTTTTTGTTAATGAAGTATAAAAAATGAAACTGGTATCATTGGAAAGCTGAATTATTCCTCTTTACAATGACATGCCATTTGCTGTGATTATGTAATCATGGAACATGGAGTCACCCTGAACATTGAGAAAAGTCAGAAGTGAAATGTTGCAAAATGCATTGATTTCTAACTAGAGTCTTCATTACTATAGAATTTCCACCATACACATGATACAGGTGACAGTGAATGCACTCGGTCCATTCTCGAAACAATTGGAAATTCGCTATCAGAAACGACCCCTTTTGCAACATTCAATTTCTAACATTGCTGCGTATTATCATGTCTGTATATTTCATAACACTAGCATTACAAATGACACATGATTGTAAAGAAGAATAATCATGCTTTCTAAAGATATCACTTTTACACATGATAATGGCAGATTAAGAAATTTATTAGCACTCAAACTTGCAGTTTCAGAACTCAAAAATGACATGGCAACGAATTTTGCAACGTTTCATTTTTTTACAATGCTGCATATTTATCATGTCTGTGTATTTCATGATTACATAGCATTACAAATGACACATAATCGTAAAGAGGAATAATCATACTACCAATTATACCACTTTTACATATGATGATGGCACCCTAAGAAATTTATTAGCACTCAAACTTGAGTTACAGAACTTTTTTTTTGAGGGGTTTATATATGACGGTACTACATTGCATGAATATTTTTGACATTGACTTTTCACCGACACATGTTATACTGGACATCAATCCATCTGATTGGCTAATAGCTGACCAGTCGGCTAAAACCAATGACAAAGCTCTCTCGTGAAATGTCGCTAAGCAAATTGAACTCTAGGAGGTATTTCCTCGTTCCGATCTCTGCACAAAAACAATATGAATGTGTTATGACCGTGATGATGAATGTTGGCTTAATGTTACGAAAATATTTTATGGGAAAATGTTGAAATGATAAACAAAATAAATGGCCTTGTGATTATCAAGAGAATAGGCTTAAAGAGAAACATCATCGAGTATCATTACCAGCGAATGTTCAGAAACACGAAAGTTTGATATTGCTGCTGATATATATATATATATATATATATATATATATAAATGGTAAAATGTATGTGGCTGCTAATCATTTCCCTTAAAAAAACCCTAAATCTCTGTGTTCCTTATACTGTGAACACCTAATCGTATCACGTGACTATTACTATCAACTTAGTTGCCAAAAGCTTTATCGAATCCTGAAAGTGCATCCTGGATGTAATGCCTTTGTCACACGAATGAAACTGACACCAAACCGATCAAAACTATTACGTTACTTCGAATGACATAACATCGGTCGGTTTGGAGTCGGTTTCGTTGGTGTGACTGTAACAATTTAAACACGGAATTTGGCGTCGAAAAAATAAGAAAGTGCATGAGGTTCTCATGTACATGATATAGTAAACTAAGGGGGAACGTGCAATCAGATCAAGTGCATGACTACATATCATGTTTATCAGCCTAAAATGAGAAATGAAAGTAACCAAATCTTTCAGTCGGAAGTGTCCTTATAAACTCATAAGATGATTTGACAGACCAATAAGAACACTTGAGATATGAGATGAGCACGTATCGTTTTCTTGTAACCACATATTCCTAAAATAAAGAAATCGGTCATCTCGGAAAGTTGTTTCTTATTCTAGTACAAAAGTATTTTTTGTTTTTGGTTTGTCTGGATAATAAACGATAAACAGATTGTATTGACAATTCTGGCTTGCATTGCCTTAACATGGAATTCAACAACTTGGAATCGAAGCACCAAAGAACAAACATTTTGCTCTTACATGAATGAAGTGATACAATTCCTTATTACTTTGAAACTGGATCTGACCCCCCATCGAAGCCTATTTGTTTAAAGATTTCATATCCAATAAATCCTGCTTTTGAGTTAATCCCTCCATTTCTCAAATTTGCTTTTACAAACTGATGATAAACACTGAACGTAATTATTCGTGTATAGAACCCTAGCCAAACAAGTTCCGAAATATGCTTACTTTCCGAATTGACGTGGTAAAAAAATGCTACTTTAAAAGTACATGATCTACTGATAGACTTGGTAAAAGAACAATTAAATTAGATATGACGTCACACATTTTAGTCGCATTACACAGTAAAAACGCCGTTAAACAGTTAAAGATTCTATACAATGCGGTTTACTATATAAACCTTACATTATTTGTTTAACCGTTTAAACGATCATGTTTGATTTATTTAAGATTAGAAAGTGAAAATTGAAAACGTTGTTGCTTAAGATTTAAACACTTTTTTTAAACAATTACTGTAAGGTTCGATATAGTAAACAGCGTTGTATGTTTTTTAATGCGTATTGTCAATGGGAGGAAGTCTATAGCATTGGCGATATCAACATTTAGATGCTCAGAACTTCATTATCATTCATTGCCCCCCCCCCCCTCTTTGAATGATAAGTTTCTTTAATCTTTTTAAATGTATGTATATATATATTTATATATATACATATAAAAAGATTAAAGAAACTTATAATTCAAAGAGGAGGGGGCAATGAATGATAATAAAGTTCTGAGCATCTGAATGTTGATATCGCCAATGCTATAGACTTCCTCCCATTGACAATACACAGTAAAAAAAACATACAAAGCTGTTTACTATATCGAACCTTACGGTAATATATATATATATATATATATATATATATATATATATATATATATATATATATATATGCATACACACACACATGCACACACATATAACACATATATATATTATATATATATATATATATATATATATATATGTTCTTACACACATCTCACTGATTTTTGTTTATTTTTGTTCATTTTGCACATTTGTTTACTGTGTATTATCAATGGAAGTCCATAGCTCAGAAGTTTATTATCATTCATTGCCCCCACCATTTTTTCAGTGATAAGTTTCTTTAGTCTTAATATATATACATGTAACACCTTTCACTCATTTTTATTCATTTTTGTTTATTTTACACATTTTATTCCTCTCTCTGACACGGTCATGCTGAGGGAAAAGTGATTTTGCACAAGAGTGAAAAGCATGAGAAGAGATTATTTGATCTACAAGAAAAAAAAGGCTATAATCGATTTTGTCTAGGAGAAAAGTATGTCACTTAACGTATATTTTACACACAACTTTAATGGAGGGCGTGAATTAGTTCTAACATGTAATTATAATAGTTGGGTAGCTCCCCTCCCTCCTTCTTATGGAGATAATCACTATCTGCAACTGAAGCAAACTAAAATCCCTTTTTTACCGACGCCTCTATCATTGTTTAGAAATGAAAGTTTGACAGCTATGTTAAATTTCCATATGTTTTCATAGCCTATCTATGCGTATATATGTTACCCATATCGGAAATCTGTTTTTTCCTCTTTTGTTTTATAAAAAGAAATGTAGAGAGTTTGGGGCAGCCCCGCGGAAAGCCCAAATCTATGACCGGTTTCCGCACAGACAAACAATGCCAAATTTTGAATAACTAATAGCCCGGTAGCGGGTAAGGTATTGCAATGAAAACTGATGGTACATTAAAAGTGTCATTCAGTATACAGGAAAATGGAATTAATTTCTTATTGATTTTATCCCTTATTTTATGTCTAATCTAATGGAACGCTGCTTCTTTCTTGTTTGCCACTTCTTTCTTAAAATTCTCTTGATCGCCCTTTAATCGAAAGTCAATTCTTGTGCTGTTTTTTTAAATAGAATATTCAGCTTGTATTTAGAAAAAGATTTGTCTTAAAAAAGAGGTTGTAAATATCTTAAGTAAGATATGGTATTCCAATTCTTGTGTTGTTTTAAATAAAGTATTGAGCTTTTATTTAGAAAAAGATTTATTAAAAAAAAGAGGTTGTAAATATTTATTGTAAAATATGGTATTCCACATTCACACTGTTCTAGAAAATCGTTTATGCTACGTTAATGTTGACCTTCCTTTTCATTTCCTATTTATTTTATCTTTGATATACATTTCACAACTCTTAACAAAGAACTTCGAGACATTATTATTCTATTGACGTCTTTTTATGTGTATATTATAAATACATGTTTATGATTATTATAATTATATATATATACCCTCGGCAAAAAAGTTCTTGGACACTTATGAAAGTTAAATATTCTATTTAGATATTTGATTTAAGGCAAATGGGGGCAAATTATTGTAAGTCAACATGACCAGACACTATTCCTCGTCCAGTATGATATCTAACAATGCATCCTCAAGCATTCAATTCAAATGAGAACAACCTGTTGAAATTGTTGAATGTATGCCTACAGGATAGCCATGATCATTAGCATGTGAATGGTCCATTTCTTGCAATTTTCTTTTCGTGACATTGCTATTGTTTAAAGCATTTAACCACCCATGCATGACTGTTCACATAAAAATGTCATGTCATACTTGAAGAGGAATATTGTCTGGTCATGTTGACATACAATAATTTGCCTTTCATCAAAATAGTATCTATATGGAATATTTTAACTTTTATAAGTGTCCAAGAACTTTTTTTGCTGAGTGTATATCGTGTCGTGTGAATAAAAAAATAATCGTGACACCTCATATATCCCCAATATAAGGGAAAAGTAATATGACCGGGGGGTGTTTCACAAAGATTTAAGCAAGACTTAGGTCGCACTTAAATCTCGACGCGTACATGATATGCAACGCGCAATCTTATTGATCAATACGCAGTATTGCGCGTCCTCTTGGCATGATCTGACCAATGCTGTCATGCCTTTTATACTGTGCGCAACTAGGCATTTAAGTGCGACTCCAAGTCATACTTAAATCTTTGTGAAACACCCCCAACTTAAATAGTATCTTCTCCCAAATTATTTGATGCACTGTACCATATTCATGTGGTATGTCATAAAATTGCTTATCAGTAGACTTACTTTACAGTGGTGTTGCTCTTGTTTTGCACCAAAATGAAGCATGACTGCAATTAATGAAAGCAAGAGTCATAATTCTAAAGGGTTGCATTATAATCAATTTCAAAACTCCTTTCCAATAATTAACATTACAATTATTTAATAAACACTTTTAGTATCAATGTTCAAGATGATTTCATTGAAGAGAAAATGTGTTTACTAACTCATGAAGGATTATAACATCATTGACATCTTGATTCATCCATTGCAGCAATGCCTTACTTTCGTGTAAATCGAAATTTAAATTACAGTTCCTTCTGATTGTCCAAACGTTAACACATACCACATAAATATGGTTTATATAATTGGGGAGAAGATACCCTTTCAGGCAAGATAAAATATTATGTGTTCATGGCATATTTTCCTTTACATAATTAGTTTTCGGGATCTATTCTTTCTGTAAAGGATTTGTCAGCTCATACTGCATGCGAATCGATCTTGAAATAACGTACCATAATATTTATCCTAATAAAATGTGTGACTGCTGGATGTTGAAATATGCATTGTTGCAACTCTTTTCTTTCTGTATAGAGCGCTATCTTGAGGCTCGGCTGGTGCAAGGACCTAACAATTCTTCGGGTCGCGTTGAGATACTATACAACGGAACCTGGGGAACCGTGTGCGACGATGGCTGGGATCTGAACGACGCCCATGTCGTCTGCAGAATGTTGGGGTTCCCCAAGGCATCATCTGCACCCGTTATGGCAACATACGGGGAAGGAACTGTAGATATCCTCCTGGATGATGTTCAGTGCTCTGGCTCTGAGTACAGCCTTGAGGATTGCAGGAAGAAGAACTATTGGGTTCATAACTGTGACCATCGGGAGGACGCTGGCATCGTCTGTACAGGTATGGGTGCATTAGGCTACAGTCACACTGCAAAACCCACTCCAGACCCTGTCTAATAAAGAGTTACGATTAAACCTCAACTATATGGAAATCCATCAATGTCATTTGTTTTATCTTCGGGAAGTTTGCACAATGTCCTCCGTAAACAAATAGAAGCACATGGAATTTTATTAATATACGACACCTACATGTAAAGTAAATAATTGTTTTTCCTATATACACACATATATATATATATATATATATATATATATATATATATAAATATATATATATATATACATATATATGTATATATATATTTATATATATAAACATATACATAGGAAAAATTCTAAACAATCATTTACTTTACATATAGGTGTTGACGTCGCTGGCTTTCCATAGTTGTAGCTGATCGGATCAATCGAAACTTTTCTTAAGACGGGGCCCAGACCGACGGACGGATTGTCATCGGTATCAGGAAGTTTTCGCTTGCACGACACACGATAGATTCAAGAACACAGTACATGTATTGTCAAATGCCCGTCAACCGATAGGTCTTAACGGAAATAGGTGAATCATGTTACCAGTTTCGCCTGAGGGTTAGAGCTTGCATTTCGGAACAGACGGGGAAAATGCAAATATGTCGTTTGTCCTGAGTCCAGAACGGAACTGCTTTTTTTATTCACCAATATCAAACAAAGACTTCTTGGTTATTCATTGTCATGACAGGCATTTAGCAATATATTTTTATTTTCTTTAATCCGTCGGCCGTCATGGAAGTGAATACGCAAAAATATCATTGTTGTTTTTGTGTGCCTAGAGTCGATTTCATTGGTGTGTTTCCACTTTGAAGGAACTTTCCCTAAGTCCGGAAAATCACGATCATTTTCAGGTTATTTTGGGGAAAAACATTCCGGGAAACTGCGGGAAATCCGAAAAATTACAATTAAAATATAGCAACTTTTAATATCTATGTTATATTTTAGAGTTGTTTGTGCTCGCTGTATCATCATGATCATTGTCCGATTTTTGTTTAATCAAACCTAAAAATTGTACGAAATGTCTATTAATTTCGGAGAATTTGGGATTCAGTTTCGAGAAATTCGTTTTGGATGTGTGGAAACACCGTTGGTGTGATTATAGCATAACCTGAAGCTCCATGAGTGCATGGTTTTTCGGACTAGGAAGGGTTGGATTAATTGGTAGGTGGGCATGGGGGAGGGGCTAAACATCCTATCAATTAATTCCTTCTTCCCTTTACGGTGACCATGCCAACTATTTCTAAACAAATATCCAGTTCAAATTGTTTTAACGAATAAACAACCAAACCATCGGGACATGATTCTAAGGGGGTGGTAACATGCAGATTAGTCCCGAGGAATGCCAGAGGCCATTTCCAAGACCTTCTTCGAGGCCAAGGAAAAGGCCACATAAATGTGTTCGAGGCCAAGACCAACGTCATAGACTCGATGTCCGAGGCCAAAATACCAGAACCCTCACCCTTAATGCAAGTTTGTGGTCCATGACAATGCAACAAATTCAACCTTCCATTTTCTTTCAGAGCCTGTCCCTCTTCAGGTCCGTCTAGCCAATGGTCCTAATAACAACATTGGAAGGGTCGAGGTGATGATGAACCAGGGACACTGGGGTACCGTCTGCGACGATTACTGGGATCCACAAGACGCTAATGTGGTATGCAGGATGCTTGGATTCTTCGGTGCTGCATATGCACCCGTGAGGGCTACTTACGGCGAAGGACAAGGGGATATCTTGCTCCAGAATGTGGATTGCATGGGGACAGAGCACAAGCTGGAAACGTGTTTCTACGATACACCACAGCTTTATGATTGTGCTCATGATGAAGATGCCAGTGCCGCCTGCTTGGATTTCGTTTCAGGTATCACTTAATAAAAAAATCATTTATGAAAGAATTAAGTTGGAAAAGCCATTTCTTAAAGACAATTTTGGTGTAGCTTTCGTGTGGAAGGTAAGCTGGGGAGGCGTGATAGCTCATGCAGTCAATAGAGAGTTGGTTTCCCAATTTTTTGACCTGGACTCGATTCCAATCAGTTGTGATAAAATCTACTGGCAAGGCATTTATCCTCATCACCAGGTTCCTCGGAGAGGATATTAAGCCTTCTGTCCTTTGATTGCTTGGTGACTCGCTTCTATACTCTCTTCTCTAGCTATCAGGGAAAAGGAAGATCACCCCATCACTTGATATCCTTTTGATTGGCATCGCCTAAGAAGTGATAGTTTGTCCCATAAACCGAAACCAAAAGATGATTTTTTTTCCGCGACCTGGATCTAAATCCGGCCATAATGCCCCTTCCCCGGATTGAACGGTATTAAAACACCCCGGGAATATTACGGTTAATATCATAAATAGATATCACGATATTTCTCTGATTTCTGGTGTAATGCATTGTGAAAACTCGACTGAAAACTACTTAAAGGGTTAAACAATGTTCTAAAATATTGTGGACATTTCCAAAAAGGAAAATAGTTTTGACAGTTGGTATCTAAATTTTCTTTGCCGTATGCTCTTATCATTTACATTTCATTGTGTTTTGCACAGGGTTTGATGTGAACGTGGACTCATCTTTGACTGGTAAGTTTAAAAAACGCACAGTCACAGTTAATGAAATCTATTCCGAAGCGACCGATGGTATGTCATTGGAAATGGCGTACAATCTTTGGTTGGTCTATTGGAGTTGGTATCACGGATTTGACTGTGTCATAATTATGAATCTTTGATTGAACAAAGTGAAAAGTTGGAGCTTATGATATAATAGAGTCAATATACAGGAGCGAAATAATACAAGGTGTATGTTTGACAGAGCGAGGGAGAGATGTGGGGACATGTCGCAGTATGCGCACCTGTGATGGAGGGGGTGGGTACATGTATGTGTGTGAGGGAAGGGGTGAGCAAATATCTGCACATAAAAAAAACGTTGTAGTCTATTAGAGAATGTGGAAATGTAAAGCTTTAAGATTGACACCCCCCCCCCTTTTTTGGTCGGAGTGGGGTTTTTTTTAATTTTTTTTTTTATGCTTACTTTGTTCTTCCCATGTAATTTCCTGACAGCTGTGAAAGATTTTACTGTCAAATAAGCTGATAAATTGAACTTGCAGTTAGAGAAGTTAGAGATGTGTGTCACAGTTCGCTAGTTACACCAAAACTTCCCCTACTAGAAAGAACACAGTGTCCCACGTTGTGTGAGACAGTGTGTTCACAGTGTGGAACACAATCTGTAATCACCTCCACACTGTTGCATTTCAGCCTATCAACAGTGTGAATCACATATTCACATAGTCAACCGTGTGAACACGTTCTGAACAGTCACACTGTCCAGGTGTCCACAGTGTGAAAAATTTATACACAGTGTTGAATTTGAGCATCTTACAGCGTGAATATCTTCACATGATCTACCATGTGAACACACTGTGATCATACTGTTTTCTTTCTGACATGGTTACACCAGGGGTTTAAAGGTAAATGCTAGTTTTGGTAACGATATCAAAATGAGTTCGTACAGAATCCGATGAAATGACCACCAAAGTGTCTGTTTGTATAAATAAAACGCATGTGCCAAAGGATTCTGGAAGAAATTGTGTAATTGCTGAGAAATCAGCAAATAAGCACAGGATTCGGGTAGGGCGTCGGACCCGACGCTCTAAGCAATAATTATACATTGTCCCACATGTGCTTATCTGTGTTGGGCTTCTTCGGTGTGAACATTTTTCAGCGTAGATTTCAAGATTTCACAAAGTTCAGTTAATGTAACTGTACCAGATCTAGATCCTCGATGATATACTGACAATTAAGCCTTGTTTTACTGACTTTCTCACGTAATCAGTGTTTACTGCAACTACTGGAATTTCTCTTTAAATCAATTCTGAGTTCAGAATTCATTCCCATGTTTGTTTTTTAAACAAATATCAATTGTGGTAACGACCTGGAAATGAGTTCGAATAGAATCCACCAAAATGACAACCCAAGGATTTGTATGTACAAATAATAGAAAAGTATGTGCCAATTGGCTTTGGAAAAACGTAATTACTGATAAATGAGCAAAATAAGCACAGAATTATATAATCGTCGGCTATCCCCCGAAAAATTAACACACTGTTCAACATATTCCTTTTTGTGTTAGGTATATCATCATAATTATTGGTTTTCAGCTAAGATTTCATGATTTCTAAATGAATTGATTTCATGTATACCTGATCGAGATCTATAATTATATTGTGGTAATTAAATTTCATTTCATGGAATAATTGTTTGCTGCATTTGCTTTCTTTTACCTGTAATGAATTCCTTTATCTTCACTATTAACCCAAAGGAACTCTCAGCCTGCAGTGTCCTGACATAGAATCATCCACGGACAAAGGTCGTGATACATCTTCTAACGTGACCATCCGCCCTGTCGTACATCACGGTGGAAACGATAACGTATCGGTGGGATGTACCTACACCTCACAACATGCATTCGTCTTTGGAGACACGTGGGTTGCGTGTGCGGTACAAGATGACGTTGGGAACTACGCGACTTGCAATTTCACCGTCACCATCAGAGGTATGTCGAGGGGCTGTCCCGATGGCCGTACACATCTGGGGACCATTTCATAAAGCTGTTCGTAAGTTACGAATGACTTTACGCATGACTGGTGATCCTTTCTTGTGTAACTGATTTAGCACCAAAGAACAGGTTCCATTCGTGCGTAATTTTACGAACAGCTTTATGAAACACCACCCTGGTTATTTCCGGTAGTATTAGCGAGGTTTTTCACACCAATCATATAGCGTACCAAAGTGATGACGTCACTTTTTCAGTTAAGCGTTTCTAATTCCATAATGAACCCCCCCACGACGTCATATAGCGTACCGAAGTGATGACGTCACTTTTTCAGTTAAGCATTTCTAATTCCATGATGACCCCCCCCCCCACTACCAGTTTTGGTAGTAATTGGTCGATGGGGAGGGGGGGGGGCTTAGATATGACCTCATGAATGCATAATTAGCCCAATTGAAGTCAATGTATTATTGGCCTGGTTTCTAACATTTGGAAACCAAATAATATGATATAAACATGCAAAAAGGGAAAAATTATGACGCCACACTTCGGTACTCTATTTGATGCACATTTCCTTACTTTTTACCTCGTGAACATGAACTGTAGCTCCTAAGAAGAAGTATCATTTGATTCATCGAGTAAGTTATTTGGATTTTAGCTATTAGTTGCCTAATTATACCTATTAACGCCACTGTTGTAGCCAGTTTTCAAAATGTTCTGGATAGCCGACACCTTAATGTAAAAAAGGGGGAAAAGAATACAGTGTGTTCATGGTGCAGAATACAGAGTTTTTAAAGTCGGTCCGCGGTGCAGAATACAGTGTGCCCACATTGCTGGACACGGTGTGTTTACAGTGCATAATACAATGTGTTCACAGTGTGTTCGCGGTGCAGAATACAGTGTATTTAAAATGGGTTCGCGGTGCAGAATACAGTGTGTCCACAAGGCTGAACACGGTGTGTTCACGATGCGTAATACAGTGTATTCACGGTGCAGAATACAGTGTGTCCACAGTACTGAACACGTTGCGTTCACAGTGCATGATACAGTGTGTTCACGGTGCAGAATACAGTGCATTAACGGTAGGTTGGCGGTGCAGAATACAGTGTGTCCACAGTGCTGAACACGGTGTGTTCACGGTGCATAATACAGCGTGTTCACAGTGTGTTCACGGTGCAGAATACAGTGTATTAATGGTAGGCTGGCGGTGCAGAATAAAGTGTGTCCACAGTGCTGAGCACGGTGTGTTCACGGTGCATAATACAGTGTGTTCACAGTGTGTTCACGGTGCAGAATACAGTGTGTCCACAGTACTGAACATGTTGCGTTCACATTGCATGTGTGTGTTCAGGGTGCAGAATACAGTGTATTAATGGTAGGTTGGCGGTGCACAATACAGTGTGTCCAAAGTACTGAACACGGTGTGCTCATAGTGCATGATATAGTGTGTCCACAGTGCTGGACACGATGATCACAATCATTGTGTGTTCACGGTGCAGAACACAATATATATTTGTCAGTGTATTCAGTGTGGAAAACAATGTTTAATCAACATCACACTATGAACACTCACACTGAATAAGTGCGAACAGTATTAATTTATCTCTGAGCATTTTAATAATGTAAATCTTCACTTCGTTTCCTTTTTAAAGGACAAGTCCACCCCAACAAGTAGTTGATTCCAATAAAAACATAAAAATTTTCTGAGCATAACACTGAAAATTTTAATCAAAATCGAATGTAAAATGATAAAGTTATGACGTTTTAAAGTTTCGCTTAATTTCCCCGAACAGTTATATTCACATCCTTGCAGATGTGTAAATGAGGAGATTAATGACATCACTCACGATTTCTTTTGTATTTTATTAAATGAAATATGAAATATTCCAATCTTCTCTCTGTTGTGTGAAACAACGATTAATTTGCATCCTGGACATGTGGAATGAGCTTTGTTTAATACAATATGGTCCTTATCAATTCTGTAAAAATGAAATATTGTATAATTCAAACAATAAAAACAAAAGGAATAGTGAGTGATGGCCATCATCGACTGTCTCATTTGCGTGTCACTGAGTTGTGCATATCACTGTTTTGTGAAATATAGCGAAACTTTAAAATGTCATAACTTTCTTGTTTTACATCCGAATTTGATGAAATTTTCAGCATGATGATTGCTTTTCTATATTAATTCAAATCAACATTTTTCTGGGGTGGACTTGACCTTTAAACACACTCCAAAAGCACCCCGAACACACTGTGAACACACCACGGACACACTTACCAGACATTGTCTTCCTTCAAGTAGCAGCGGCATCCGTGATCAGTGAACTCCACTAGTAGTTCAAAAATTTGGAAATCGGAGATCATGCCCACTCCGACAAAATTGTCCAAATCAACATGATGGTTTCTAACTCCATTTTGAACTTTAAACAGAAGCTGTGGAAATTAGGTATTTTAATGTAGAGTGAAAGTAGCAGAACAAACAAAGCATTTTTCGATATCATGAGACCTTACAGCGGAATGAATTTGCATAAGACCTTAATCATGATTGAGGGTATTTGAATTCCAGTTCATCGTGAATTAGCCGTGAAACAGAATAGCCTGGTGGTTAAGTCGCTGCCCTGAAAGCAGTATATGGCAGGTTCGAGTCCCACTGGTTCTTTTTTTCTGACTTATGATTTTTATTACAGATCGAGCATGCGACCTTAAACACACAGGAGCAATGCCGAAAATTCGTTTACAAATTATAATTTCATCCTATTAAAGCCTCTTTATTTATTCACCTTAATCATGGTTATCATTTTATTTATTTGATACCATGGCTTAATATTTCGAGACTTGACATAAGAAATTCAATAATATTCTTCTACCGTTTAGAAGTACCATGTCATTGGTATTAATTGTCGTTATGGATACTTTTTCCTTCTTTATGATTATGATCAGAGGTGGCGTCAGGGTTATTATGACTCAAGGGGGGGGGGTGCTGGGTACCTAAAGGTGTTTTAATTGTTTCATCCCCTTTGTTATTACACTCAGCTTCTTTCTTCTCTTTCCTTCCAACCTTTCTCTTGTTCCTTTTTTTTCTACTGGGGAAATCACGTCCCTGTTAAATATCGTTAACATTCTCAGCTTCATTTTTTTTCTTTTCTAGATGATGACCCGCCTCAACTGGATTGCCCCGAGTTTATAAACGCTACTACAGATCGTGGTAGTCGTCTCGCTTCCAATGTCATCATCGATCCACCTGTTTCCGACAATACTGATCCTAGCCCGTCTGTGTACTGTTCTCCTAGTTCTCCATTTCCTTATGGAAATCATTCTGTAACATGTACGGCGACAGACCGATTGGGAAACAACGCCATGTGTTCTATCACGGTTTCAGTAACAGGTATCGAAACACTTTCCAACCAATAACACTCCTATGTGTGACGTATGGGACACTATAAAATCACACCCTTTGCATAAACAAAAAAAAACTTAAGGGTACTGAACTTGAAGTAGTTCCAGTGGGTTGTTCAAAACAAAGTGTAACTTTGTTGATTACTCGTTCCAGAACTACGAACGTAAATAGTTACAGGACGTATACAAACACCCTCTTCAAGAACCTTAAGAATAGGTTGGTTGGTCACTTTTGTTATTTGAATCTCGGTTCAAGATTTAAATTATCAAAGAACTTGGACATGGATTTACAAAGATTCATGTGTGATTAAGAACAGTGTTGTACATATGAGCGGAAAGCCGATGCTATATTGAGTCAAGGCCAAGACCAGATTAAGGCCAAGGACTCACTGTCCTAGACCATGCAGGTCAATGACTAACTTGCCGAGGACAATGTTAATGACTGTCTGCTGATGCAAAGGCCTAGTGTTCTTAGACACAAGAAAAGCGCCAAGGGCAAATTACCCGATGTGTTTAAGACCGTCTGAGGCCAAGGCCTGGTGTGCAAGAACTGACTACTTGCGAGTTAAATGGCTAAGCAAGTGGCCAAGGGCTTACTGTATGAGGAAGGGACCGAAGCCAGGTACAAGGACCAAGGGCTTTTAACTTCAAATCTTCTTGATGCTTGTTTTATTTTTATAATTTTTCCAAGTCAACTTTTTTGGTTGGTCTTACCCTTTAAAAGGTTTTTTTTTAAAGTCACTGAATCCTAACTTTGGATTATCGCCTTTACATTACAGACAAAGACCCTCCTCAGATTGACTGCAGTGACCGACAGGTCATCCTCGATGCAGAGGATCCTTCAAACTTCATTCCACGTGTGAGAGACAACATAGATCAAATCCCATCCATTGACTGCTTCCCGGGTTATTTTGTTGAATTGCCTGCCGGCGGCGATCCTACCATCAGATGCAACGCCTCCGATTCCGAAGGAAACACTGCTACGTGCAACTTCACTCTTACTGTGCAAGGTAAGATTACCTAAAGTTTCACGCACTCCTTTGCGATGATTGCTGCAGCTGTGGCTGTGTAAAATCAGTATCACATCATTGGCATCCCGTGTGGCGGCAAGGTAATCTGACGATAGGGCAGTGCAACGTACTGTTGACGCCTCATTCACTCAATAGAATAACAAATGTCGGGCTTTTCATTATGATGTCAATGCATGAAAATCAACCTCCCAGTTATTACATCGGAGAGTGTATCTTATCCTGTAAGATAATCGTTGATTTCATGACAATTCAATGAAATATAAAATAAAATAATTACAAATATTTTAGAAAATGCCGTAGAAACAAAATCGTAGATTTTTAAAAGGAGCATAGCTCTCAAAAAGAGCGTATATCTCCCAAAAGGGCATATTTGTGATTAATTTACAAGTTATTTTATATTGATACGCATATCTAACTAATGACTGGAGGAATCGCTGTTAACTCCATAAGCCATCCCCCACCCCCCAACGCCCCTTGGCGTTTCGCGCAATATTTTTAGAACGCGTAAAGCTCTCGAGGCGATGTTTCATGCCCTTCAAGCCTAATGTATCTTTGAAGACCTAATTTGTGACGCGGTTCGAAAAGTACGCAGCATTTAGTACGTGCATGCCAGACCTCAAATCGCTCAAAATGAATGTAAATTGTGTTTTTAACCAAATGTCATAAATGTTTTTTTTTTACCTTTACTGTTTTAAATTAATGTGTTTCGTGCTGTTTATTGATCAGTCCTTATCAAATATCGGCGTTATAAGATGAAGACAAATAAAAATGAATAAGAAATTCCTAAAACAATAAAATACATATAAGTCAATATCTTAAATATTGCAATTTGTCTACGTGCAATTGCTGAGAACATGGCATAGAGTTTCTGAACCAAAAATCGGAACATTTAGAGCTTTATAGGGTAGAGTAAGCTGTATGATTTTACTTGATTTTACATGATAGTTATCATACCTAATCAATAAAAATTCTCATGTTCAATAAATAACTATAAAGTTTTGAAGGCTGTTTCCCAGGCAACGTGTGTGCATTCGTTGTCAGATCTGATTGGGAGACAAGCACACTTAGCACATGTGTCTGACTGTTACTATGGTAACTATCGGATAAAGTACAGCGATAAAACATCGGTCATACTTGCATGAAATCCCGCAGTTTTTCATCCATCGTGTCCATGGCCCAGACTACATCAACGGATTCATGTTTCATACCACCCACTCTCAATCTCTATCTCATTTTTTTGGATACGTATCATTCAGACCCTTGTACAGCCCGCCCATGCGTCAATGGAGACTGTACCTATTTAGGATCAGCGAGATACCAATGTAGCTGCTTTCACGGTTACAAAGGAACCCATTGTGACGTCATTCATAAACCAAAGCGTGAGTTGCTCTATTTTTCAAATTAACATTACAATAGCCCTTGAAACACAATGTATCACTAACTTCAAATATGCAAATGGAGGGACTGTAACCAGTCTATACTGTTAAAAAAACGATTTACAGATAATATGAAAAAAATAAGATCATACGGAAAAAAATTATTGTGTAAATTGTAAAAAAGGGATATTTTCTGCACTTAACCAAAATACGTTTGTTTTGGAAAAAAATGAAACACAAAGAAGTTTTATTACAGGAAATTTGTTAAGTTCCATACATCACATACCAACTCTATGTAATTCTACACAATACATATAAGATTAGGCCCACAGAGTCCGGTAATATTAGAGCTGTTTTCGAGCTACAGGATCTTTAAAAAAAATGATACTTTCATGATTTCTATTCTTAAGTTCACATGAAACTAAGTTTTGGGGATTGTGTTTTGGGGGCAAGTCGTTGTATTAAGCGCGATATTGAAGTGAAATATGATATTGCTGTTATTATTGTCATTATCATCATTCACATTTTATTTATTATTATTGTAACAATAATGATTGAAATAGGAATGATACTAGTGACAATGATAACATTAATATTGTAGGCCTATTGTAATGATCATTATTATTATTAATAAAACTGTTACTAATAAACATGACCGCCCCCTTATTCTTTTAAACCACAGTGCCAGTTGAAGTGAACACGCACCCTCTGAATAAGAAGGTTCTAATCAACAGCCCCGTCGCTTTGACATGCAGCTTTAACAATGCTGAATCCTATATATGGTATAAAGATGGCAACCCCTTGTCCAACATGGCAGATAAAACTACTCTTCGGATCCAATCTGTAAATACGAGTCACATTGGATACTACTTTTGCAGAGGATTTGGTGATGAGAGGTCATCTTCTATAGACACTGAGATAGCTTCTATTTACATCGAAGGTTAGGCATGCATTTGATTTGATTCTATTGCCTGTATTCTTAAGTCATCAGGTTTAACTTAGACCATGGTCTATCAACTCTATGCTAAATTATGGGAAGCACCAAAATAAAAAAGATTGTATTTATATTGTATATTTATTGTGTTTAACATTTTGTTTCCATCATGATGAAAATATTTCCGTTAACATTCCGAGACATTTATGAATATTTGACTATCAAATGAGCTGCTAAACAATCATGTACCCATAAGGCGTTGTGCCACAATTGGCTATCCATAGTTAAACCACAGCTTTAAACCAATAGTTTAACATGTTTAAACCCGAGTTCAGAATATGGGTCTATGTGAATAATGTGGTTGAATTTGATTTGAATTGATTGCATTTGATCTGATTTGACTTGATTTCAGTTTAGTTGAATAGACTTCACTTGACTTTCAATCACTTGATTAGATTTGATTTAATTTAAATTGACTTGATTGAGCTTATTTCAACTTGATTTGATTTGACTTGAATTTATTTTATTTGACTTGACTTAATTAGAATTAGTTTGATTTTACTTTAAATGGTAAAAGGTATTTATTGAAAACTACATGGCAGGCCAAAGCTGGAACAGGTGAAATTTCCCAGCTATCCGCCCCCCCCCCCCACACACAATATCAAACAGTGTTGGTTACAGTGTGTACACACATAAGTTCAAATTCTATGTGAAGATGTAATCTATGTTGTTCGAATGCTCAGGATTTTCCAAAAGGGGCACATTTTCCTGAGGAAACATTTGACAACCCCCCCCCAGAGGTTTTGAACAAAAAATAAGGATATTTCGTACACGAAAAACCAATGACGAGCAAATAAAAAGCAAATAGATAAACAAAATGTCAAAAAATAAAAACATTTCATCCACGAATAATTCTATATGCAAATGGGGGGGGGGGGGGCATACTTCGATTTTTTAACAGCATTTTTACATTACAAAATTTGATTGTGCCTCTCAAGGGGGGAGGGGCCGGCTGTGCCCCCCTTAAAATGGAACACGATTTCACACTATGGTGTGTCACAATGTGGATGCGTTTCCATAGTAACTTTACCACATTTGAAAAGAGTGCAATGAAAACTTGTTCTCCCTCTCTGTGAGGTCAAGCCACTATACCAAAGTGTGAATTTGAGTTGCTTTATTGCAATGGGATGAACAAAGTTGTTTTGCATTGTGGTGACGGGTGTTTTTCTGGCTTATAAATTAATGCCAATTATATAAATATAACACAATTGATTGAAGGTATTCTAATCAAGCTTTACAAAAAAGCAATGACCTGAATGTTGTTTTCCATGTCTTCTTCGTAGGTTTGGTCACAATAAAAGTTTCTAACTTGAGATTTCGTTTTGATGGAATTTCTTCTCCGAAGACACCGTCAACCGTTCGTGACTTCGTAAGTAGTAAAAATTATGATGTGTTTGTGTATACAGTATGGGGATGCAGGTGTGTGCTTGTGGATGATTTTTTTTTTAGTCGTGTTTCAACCAGACTTGATTATTTTCATGCATGTTTTGCAATCTATTTAACGTCACCATCCGAAAGACGAGACCAGGGTCCCGGCCGTAACACAAAGATTAAGGATTGATCATACTCTTGATTTTTGCGATCAATTTAAAGTTGTAGACAATGCAATTAATTATTCTTTTAAATGGTTTACGGCTCGAAACCCAAACATATTTTTAAGAAAAAGATTTAACACCAAGTCGTAGGCATATTGAAATACTTCAACTAGAAATATTTTATTCGGTGTGAGTCTCACAATTATAATTCTACCTGTCATGATTTTCATTGTAGAGATAAATGAATTTTTAATTGAATTAAATTGAATAATAAAGCAGAGCAGACCATGTAGACTACAGGTTCTAGCTTTCCAAACCCGTTTTGTGTGTGTTTGTGTTTTCAATAGGTAATTGATAGTCTAAAGAATCATACCAACGAGCTTCGTCTTACATCCTACGAAGACCTGTCACCGGAAGTCATTTGCAACCCCAACTCTTTCAACCAAGAAGGGACTGATGTAGTTAATGCTGAAGTCACTGTGTACATGATGAATGCCACCAGCCTGACTGCAATGCAAGAAAGAGATCTTGTTAAGAGCGCCCTCACACAAGCTGCTAGCATCTCAAATGGTTTCTTGGACGTCGGCAGTATGGACACAGAAAACACCGGTAAGCAGCTTTTTCTAATTTTCATGTAATCCTTTCTTAATATGGAAGATCATGATTCTTAGCATGTATAATCTTACCTCTACAATCTCAGGAGTGTACAGTAGGAACCATCACAGTCCATTCTCAAAATCCAATTTAAGATCATTATAGCCATATGGTCCCGAATCCGTTTGATGCAGAGTGAATGAATCATAAAGATTCCTACAAAATTAAAGGCAGAAGAGATTCCAGCACGTACGTCTACCAGAATTGATAACCGCAGGCTAAACACTGTGATTTTGGATCTCTTAGGCGGCTAGTTTGGCCTGTCTATGCAGCTTTTGATGATCATCCAGGCATTGATCAATACACAAAGGCTGACATGTCTTGAATATATACCGCCATTTTGTGTGTGGGAGTGTGAATGTGTGTTCATATACATACACCTTCCAGTCAAACTTACATCACACTTGGGAACAATCACACCCGCACCCGTTGTACATTCTAACACACTCTAATCATAACTTTAGTGTTAACAAATTGACCCTTTCATGAATTCGTTATAACTTTTTATGTGTCACCGAAGATTGCCTTACACAAGGCCTCGTGTCTGTTTTATCAAACGCTTGCCGACCGAAGAGACTACACGCGCAATGCCTGGTGAATGCGAGGTCAGCGACTGAATTCGTTCGATCGCGCGTTCACCCGCAAGATATTTCAGCAAGAAATTTACCCACATTGTGCTGCACTCAACCCAGGTGAGGGTGAATGCTTACCCATAAGGATTAATTCCTTGAAATGCACTGAGCACTAGACGGCTTCTTGAGCTAAAGCTCGGGGTATAAATTGTTTTTTCTAGATAGATGGCGCAAAATAAATGCCTATTTTCATTATTATTAATATCAGTATTTTTGTTATTATCATCACCATCATCATTATCACATCATTATTACCCGGGTCTCACAAATGATCTTCGTCGGGCGCTAGTCCCAGCCAGGTCACAAGGCCTTGTAAAATGCTAGAGCACTTCCTTTGCTCACGCCCAACATAGAACATGACTTTGACAGTCATGTGCAACCCACACAGTGACACGAATTTGCTCTGGGATTTATTTCGTCTAAGATATAGGGTTAGGGTTACAATAGGGTTTTCTGTTAGGTTTAGGCTAGGGTATAGTGGAAAATCCTATGATAAAGTTGGTCATTCCTCTTGTGTGTGAAATATACACTGGAGCAAATGGACGCCGAATCAAATGTCATAGATCCCCATCACACACCCTGACCCAGCGTTTATACTTTAGCTTCCCTTTTCAGCCACAATTAGACCAAAGACGATTTGGAGCGAAGGTGCCTTAAGTTCAAGTTAATTTATTTGTTTCATTGAAAACCGAAAAAACAATACATTCATTCATTGTCAAAGAGAAAAAAAAACAGCAAGGATAAACACATGAACAAAGAATTAAGAATATCAGATACATGGAACAGAGGTGGCCTATATAAAAGTAGGGCTTGTTTACGCACAGATCACTTTTGTCATAACATCATAAATACAGGAGATATAAGTATCTAAGTCTACGATATAAAAAAGTCTGCATAAAATCGCGCGCAGAATAAAAACTAGATAAACAAATAAATACATTTAAACTGACTTCGGCTGTCAAGGACCGGGGAGCGTTTCATGAAAGGACTTGTCAGACGTTTTATCCGACAAGTCCTGTTTTATCCGACAGTAACTATAGTAACAGTGCTTCTCAACAAATCAGAATCAAGGAAAGTTGTCAGATCTGACAACTTGTCGGACGAAAATATTGATGAAACACCCTCCTGATGTACCCCCCCCCTTGATGCGCCACTGCCCAATTGAAACATTGTGTCAATTTTTTGTTTTTACTTTTATCTGATGGGGAAAAATAATTAACCTCATGTACTATCTTTTTTAATTCCAAAGACTTTTTCCCCAAAAGTGTAGAATTTCTTTATTGAAATGCACTGTGTTGGGAGATTAATTTACCAAAAAAATGCGCTAACATTCATCATTATTGACATGGTAACGTGATCTCTCATATAACGTCGGGGGGGGGTTACAAAGTCTTAAGTTTAACTTAGAGTCGCCCTTAAATGTCTAGTTGCGTGCAGTATGAAAGACTTGACCGCATTGGTCAGATCGTGTCATGACGACACCCACTACTTCGTATTGGTCAATAAGATCGCGCCTAGTATATCGTATATTCGTCAGCATTTAAGTGCGACTTAAGTCATACCTAAATCTTTGTGAAACATCCCCCTGGTTTGTTAAAGTCAAAGGTCCGAACGATTTTACAGATTTAATGTTAATTCAGCCATAAAGCGTTATAAAGTGTTTTGGATGCTTAGAAAAAAATAAAGACGATTCTGTAATACATCGGGAATCAACAATCAGAATCGGAAATGAATACATTCATAATCATCTTTCCACGAGCTTCCTGAAAAACTTTTGACAGTAGCGAACTAAAAATATCTCGATCGTGGTGGCATTTTGGGGTTTCAGTACAACCGGTCTGTGAACTCGAGCCAGAGTATCCTCTTAAAGTATAACCGAGGTCTCCAGTGGTCCTTGGGTTATCTCCCCTCTCGATCCTCACACAGATATACTTCATGTCTTCACACTCGGCCATCGGGTCAGAAAAGGAGAAGTCCAGATCGTTAAACTCGAATTTTTTGCTTTTCATGAAGTGCTGGTCTTTTTGTATCGGATCTAGAATATCCTCTACGAATCCAATCCTTTGTAATTAAAAATAAGACGTTTGAAAAATTAGATGAAGCAAGCATCACATATAACACAGGATATCTCTATTTTTCTCTCTCCCCGTCTCTCTCTCTCGTTTGCTCTTCCTGTTTTACTCAAACGCACACACATACTTTCCTCTGGGAACGGTTAATCATATAATATTTCACACAGAAAAAGTGTTTTTGGTTCTCCCTTGCCTTAGTTTTAAATTGCCAGTAGAAAAGTATTTTCTTCACATAATCAAACATAGTACGTTATCCATTTCACATCACGTGTAAGTAAGTAAAGAAGAAGTTTTAAATAATAAACATTCAGTGAAGTACAAGTTAAAATTTGTTGAAGTGAAACAGGGGTCTGTTTAAAAGTTAAACTTGGAGAATTCGGAAAATTCATGAGGGTGTTTATTATCTCTCTTGAACAGCATCTTCATGAACGGCCGCGGGCAGAGGTGTTCAAATGATTGCACTATGTTTCTTGTTTATTGATTATGATCTTTTAAGTTACGGTCTGAAGCACTTGTAAGAACGATGCATTCCTACGAATATGACCCTTCGTATGAATACTGGATCCAGGGTAGAGATTCCTGCGAACGCCGTTAATTCGCAATAGCAACTAGAGACCTTGATAATCGATTCAGTTATACACTGGCCCAAAATATTCTTAACATTTTTGTAAGATTGTCTCGAGCTATTCTTTCGTTAGATAGAGCCATCTTACGATTTCTTTTGTCGCAAGATGGTCTTACGTTCAACTCAAAACACTCACAAGCAATTCGTAATAAAAACCAGATTTTACGAATTTTCAAAATATTTTATAGGTTTGAAATAAGACGATGCCGTGTCCCGTCAAATATCCAACTACTGTTGAAATTTTCATTCTTTCGTGATGACAGCGGTACAAAGCACACTACGAGTCCCGCAAGATCACCTTACATGTGGAGTACACATGGAAGGAGGGGGGGCTTTGAAACGCATGCACCCCCCAACAAAAAAAAGAAAGAAAATCACGACCAAAAAAAAGAGAAAAGGAAAGAGAGATGAATGAAACACATTTGTTGTGTGCCTCTATACTAGGAATTTATTTGATATTCATCATGCATGTCAAAATCAACTTAATATTACAAAACATTTTATTTGTATTAAGCAACATTTCAGAGATACACCATAAAGCGTCTGTTGTCGTTACATCCATGTTTTTTTCGATATTCACTTTTTAATAAACAAAAAGTATTCATATAGAAATCACTTTAACATAAGTAAATAAAATCACATTAAATAAAACATGAACTAAAGCATTACATTGCTAGCAATATTTGTCGTCAGCGATACCCTATTTAAAAATATCAAATGAAATATGATATTATTTGTTTAATGTTGTATGAAAGTCTATAACGAAATTGGATTTTGTAATAAAAATTGTCAAAATATTTGATCGCTTACAACTTGTTATAGATGATGCCCGATACTCCAAATCTGATCCGTATTTTTTTTTTTTTTTGGGGGGGCATTACGCCATTGATTATAAGTATTAATTGGATGGAATTAATTCCCACATCCACCTTTTGTTTTACTTTTCGATTATTTCTTATATTGTATGTCTGTATAATTGAAATGATATTTTCACTTTGATACTATTTGCACAGATCACCTTTGTAACACCGGCAGAAATGCAAGACATAAGTACCAAAGATTATAAAAGATATAGCGAATCTGCATAAGAAACAAATGCATATAAAAAAGCTACATAAATGATATATGGACATATATTTAGTAACATAAAAAATGAATAAGAGGAATGTGAGTACACATGAACATTTAACATGTTGAAGGCAGAGCGGGGGTGATATCTTTTCGTAGTTCTTGTGCACCCCACGCAAGAAGGCACCAGGGTGCCGTTTCATAAAGCTGTTCTTAAGTTAAGAACGACTTTAAGAACGACTGGTGACCCTTTCTAACGCGCTAAACCATCGCCAATGCAATATACAACTTACCGCAAGAAGGGATCACCAGTCGTTCTTAAAGTCGCTCTTAACTTACGAACAGCTTTATGAAACACCCACCAGGTAGAATTTTTTTCATGTAAAATCGCAAAGTTTATCATGCATAACACATTTAACTTTCATGTCCTCCATATCATAACCGTTTTAGGGCATACAATTTTATATAATGTATAGTGCGTGTAAAAAAAATTATACCTCGGAATAATCCCATGAAATAATATATTTGCGATATCATAAAGCTTGTTCCACAATTATGTACTGGTACAGGTCTCTTTCGGCGAATGGCGATATAACTTTCGAAAATCTTTCCCCGTGAGTGAGCAATATTTTTTAAATGATTTCAGCAAAAGTTGCAAAGGTATAACATTAGACGTTAGTCATAAAGAGTACATGGATTGTTGCTTAGAAAATTTCTTTATAGATACCGTTTTAATTTGTTTCCTTGCCCAAACACTCTTTCGACCTCAATGCAGGGGTTATGTTTGCCTCATGGAGCAGGGTGCTGGGAATGTTTTTTTCTTCTTTTTTTTGCTGGGGGCTGAACTAAATTCGATAAGCAAAAGAAAAAAAAAAGTTCAATTCAAAGACCGTTTTGATCCCAAGAAATTAGACAAGCATAAAAGGGGGTAACACAAAATGTTAGTCATTTTACTTGACATCTTCCCACTGTGACACACCTACCAGAATTCCACGGTGTGCAGCATATGAAAAATGATACACACAGCGCCCCCCCCCCGGGAAAATCTTGGGCGTGCTTCAGCACTCCCGCTTTCCAGGGCCATGCGATGGAGGCTCCAAAAATTGCGACTTTTTAATACAGTGGCACAATTCGGAAAAGGGGTCGTTTTAAGAAAATATATGTGGCTGTCCTATAATTATATCGGAGATACATTTTTGCCTCAAGCAGCACCGAAATAGCCCGGGCTTGACCCGGGACATTGGTGCCCACGCCATTCATAAAAAAATTTGTCCGACTTAGCCCAGGCGTGATCAGAAACAACGAGTAACTAAAAGCTGCAAATACCCACCTTTCGCAAAATATCGAGGACGGTAACACAAGGGACATGTAACACACGATTTTTACGATTAATTGTACACTATAGTAAACACCAAGAAGGTATGGGACAAAATTGTGTTGTATTTTTTTTTATTCCCATTACTTTTTCAAGGGTTGTTTTTTTACTACATGCACTCTATAATTTTTTTAATTATAAATCACTTATACACGACCTTTTTATTAATACGCACTGTATAAATTATTACGTTTATTCATCACTTATCATGCTTTACACGAACTTTCATGATTATTGCCATGGAATACATTAACTGGCCAACAAGGTTAATATATATATATATATATATATATATATGTGTATATATTTGACTGGTCCGAGTGGTGATGAGAAAATTAGTTTCTTATTTCAGCCATAATTTGTCCAAAAATGGTTTGCAACGCAGATGTCTCAAGTTCAAGTTCGTTTTTTTTTTTTCATTGAAAACCAAGAACAATACATTCATTCATCATGAAAGGGTTAAAAAAAACTGCGAGGATAAACTCATGAACAAGGAATTAAGAATATCAGATACATGGGACAGAGGTGGCCTATCTAAACGTAAGGCTTGTTTAAGCACAGCTCACCTTTGTCATAACAGCAAAAATATAAAAGATAAGAGTATCCAAGATATAAAAATATGTAAAAAGTCTGCATAAAAACGATAACAAAGAGCTACGTAAAAGAATAACATACATATATTTAGTAGTTTTTGGCAGTACTTATGCCCCCGACGCGAGAGGGTCTCGATCGAATTAAATTTTCATACAAAATCGAGAAGTTTATCATGTAAACCACATTTTCATTTCATGTCCTCCATGTCATAACTGTTATAGGGCATACAATTTCATAAGATTTACAGTGCGTATAATATAATAGGCTTTGAAACAATCCTATAAATATACTGAAGCTTTTTTTTTTTACATTTATGTGTCTTTAAGCGAATAAAATGACTTTCGAAAAATGTTTCTGCTTGAATGAGCACTACCTACTTTTAAAATTTCGTGAAAAGTGATATTCATTTTTAGTAAAAAAGTATTCATAAAGATTTTGACATTGAATGTATACATAGCAAAAAATAAAAGTAAAGAAATCACATTCAACAAGGAGAAAGTGGTTAAATTCTTTGAGAAAGAAAGTCTCACAATTCACGAGACTTTGCAGGGACTTGAATTCAGCCACGAGAGGACTTGGATGAATCTTGCTCATTAACAAAAGGGACTTGCAGACTGACTGATAATACAAGCAGCACCGCCTGAGAAAATCTTACATGTATATTGGACGTGCTTCAGCACACCCAGCACCCCCGCTTCGCAGGGCCATGCAATGGAGGCTCCGAAAATCGGAAAAGGAGTGGTTTTTGAAAAATAAATGTGGCTGTTCTATATCATTAGAAATGCATTTTTGCCCCAAGCAGCACCGAAATAGCCCGGGCCTGACGTGGGATATTAGTGCCCACGCCATTCCTAAACTAATAATTATACGAGTTAGCCCAGACCTGATCCGAACCAGCGAGTCACTGAAAGCGGTAATATCCACGCTGTCTGACCCCTGAGCTGCAGATGGAATATAAGGTTTTTGCTTCACTGATTTGGCCCAATCTTTATTAAATCGTGAAAAACATAAAGCAATAGGCCTTGCATATTTGGGTGTAATATTGCACCCTAAATAGCAATAGATGCAAAGATGCACCTTATTATCATGATATGCACCTAGAAATTCTCATTTCCACCCCTAAAAGATACAAATTTGAACTTGTTTAAGGTGCGTCATACTTAACATTAAGAAAGGTTCAAACTTGAACCATTTTTCATTTATGTTTCCTATAGGATGCTTAATATAACTGGCTTACATGACATGGCAGTAGTAAAAGGTGAAGAGCTTTTTTGTTACTTTCAATTAGTACTAATGATTTTCTGAATTCAGTTACGGATATTGAATACTACGCTCCATTACATTGTTAATCAGCAGTCGGGACTGAGTCAACAAATACATTGGTTAACCTCTATTTACGAGTATGCTGAAATGCTTTTGACAGTAGCGAACGAAACAAATTAGTACCTTGACTACGTCGACATTCTGGAGCTCTTGTACAACCAGTCTGTGCATTGGGGCCAGGGTATCCTCCTAAAGTATAGCCAATGTACCCGGTAGTCCTTGGGTTATCTCCCCTCTCGATCCTCACACAGATATACTTCATGTCTACGCATTTGGCCATTGGGTCGGAAAAGGAGAAGTCCAGATTGGTAAACTCGATTCTTTCTCTTCTCTTCAAGGACTGGTCTTTTTGTTTCAGATCTAGAATGTCCTCTTCGAATCCAATCCTTTGTGATAAGCAATAACACGTTTGCAAATTTGGGTCCAGCAACGGTTACAATTTAAGCAAGATTTAACGCATTCTTTTATCTGAGCACTGTTATTCATTTTCAGGTTTAGACAGAAAAAATGATCGAGGTTCACTTTTCGTTCGGTGTAAAATTGTCAATAGGATTTTTTTTATAGGAGCGCCTTGAGCACCTAACAAGGTGGAAATGTGCGCAATATAAATATCCTTTATTATTATTATATTATTACAAAATGGGACATACTACATAACAATATACAGTGTGTTACTATTCGTTTACATTATCTTTAAGTAAGCCATGCAGAATTGTTAAAGAATTAAAATAATATTCATTGAAGTACAAGTAGATATTTCCTGAAGAAAAGAAAATATGAAATAGGGGGTCTGCTTCAAAAGCAACACATGGAAAATTCGGACGCCTCAAGGGACTGTTTATTTTTCATCTTGAACACCTACTTCAAGGGCGTATAAGGCCAGATACACTTGAAATGAATCCAGGTGATTGGGTGATTAGCTACGTTGTTTATTTATTGATTATGCTAATATACAGTCACACAAACTCGTACGAAAGATGCGTTCGTACGAATCTGACGGTTCTCAGAAATTCTTGGGTTCGTAGTAGAGATTTGTTCAAGCGCCCTTTAGGTGGCAAGAGCAATTGAAGGCCATCTCGGGAAACGGAATGATTTCCGTTCTTTCACTGGCCCTAAAATTGTAACATTTTCGTAAAAATGCCTTCAACTATTCTTTCACCAGACTTAAGGCCATCTTACAATTTTTGTTGTCAAGTCATTCGTGATAGGATTTCTTTCGGACTTCATGTTTACTTTGTTTCTGAAAAAAAGACACTACCGTGCCCTAATGAAAATCCACTTACCGTTCAAAGTAATTTTAACATGGCAGCAGTTCCAAGAAGACTACGTGTTTCTTGCAGTCCCCTTCAGGGGCTTTTACAATGGTTGGAGGGATCCTTTACTCACATTATATGTTGCACACAATTGCAACGGTTGTTGGCATTTGCACCGCCAATAATGATAGGGGCATTAAAGACCCAAGAGTTGCTCGTAAGATGGCGCTGTTCGAATTTCCGTTCTTAAGGCGTTATTACGGACGTCGTAAGAGCATTACATGAACAGCCTTATTCGTTCTTACGACCAATGTAAAGAATTAATGTCCTCTAGGATTCTTTCTCGATCTTCCAAAAATATTGCTTGGTCCGTACGATATTCATACGACGTTGGTACGGCCGGCTTACAAAGAAAGGGTTTTGGATAACGTTTAAAAAATCTCGGACAAAACCATCGACCGAGTTGAAACTTACGAATGGTCTACAAACGGTCTGTGTACGCTGGCATCATAGGACATATTGAGAAGGTCTTACTAAATGGTCTAACAAAAGAAAAACGTTCGTACGGCGTTCGTAGCCGTTTTTAAATTTCAAAGGGTGGTATTTTGAGATCAATTTTATCTCAGATAAAATAAAATATTTCATCTCCGTTAAAATCAGTGAGATAAAATACCCTTAAAATCTCTCCGAATTGGTATTCTGAGAACAATTTTATCTTCTTTTTATCTCTGTAAGACACACCTATTTTTTAATCAATATACAATTAGAAACGCGCTTTTATAGCTCTCTGATATCACTCAACCAATGGAAATCGATTCCGCTAGGAGGTGTGGCAAAGAAGTGAGATTGCGTCAATTTATTGACTTCACATACGCTTGCACAATACGCTTACGCGTCTTTCAGAGATTTCTTTTTAACAAAAATGACAATACTTTAATCTTTTTTTCGAAGTCTATTTCGCATCTTTTCAAGCATCGTTTCATAGACAATATTAGTCAAGAAAGGTCTTATGAAATACTTCCTAATTGTACAGGAATGACTTTAAGGTGTTGTTCTCAATGAATATATCATTTTTCATCATTTTTATGTCAATATTTGGAGTTAATTCATGTAGAAATATTGACGAAATCAACGTCGCGGAGATAAAAAAGCCCCTACCCTCTTTTAAGTTTATTTCATTTTTTCTTCAAAGTAAATTGGGCGCAAGCACATCATCCGCGTTGCAATGTCCAGATACGCGATGGGTATGTCTACGCTGCCACCGCTCTGTTGCGTATCATCATAGATACGCAAGATAAAATTTGTACGCAAGATAAAATTTTAGATTTTATCTGAGAGATAAAATGTCATCTCAGAATACCAATTTCATTTTAAGAGATAAAATAAAATATTTTAAAGATAAAATGACCTCAGAATACCGCCCAAGGGCTTTACCTTGGTCCATTGCCGTCTGGGTTGGCTGAAGCCCAAGCAGAAAGCTTCCAAAGGTCTTCTCCTGAGACTCCGGTGGTGTCCGTGGCATCATGAAACTTGATGGAAACATTGACGCTTATTTGATTGTCCCCTTCCTCTCTGAAGGTATCTCCATTTGTGATTTTAGGCCGGACTTTCTTCACCACGACATCTGTTAAGGTTTAGAAATAAAAGCTAATTTAATCCTAGGATATTGGGTGACCAAATTTATACAGTGCGTCCCAGAAAAAACGAAACCGAGATTTAGTGATGATTTATCATGACTTAATCATAAATAAAATAGACAAATGACCTATCAATGTAAAGCTTAGAATCTCCTCTTTCATCCGGTATTACTTAGATTATTTCTCATTCCCGCATGAGTGAGCAAAAACAATTTGAAAAGGGGATACCAAAAAGTCACTTGGCGGGCCGTATCTGTGTTTTAAAAAGAAAACCACATTTTTTAAAAGTTCAATATCTGCTCTTTAATTTGATACCTCAATTACAGAAAATGGTCAAGAAATAACAAAGTTCTGGTTATTTGAAATAAGGCTTAAATTTCAATAATTTCAGAACATGAAGAGGTTTTACAGGCTAGCGTTCAAACTCACTCGACACTCCGTTTTGTAAACGATTAGCAATGCATGAAGTCTTTTGTTACCGTGCGATAGCTTCTGTGGGAAACCGGTGAAAACAAGTTTATTTAATGAAATTAGGGAAATACAAGCATTATTTTGAGGGATCATAACTTTTTTAATTCTCGACCATTTTCTGTTATTGAGGTACATGACATGGCAGTAGTAAAAGGTGAATAGCTTCTTTGTTACTTTCAATTGTTACGAATGATTTTCTGAATTCAGTTACGGATATTGAATACTACGCTCCATTACATTGTTAATCAGCAGTCGGGACTGAGTCAACAAATACATTGGTAAACCTCTATTTACGAGTATGCTGAAATACTTTTGACAGTAGCGAACGAAACAAATTAGTACCTTGACTACGTCGACATTCTGGAGCTCTTGTACAACCAGTCTGTGCACTGGGGCCAGGGTATCCTCCTAAAGTATAGCCAATGTACCCGGTAGTCCTTGGGTTATCTCCCCTCTCGATCCTCACACAGATATACTTCATGTCTACGCATTTGGCCATTGGGTCGGAAAAGGAGAAGTCCAGATTGGTAAACTCGATTCTTTCTCTTCTCTTCAAGGACTGGTCTTTTTGTTTCAGATCTAGAATGTCCTCTTCGAATCCAATCCTTTGTGATAAGCAATAACACGTTTGCAAATTTGGGTCCAGCAACGGTTACAATTTAAGCAAGATTTAACGCATTCTTTTATCTGAGCACTGTTATTCATATACAGGTTTAGACAGAAAAAATGATCGAGGTTCACTTTTCGTTCGGTGTAAAATTGTCAATAGGATTTTTTTTATAGGAGCGCCTTGAGCACCTAACAAGGTGGAAATGTGCGCAATATAAATATCCTTTATTATTATTATATTATTACAAAATGGGACATACTACATAACAATATACAGTGTGTTACTATTCGTTTACATTATCTTTAAGTAAGCCATGCAGAATTGTTAAAGAATTAAAATAATATTCATTGAAGTACAAGTAGATATTTCCTGAAGAAAAGAAAATATGAAATAGGGGGTCTGCTTCAAAAGCAACACATGGAAAATTCGGACGCCTCAAGGGACTGTTTATTTTTCATCTTGAACACCTACTTCAAGGGCGTATAAGGCCAGATACACTTGAAATGAATCCAGGTGATTGGGTGATTAGCTACGTTGTTTATTTATTGATTATGCTAATATACAGTCACACAAACTCGTACGAAAGATGCGTTCGTACGAATCTGACGGTTCTCAGAAATTCTTGGGTTCGTAGTAGAGATTTGTTCAAGCGCCCTTTAGGTGGCAAGAGCAATTGAAGGCCATCTCGGGAAACAGAATGATTTCCGTTCTTTCACTGGCCCTAAAATTGTAACATTTTCGTAAAAATGCCTTCAACTATTCTTTCACCAGACTTAAGGCCATCTTACGATTTTTGTTGTCAAGTCATTCGTGATAGGATTTCTTTCGGACTTCATGTATACTTTGTTTCTGAAAAAAAAGACACTACCGTGCCCTAATGAAAATCCACTTACCGTTCAAAGTAATTTTAACATGGCAGCAGTTCCAAGAAGACTACGTGTTTCTTGCAGTCCCCTTCAGGGGCTTTTACAATGGTTGGAGGGATCCTTTACTCACATTATATGTTGCACACAATTGCAACGGTTGTTGGCATTCGCACCGCCAATAATGATAGGGGCATTAAAGACCCAAGAGTTGCTCGTAAGATGGCGCTGTTCGAATTTCCGTTCTTAAGGCGCTATTACGGACGTCGTAAGAGCATGATATGAACAGCCTTATCCGTTCTTACGAACAATGTAAAGAATTAATGTCCTCTAGGATTCTTTTCTCGATCTTCCAAAAATATTGCTTGGTCCGTACGATATTCATACGACGTTGGTACGGCCGGCTTACAAAGAAAGGGTTTTGGATAACGTTTAAAAAATCTTGGACAAAACCATCGACCGAGTTGAAACTTTCGAATGGTCTACAAACGGTCTGTGTACGCTGGCATCATAGGACATATTGAGAAGGTCTTACTAAATGGTCTAACAAAAGAAAAACGTTCGTACGGCGTTCGTAGGCGTTTTTAAATTTCAAGGGGTGGTATTCTGAGATCAATTTTATCTCAGATAAAATATTTCATCTCCGTTAAAATCAGTGAGATAAAATACCCTTAAAATCTCTCCGAATTGGTATTCTGAGAACAATTTTATCTTCTTTTTATCTCTGTAAGACACACCTATTTTTTAATCAATATACAATTAGAAACGCGCTTTTATAGCTCTCTGATATCACTCAACCAATGGAAATCCATTCCGCTATAGGTGTGGCAAAGAAGTGAGATTGCGTCAATTTACTGACCTCACATACGCTTGCACAATACGCTTACGCGTCTTTCAGAGATTTCTTTTTAAACAAAAATGACAATACTCTCCTCTTTTTTTCGAAGTCTATTTCGCATCTTTTCAAGCATCGTTTCATAGACAATATTAGTCAAGAAAGGTCTTATGAAATACTTCCTAATTGTACAGGAATGACTTTAAGGTGTTGTTCTCAATGAATATATCATTTTTCATCATTTTCATGTCAATATTTGGAGTTAATTCATGTAGAAATATTGACGAAATCAACGTCGCGGAGATAAAATAGCCCCTACCCTCTTTTAAGTTTATTTCATTTTTTCTTCAAAGTAAATTGGGCGCAAGCACATCATCCGCGTTGCAATGTCCAGATACGCGATGGGTATGTCTACGCCGCCACCGCTCTGTTGCGTATCATCATAGATACGCAAGATAAAATTTGTACGGAAGATAAAATTTTAGATTTTATCTGAGAGATAAAATGTCATCTCAGAATACCAATTTCATTTTAAGAGATAAAATGAAATATTTTAAAGATAAAATGACCTCAGAATACCGCCCAAGGGCTTTACCTTGGTCCATTGCCGTCTGGGTTGGCTGAAGCCCAAGCAGAAAGCTTCCAAAGGTCTTCTCCTGAGACTCCGGTGGTGTCCGTGGCATCATGAAACTTGATGGAAACATTAATGCTTATTTGATTGTCCCCTTCCTCTGTGGAGGTATCTCCATTTGTGATTTCAGGCCGGACTTTCTTCACCACGACATCTGTTAAGGCTTAGAAATAAAAGCTAATTTAATCCTAGGATATTGGGTGACCAAATTTATACAGTGCGTCCCAGAAAAAACGAAACCGAGATTTAGTGATGATTTATCATGACTTAATCATAAATAAAATAGACAAATGACCTATCAATGTAAAGCTTAGAATCTCCTCTTTCATCCGGTATTACTTAGATTATTTCTCATTCCCGCATGAGTGAGCAAAAACAGTTTGAAAAGGGGATACCAAAAAGTCACTTGGCGGGCCGTATCTGTGTTTTAAAAAGAAAACCACATTTTTAAAAAGTTCAATATCTGCTCTTTAATTTGATACCTCAATTACAGAAAATGGTCAAGAAATAACAAAGTTCTGGTTATTTGAAATAAGGCTTGAATTTCAATAATTTCAGAAAATGAAGAGGTTTTACAGGCTAGCGTTCAAACTTACTCGACACTCCGTTTTGTTAACGATTAGCCATGCATGAAGTTTTTTGTCATGTTTGTTACCGTGCGATAGCTTCTGTGGGAAACCGGTGAAAAAAAAGTTTATTTAATGAAATTAGGGAAATACAAGCATTATTTTGAGGGTTTCATAACTTTTTTAATTCTCGACCATTTTCTGTTATTGAGGTACATGACATGGCAGTAGTAAAAGGTGAATAGCTTCTTTGTTACTTTCAATTGGTACGAATGATTTTCTTAATTCAGTTACGGATATTGAATACTACGCTCCATTACATTGTTAATCAGCAGTCGGGACTGAGTCAACAAATACATTGGTAAACCTCTATTTACGAGTATGCAGAAATACTTTTGACAGTAGCGAACGAAACAAATTAGTACCTTGACTACGTCGACATTCTGGAGCTCTTGTACAACCAGTCTGTGCACTGGGGCCAGGGTATCCTCCTAAAGTATAGCCAATGTACTCGGTAGTCCTTGGGTTATCTCCCCTCTCGATCCTCACACAGATATACTTCATGTCTACGCATTCGGCCATTGGGTCGGAAAAGGAGAAGTCCAGATTGGTAAACTCGATTTTTTCTCTTCTCGTCAAGGACTGGTCTTTTTGTTTCAGATCTAGAATGTCCTCTTCGAATCCAATCCTTTGTGATAAGCAATAACACGTTTGCAAATTTGGGTCCAGCAACGGTTACAATTTAAGCAAGATTTAACGCATTCTTTTATCTGAGCACTGTTATTCATATACAGGTTTAGACAGAAAAAAATGATCGAGGTTCACTTTTCGTTCGGTGTAAATTGTCAATAGGATTTTTTTTATAGGAGCGCCTTGAGCACCTAACAAGGTGGAAATGTGCGCAATATAAATATCCTTTATTATTATTATATTATTACAAAATGGGACATAGTACATAACAATATACAGTGTGTTACTATTCGTTTACATTATCTTTAAGTAAGCCATGCAGAATTGTTAAAGAATTAAAATAATATTCATTGAAGTACAAGTAGATATTTCCTGAAGAAAAGAAAATATGAAATAGGGGGTCTGCTTCAAAAGCAACACATGGAAAATTCGGACGCCTCAAGGGACTGTTTATTTTTCATCTTGAACACCTACTTCAAGGGCGTATAAGGCCAGATACACTTGAAATGAATCCAGGTGATTGGGTGATTAGCTACGTTGTTTATTTATTGATTATGCTAATATACAGTCACACAAACCCGTACGAAAGATGCGTTCGTACGAATCTGACGGTTCTTAGAAATTCTTGGGTTCGTAGTAGAGATTTGTTCAAGCGCCCTCTCGGTGGCAAGAGCAATTGAAGGCCATCTCGGGAAACGGAATGATTTCCGTTCTTTCACTGGCCCTAAAATTGTAACATTTTCGTAAAAATGCCTTCAACTATTCTTTCACCAGACTTAAGGCCATCTTACGATTTTTGTTGTCAAGTCATTCGTGATAGGATTTCTTTCGGACTTCATGTATACTTTGTTTCTGAAAAAAAGACACTACCGTGCCCTAATGAAAATCCACTTACCGTTCAAAGTAATTTTAACATGGCAGCAGTTCCAAGAAGACTACGTGTTTCTTGCAGTCCCCTTAAGGGGCTTTTACAATGGTTGGAGGGATCCTTTACTCACATTATATGTTGCACACAATTGCAACGGTTGTTGACGAAATCAATGTCGCGGAGATAAAATAGCCCCTACCCTCTTTTAAGTTTATTTCATTTTTTCTTCAAAGTAAATTGGGCGCAAGCACATCATCCGCGTTGCAATGTCCACATACGCGATGGGTATGTCTACGCTGCCACCGCTCTGTTGCGTATCATCATAGATACGGAAGATAAAATTTGTACGCAAGATAAAATTTTAGATTTTATCTGAGAGATAAAATGTCATCCAACGAACGTAGAGGGCAGCAACACACGGCAGTGTTGCTTTTAGGAAGGTCCACTCCGCTCAGATTTTGTGACCACTTAAGCCCCGCCCCTCACTCAGCGCACTTTTTTGGTAGATTGTAGAGTTGATTTTTTTTCGTTTGTTCGATTTCATTATTTTTTAATGATACTGAAAACTCCACGAAATATTGCTTTATATTATTAATATGTAATCGTTTATTTTTTGAAAAACGTAAGAAAAAACGTAATCAAAGTTCTTTTAGTTTGCACGTCAATAGAAATACATAGTACGATGAGCTTGTATAACCCCTTTTCTGCTTAATTTCGCTGCCCCTACCAAGCTACGCCAGAGCCAATACCTTGATATCTTCTGGCATGGCCGCGCCGAAACTTCCCGGAACACATCGGTGCGCGTACTGCGCGAAAGCAGTGCTGGTCGCACTAGCAGGATTGGCAGGATATCTCGACGCTACTCGACTTAGCCAGACATGGACCTGAACGATATGGACTTGATCTGTCATTGATTTGGCATTAACTGCCAATTGCAACGATAGATGTTCAAGGTTAGAATCCTAATTTTCCCTCACAGTGTGGATCGGAGCATGAAAATATAAAATAATTATGTGATATCCACAAATCCGACCAAACTTTTTTGCAACTCATCCCGAATACGGACACCAGCCAAGCTCAAGCCCAGGTAAGTCCTAGTCTAAAGTTAGACCAAATTAACAGACCAAAATAACATGTCCCAGTTTCGAGCCGTAGTATTTTTTGACGCGCCTTGACTTGTGAACTATCAAAAGGCGGAGGTTTATGTCACAGCTGCTTTTTTCATTCTATAATTTCATCAAAATTTATAGCATGCACAAAATTTTCCAGCCAATCGTATCGTACCTCCGCACCGACCGGCAGGCCGGGGCGCGCCGGCGCGTTCAGCCATGACGCTTACACTCAAGCTATGGCACTGCCGCTGGATTGTGTAGGCGCATTAATGTGGTGCAGCGAAATTGAAATGAAAAATGTTCAACCTCACGTATATTTGTTTTCATATTGATATGCGAAAGTCATAAATTTGTTTTCACCACCACGTAATATTTAAGGAAAAATAAAGGAATAAATTTGGAATATTTTGAAGCGTGATACATGCTGTAAAATTCTTTCAAGTAAAAATGTTGAAAATGAGGAAATGAAAAAAAATCAACTCTACAATTTACTAAAAAAGTGCGCTGAGTGAGGGGCGGAGCTTAACAGCAGTCACAAAATGAGCTTGACTAAATCGGGTGAAATTAGCAGATTGGTTTATTTGATGGCCGTTTTACTGAAGAATTAAAGCAACACAAGAAAGAAATGTGGTAATATTTTTTAATTCAAAATGTAGTAAATTTTTTATCAATCATTTTCATATTTTTGTATTTCTATTACTGGAGTTTAGCCTTGTCACAATCTGTTAGTTTACCTCTATTTTGCTATTAATATTTGAATGTAGTGCGTCGTTTCATGGTTTCGTTGGCATGCCTGATGCCTACCAAATTGTGCGCGGACTTCAATCGCATGCGCGTATCGAGTGGACCTTCCTAAAAGCAACACGCTTGTGTGTTGCTGCCCTCTACGTTCGTTGATGTCATCTCAGAATACCAATTTCATTTTAAGAAATAAAATAAAACATTTTAAAGATAAAATGACCTCAGAATACCGCCCAAGGGCTTTACCTTGGTCCATTGCCGTCTGGGTTGGCTGAAGCCCAAGCAGAAAGCTTCCAAAGGTCTTCTCCTAAGACTCCGGTGGTGTACGCGGCATCATCAAACTTGATGGAAACATTAACGCTTATATGATTGTCCCCTTCCTCTGTGAAGGTATCTCCATTTGTGATTTCAGGCCGGACTTTCTTCACCACGACATCTGTTAAGGTTTAGAAATAAAAGCTAATTTAATCCTAGGATCATTTGTTATTTGATGTTCCATTTTTAAGCTTGTGAAATATATACATACTATTAGCTTGTACTCATCTTGATTACAGAATTGATGAAGAAAGTGGCCTCAGGGGCTATGTGGGCTTTTAAAGTGCCTTCCTAAAAATCCTCCATCAAAATATGTCCTGCTTTATCGATTACCATTATTTTTATGAATAAAATGCGGTTACTATATTGGTTGAGATATTGCTGCAGTGATTTACAGTGGCAAGTTGCATAGTCCTCTCGCGACATTGTGTCTTTATTAGCACCATCTTTATGCCCTGTGAGTTTCCTGGTCCGCAGAGGTTGGCACCCTATCTTGACAGGACTCGGTTACGTCTTAATCATGCACAAGGTGCACTCTTGATGATTCCTTGACCGGTAGCTTCGGAAAGAAGTGAGTGTTAATTCCCTATGAAAATGGGAGGCACACACGCTCTGGGTGCGGACGCCTCATTCAAAAGAATATATAAGGATCTATTGATGTAAAATATTCGAAAAATATCATGGAATTTATGACCGTGATTGTGATAGCTAATGATATTGTATAATAGGTATTTAAGTTATGTTTGTTTTTCTAACAACAATCAAGTGGTTACGCCGAAACCCTCTTTTATTACCCATTTATGATACAGGCTTAATTGTGGATGGTGGGTAACTGATATTAGTGATTTAGAGATAACATTGAATGTTATATGTGTTCTAATTATGCTTGGTATTAACGCAACACGTACTGTATGGGCAGAGGACGCAACAATATCCTTCAGGTTTTCCTGGTGAAGTGCAGAATGCTGGTTGACAACTTTCAGTCACACAGGTAACCGTACCGTTATCGCAGGAACAGGTAGTGCATTCGTCTACGTCCCACGTCTGGGAGTCCACGTACGGAACTCCTCGATATTCACACGGCAAAAGACCCTCACTGGAGCTGACTGAGAATGAGGACTCCTGAGCTACACACAGAAAATGAGAAAGGATTTTGGTTTGATTTTGATCTAATCACCAAATTGAAAAAGCATTAGGAGACAGACCTAATTAACGAAATCATTGATATACATCCTAAAACAAAAAGTAAATTCTTAGATCTGAGAGATGGCTCACTTTTTACTTCAAAGCGAAATATGTTTAAGCGGGAACCTTTATTAACAAGACGGCCATGCTCAATTCAGTTTCTTGAATTTTGCATTGCTCTACTATGCTAACGCATAGGCGGACCTGGCCAGGAGCCCCCCCCCCCCCCCTTACTCGCGGAGTCCTAAAAAACAAGGGCGAAACTCAAAGATAGAATAAAGAAGGGAAAAAGAGAGGAGAAAAGAAGGTGAAAAATAAGAGGAGGAAGACGAGTGAATAAAATGAGGGGAAGACTTGGAAGAAAAAAATCATGTCGCTTTGTGATCTACATATCTTGCTCAATATCGAGGTTAAAATATCAAATTTTGAAGTCGATATACAAAACATATTTCAGCACGGATATCAAATTTTCATCATTGTTTTTTATTTACAAATCTATTTTTAATGCTCTGTTAAAATTCCTGTTTGTGAACAAATTTTCGGCATTACTCATATGGGTTTGAGATCGCATGCTCGATCTTTAATGAAAATTCGAACCTGTCATCTACTGCTTGCCTGGCTGTAGTCCAGATTGGACCTTGTTGGTTGGAAGTGCCCTCTCCCAAAGCTAGCATGGAGGGCACATGTCTCCGAATCACTCATCTTTGCTCCCCACCAAGGTCCAGTACAAAACTTTGCAGTAACAATTTGTTACTGCAAAGTTTTGTACTGGAGCTTGGTGGGGAGCAAAGATGAGTGGATTGGCGCTGATTAGAGATTGGCAGACATGTGCCCTCTATGTTAGCTTTTGGGAAAGGGCATTTTCAAACAACATGGTCCAGGGGCGGATCCAGGAGGGGGCCGAGCCGGCCCCGGCCCCTATTTTTTGACAACCTGCAGAAAAAGTGTACTCTTTACCTTGATAGAAACTACGAAAAACAGAAAGAAAAGTAAGAAAGAGGTATTTTACCCATGATGTGTAATTTACAGCCTCGTAAGGGCCGGCCCGACCCCGGAAGGAAACAAAAAAAAGGTGAGGGGAAGAATTGGAAAATAGACTTGATATAAAATTTTTCGCTTGCGCTTCGCGCTCGCATTGCCTGTGTAATGAATCCCATTCAAGAGGGTTAAATGACACTAATATATAACCAATATTATATACATGTACAATATACAATATATCCAGTTCTGATATCAATTTGCACACATTTTTTTAGCTCGCACATCAAGCTTCCATTATTTTGTTTGATTTACACAAATTGTTGATGTGTATCAAAATGTTCAGCTCGCGCTGCGCGCTCGTATTGTTTGATTTGTGAGAAACCTATGCTCTTTGGAAATTCTTACCAAAATTTGTCAAAATGCTCCTTTATCTTGCATTTAATTGTTTGAGACACACAGCTTGTTTATTTAAATAAAAACGCGCTAAGACTGTTCATTTTTTTCAGGTCGGAATATCAGAAATTTTGAACTCGCGCTTCGCACTCTCATTATTTGATTGGTGATACCTGTATCCTCTTCATTAATCACTAAAAACAGTTCCTAATTGAGTCACTTTTCACGTTATACCATGGTCACATTTGTTCTACGGCGGCCCTACGGCGAGTCGAAAACAGCCGTTTTATCAATTTTGATTCAAACCACCTATATGTAGTTGGACAAAAAATGTTAAAACGGCTGTTTTCGACTCGCCGTACGGCCGCCGTAGAACAAATGTGACCATGGCATTACTATATGATAAAATTTCGGCTCGCGCTTCGCGCTCGCATTGTTTAGTTGGATACTTATCTTTGTTCATGATTATAAAAACTGCTCTGAATATTCAGTTCTAAGGATATAAAATATCAAAGATATTTAGCTCGCGCTTCGCGCTCGCATTATATATTAAGACCACATGAGATACCGTATATTGTTTATAGCAATGAAAATTAACATATAATTAAAACTTCAGTCTTTAGTTAGTACTACCTCCTGAAAAACCAACAAAAAAAGCCAGATTGTAGCGGCCAGTCGAGAAATATGTTGATCAAAATATTTTTCGCCCCCCCCCCCCTATTGGCGAAAGCTGGATCCGCCCCTGTGGTCCAATCTGGACTAGCCTGGCTGCAACTCAAGAACCAGGCTATTCTGGTTCACGGCTAAGTCACGATGAACTGGAATTTAAATACCCTCGATCCTCTTCCTTCTGAATAATCAATATTCAAATGCCGCCCGCCGTTGACAATAGATAGTATACAAATAGCGAATAGGCATGAGTGCGATGGTGCGAGATTTCGCACGAGGTGAAAGAAAGATGCTCTATTCAACGAGGCGGTAGCCGAGTTGAATAGAGCGTTTCTTTCTTTCACCGAATGCAAAATCTTGCACTATTGCACGAATAAGAATATTCGCTATTCGTGTTGTCCAACGCCTCGGAATCTAGCGAAAATATGAAAAAAAAGTTTTTCCCTCCAGTAATCTATGAAAAGGGAGCAAAAATATTGAAAGCAAAAAGCAAAATCCCACAAGCGCACATGATCGATCTTGGACAGCGTTGCACATTTAGCCAGCGGGCTGTACGCGTATTGTCACCTTATTCAATGAAATCGCATTGTGACGTCACCTCTAAAGCCGTGCAATGGTACATTTTGGACGGTACATTTTAGATGGTACGTCTTGTGTGCAACGGTACGAATGTGTGAAATTCAGCCTCCCATTTGATCGCGTACAACAAGCTAAGTAGGCGTTGTACAATATAAAGAGGCTTCAATAGGAGGTAATAATACTTTGTAAAAAAAAAAAATGCTCACAGATGTGGCTGCAAATCCGCCCCTCCCCCCTATTGGCGAAGGGTAGATTCGCCCCTGCTAATGATAAGTGATTTGTCAAAACTCAATCACTGGATTAATATCAGTGCCCTGGTGATGATAGGAATATTTTCAACGGCCAACCATAATCTTCGCTCGCTTAATGAATACTACTATTTCCAAGAAGGGCCCTTAATGAGGGAATTTAGGATTTGGAAACTAATATCTTTTCAGGTGGAATTGAAATACATGTGACTACTTATACACTTGTTCGAATTTTCAATTTTAAAGGCAATTGTGCCTTATACAGTGCGTATCAAAAAAAAGTTTACACTTAGAAAAAAATCCTGTAATATTATATATTTGTAATATTCTGACGATTTTTCCACATTTTAGCATTGGTACAGATCCATTTAAGCAATTGACAATATAACTGTCCATAAATATTTCCGCTTGATTGAGCACCACTTTTGAAAAGTGAAAAATGATTTGCGCAGAACTTTGAAATAGTTATGCGAATAAAAGTAGACCTTAATCATGAAGAACATGTGGAATTTAGCTAGTACAATTGATTTGAAGATATCTTTTACCTTTTTGAACTTGTTTCCTTGCCCAAAACATTTCGAAGAGTGCATTGCGCCCCACCCCACTCCCCCACACACTGAGGCCATCGTGACGATATTTGCTTTACACTGAGCTGTGATTTACATGAAATGACTTGGGCTTGATTTCCATTCTTTTAATCATTGTCAAGCTTGGGAAAAGTGTGGAGAAACAAGTATTAAATGAAAAATGAAATGTAAACCCACTTTAAATGATAAAAACTTAGTGAAAAATGCTGGAGATGTCTGATATAAACGTTTGTTCAGATTCAGTTATGTCCTTAGATCCAGCTGGCACAAAAAGGGTAAAGGTTGGGCTTACTAAATGTTGAAATTTAGAAAGCAGGGTGGCAAAATTGTCACAAAATGCTTGAATGTATCTATTTTATTTCATTTGGCTAAAAGTGCCAGGGAAATTTATGAGAAATGCTTGGTAGGGTAAGTTTGATTTCGCCCTTTCCCCTTGACACAGCGTGAAAACAATCATTTCTGCGCAAACAGATTTCTGCGAGCTTTACAAAAATGGACAGTGCTCACTCAAGTGTAACATTCTGTCAAAACTTTTACTTTCATTGGATAGATGAGACCCAAACCCAAGATTATATGTGAAAAAATTACCCACATGTTGTGAATTTTTTAATTCCCAGGGCTTTTTCAAAGTGTAAACTTTTTTTGATACGCACTGTATATAATATTAATATTATACTAGTAGATTTGGTTCAATCAAGGGTTAAGCCTAGTAGTAAGACTGCGCAATTTTAAGATCCGCCCCTGGTGATGTGAGTGATTTGGAGATTACATTAAATGTAATATCTTTTAATTATGTATGACATTAACACAACACGTACTGTACATGCTGTATGGGCAGACGTAGCAACATTCTCCGTCAGGTTTTACTGGTGAAGTGCAGGATGCTGGCTGGCAACTCTCAATCACACAGGTAACAATACCGTTATCACAGGAACAGGTAGTGCATTCGTCTACGTCCCACGACTCGGAGTCCATGTACGGAATTCCTCGATAAACACACTGCAAAAGATTGTCGTCGGAGCTGATGCTGAGTGAGAGTGAGGACTCCTGAGCTACACACATAAAATGAGAAAGGATTTTGGTTTGATTTTGATCTAATCACCAAATTGAAAAAGCATTAGGCGACAGGCCTAATTAACGAAATCACTGATATACATCCTAAAAGAAAAAGTAAATTCTTAGATCTGATAGATGGCTCACTCTTTTATACTTCTAAGCTAAATATGTTTAAGCGGGAACCTTTGTTAACAAGATGGCCATGCTCATTTCAGTTTCTTGGATTTTGCATGGCTCTACTAAGCTAACGCATAGGCGGATCCAGGAGGCCCGAACCCCCCCCCCCTTATTCGCGGAGCCAAAAAAAACAAGGGCGAAACTTAAAGATAGAATAAAGAAGGGAAAAGAGAGGAGAAAAGAAGAAGGTGAAAAATAAGAGGAGGAAGACGGGTGAATGAAATAACATGAGGGGAAGACTTGGAAAAAAAGTTCATGTCGCTTTGTGATTTACATATCTTGCTCAATATCGAGCTTAACATATCAAATTTTGAAGTCGATATACAAAACATATTTCAGCACGGAAATCGAATTTTCATCATTGTGTTTGATTTACAAATCTATTTTTTAAATGCTCTGTAAAAAATTATGTTTGTGAACAAATTTTCGGCATCACTCACAGTAGCGGACCGTGACCCGGAGGAGACAAAGCATTGGGGGCACTGCATTGTTCACAAACAATGCAGTGCCCCCAATGCTTTGTCTCCTCCGGGTCACGGTCCGCCACTGATTACTCATATGGGTTTAAGATATCGCATGCTCGATCTTAAATGAAAATCATAAGTCAGAAAAATTGGAACCAGTTGGATTCGAACCTGTCATCTACTTCTTGCCTGGCTGCGACTCAACCACTAGGCTATTTTGTTTCACGGCTAAGTCATGATGAACTGGAATTCAAATACCCTCGATCCTCTTCCTTCTGAATAATTAATATTCAAATGCCGTCCATCGTTGACAATAGATAGGATATAAAGAGGCTTTAATAGGAGGTAATAATACTTTGTAAATAAAATTGTTCACAGATGTCGCTGCAAATCCGGCCCACCCCCCCCCCCCCCTTTGGCGAAGGATAGATTCGCCCCTGCTAATGATAAGTGATCTGTCAAAACTCAAGCACTGGATTAATATCAGTGCCCTGGTGATGCTAGGAATATTTTCAATGGCCAACCATAATCTTCGCTCGCTTAATGAATACTACTATCTTCAAGAAGGACCCTTAATGAGGGAATTTAGGATTTGGAAACTAATATCTTTTCAGGTGGAATTGAAATACATGTAACTACTTATTCACTTGTTCGAATTTTCAATTTTAAACTAGAGGTGGGCTATAGAGGGTGACATTTTCAGAACATGCTCATCACACCTTAGTTTGATGAATTAGTGCACACTGACAACATAATCAGAAAAAAAATGAAAAAAATGCGAAATCCAGGGTGCCCTGGCCGAAAAACCCGAAAATCCAAGATGGCCGCCGGTTCGCCTCAAAAAACATGTTTTGGGCCATAACTTGGTCATTTTTTCATCTCTTAGCTTAGTTTTGGTGTCTAAACCTATGTTTTGGGGGTCACTGAACCCATTTAAGATATTTATTTTAATATATAAGTGTTCAAATTCATGTTAGATCAATATTTAGTCAAATTTGTACTTATTTTCTCAAAAAATGTGAATTATTGCAATATCGATTCCTACAGCTGACGTGTGCATCACAATCATTAGTTTAAGCCTTCTCTTTTTGCTTCTCCTTGTCTCATGCCCACTATCCCAAATTTTATCTTCCACTTTGTAAGTATATGCACATTAGTTCCAGCACAGCTCCCTTCATTAATGCATGTAACGTCACTATATCACCACCTATGAATTTCTCAACCCTCTTCTGATCCCTACCATTTAGAAATACTTTCCTCATGTTTGATGGGGAATTATGTACTTATCTATGACAAACAATGTTATGTAATACATCATGTTCCTCTCCTTGCATCATATGGTAAAGTCATCATCTCACTCTGTGGCTAAAAGTGGCTATAAATGAAGGGTGGATGCCTTTTATAGGCAGCCATTCCTAGTTCTCTGCTCTAGTTCTGGGGTCAGGACAAGCAAATAAAAATCTCCTCTCCATAATTGCTGACACAATGTGCCTTAACTAGTTGCATTAGTAATATGATTCAACTTGGAAGACATGGCTTCTGAAACTAATGACCATTTGGTATTTGTCTTCATGGACATGCTACCTACCACAAGTGAGTGTGTTCTGACTATAATCAACTATTCTTCCAAACGTGAATCTATAAAACAGAAACATGCAATTCACAAGTTTGCTGAAGCCCTCCAATTTCAGTGGCAGAAGGCATTTTCTGAAGAACATGTACTGACTCTCAACCCAATCAAGAAAAGGCTGTATAGTGCAGTACAAGCATACTCCAGTAAAGTTCTCAAAAAGGCGAGAAAGGAAAGGCGAATTCATCACCTCAAATGGAAAGCTGAAGTTTCAGGGTTATTTGACATTTTGAAGCCGACTTCTGATCCTGACAAGTTTGATCCTGATGAACGTGCCTTCTATTATGATCAAAAATCTGGTGCTAGAAAGATGGCACTGAGTGATCAGATCGATCTTGAGCATGATGTTGCTGCTGAACAGGAGAGAAGTGAAGCATTGGAGCATCATCAGGCCGAAGAAGAAGAACTGGCTTTTATTGAAGATGGTGCAAGACTGCCTGCTGCTGCTATGGATGCCGATTATCAGGACGATCACACGTCTGTGTCAACTGACTTAAATACCTCATTTACAAGGGCAGGCTCAATTCGACAAACTGTGCCAAAAGTTGATGAATCCACTCAGACAACTCTTGATGTCAACTCGGCTGTTCCAATTCGTACTGGAAAACGCAACTTTGACCCCAAAATTAAGTGCGCTCTAGCATCAGCAAGCAGCCAAGCCTCAATAAGTGTAGAACAAGCGCGTCGATCATTTCAAGTGACCAGTGAAGTGTTTTTTGGCCAGAAATATTTCTTATCTGCAGATGAAGCTCTCCAAAATGAATTGGGTGAGTAAAACATTCAAACCTGTAGGCTAAGTTGCATTCAGTTTACAAGGGAAAAAAATACAATGGATAAATCGATCAAGATATAACATTTCTAAATGTCCAATCAGCCAACAGATTCAGGATAATTTTCGCATACATTAGAGCATTGCATAATAACAAATCATGATAAAGAGAGAAAGGGAGAGTGAATATGAAAAAAAGTTTCTTGTACTAGTACAAAAGCTGTGTCCTCTTTTAATTTTCAAACTGCAGGTCAAGCTACTAGCAAGTCTCCTAAGCGTCCTCGGAAAGCTGCAGAGTATGCAGCAACTTACCAACATGTTCTGCCTTCAGCCCGTGTCCTTGCACGTGAGAAACACATGCAAGCAATACAGCAAGAACGCAATGCTGCACTGGCTATTCTTGATGCATCTGATGAAGACAAAGTGACTATACACTATGATACTACAACACGACGTAGGATTTCTGGAGAGTGGACATCCATAATTGTCCGACTAGCAAGTGGGAGACTCTTTAGAATGCGACCCTTGTCTATGGCTCTTGAAAATCGAGAAAATATCACAAGGTTAATGGTTGAAGTTATCAAGCGTCTCTCTCTGGCTACATGCAACCAAGCCTTACAAGAGAATCTGTGGAAGAAGGTTTTTGCATTTATGACTGACTCAGTTGCCAAAAACCTACACATTGAGTCTCAAATAGCAGCATCTCTTAACAGTCAGCACATCCCTCTACACTTGTTGTGTGTGAGCCACACATGTGAGGTATTTGATGCAGGAAATATCTCTACCCTTATTCAGCATGAAGTCAAGTTAGGACTCCGTGAAAAGCTAATTGCACACATGCCGACCCTGAAATCCTTCCTCAAGAAGAGTGTGGTCATAGCAGCATTACAGGCACTGACAAAACTAGTAAGTAATGATGGACACAAGTCATCCATGTGGGAGATCTTCGAGTGTGAGGTTGCATCTGCAGGCAAAACAAAGAAGCACAGCCTCTTCAAAGAACGCCGATTTGCTCAGATGGGATACACTGCTGCAGCCATTCTATATCACATCCCGGAGTATGAGGCAACATTGCAGAACACCAAATCCAACAACCTTCTTGTTCAAGCCTGCCATCTGTACCTTGAGTGTGACTTCATCATGATAGCATTGAAGGTATTGGCCTGGTTCACATACTGCATAACCCTCCCATTCCTTAATATGGTAGAAGTCAGCTCACAGAATGATCTAGTGACCATCCTTCCAAGTCTTCATGATGATCTGCTAAATAACAAGACAGATACGCTGTCTTCATACAAGGTACCATACTCTTTCCTAGTGGAAAAACCCGAGACAACTGTAGGCATGTATCTTCTTCAGCAAATGTGTCAGCAAGCTGCCAAAGATTTATCCACTCAGAGAGGACGCGAGTATGGATTTCAGCAAACAGCAGAAATGGGTTTGGCAGAACCTAGAGCAACTGAACTCTACAAACTCACTCCAGAAGATCTCACCAATCTACCTACAAACAATTTGCAGTGTGAGCGGGATGTGTCAAAGTTTGACAAACTCGCAAAACGGTCTGCAGCTGCTTCCAATAGAAACTTCACTGGCAAGGGTATTCGAGATGATATGACTCTGAACAAGGCTGGTGTAGTAACTGTGGAAAAAGTGACCCATAACATTGCAAAATTGTTGGATAAGAGTGAACAGAAATGGGTGGAAGAGCAAAACATCCTCTCTCAGGGAAGGCTTCAGCGAAATGTGGCCCAGGCACAACAAGCAGTAGAGTATGTGCATAGGCTGTTACAGAAATGTAAAACATGGGGAGGTCCATTAACAAATGTTGATGAGCTTCAGGAATGCCTGGATACCCAAGATCCCACCAAGCTTAAAACTGTGTTACGTGCAGAGCTGTCATATCGCAGACACATCTCCCATCGAGATTACTTGGTGCGCCCACACTTGTATAAGGTCAACCAACTATGTGAAACACAAATGAAGGTGAACTTGACTCTTCTATTGACTGGAGGAGAGTCTGATAATCTCCCTGCCCCTGATCTTCCAACTGAAGATGACTTGGTGAATGCATTCAATCTAAAGCCATCCAATGGGATCACACAGCCAGCTGCCCATTCCAACCATGAAGAAAATACAGACAAAGAAGTGGGCATAAATGAGTTCTGTATTGTGATATGGGATTACAAAGATGAACGAAACTGGTACCTTGGTATGTGTCGAGACCAAAATAAAGACGGATATGAGATCGAGCACATGGAAAGAGTGAAAGGGAAAGGTCAGCATGAGCAATGGAGATGGCCAAAGAAAGATGATGTACAGACAGTTCTGCCAATGCAGATTCTTCCATGTAATGTAATTGGCTCATGGGATACAACTTCCAGCAGAAGCATGACATTTGTGCTTGACAATTTATTGGCATATTATAGAAGGCTTATTCAAGTCATTTTACAATTAAATATATACATGTACACCCACAAAGGACCTGAATGCACTCTGACTAGAGGTCTAATAACCAAAATGTTATTAATTGGTACTTTTAAGCAGATACAGTATTACATGTAGTACTGGCTCCACAGTTACCATGCCGGTCGACTCGAAATTCACCAGCCACATACAGGTTTTCTGCTTGACACGTACATGTATGTAAGTTATTTGTATACTTCTTGCTGTATTGTTTAAAAATGAAAACTTTTAATAGCTAGAATTTATTATTAAGAATATCATAGCTAGCATGACTTGAAGAAATTACAGAAAAAAGTACAATTGCTATTGGGGTAGGGGTAAAGGAGAAGGAAAATTTAACATTAAATATGGGGAAAAGGTGAGTATAATGTAGAAGATTAGGTTTTACACCAAAAATATCATTATATTCAATTTCTTTGACCCCTAAAACATAGGTTTAGACACCAAAATTATTACAATAGACAAAAAAATGACCGAGTAACAGCCAAAATTGTCTTTTTTTAACCGAAACGGCGGCCATCTTGGATTTTTTACGATTTCGGTCAGGGCACCCCGGATTTCACATTTTTTTCATTTTTTTTTTCAAAAGTGGTGTCAGTAGGCACAAACCCATCAAACTAGGGTGTGATGAGCATGTTCTGAAAATGTGACCTAAAATCGACCCTCTATAGCCCACCTCTATATAATGGCAATTGTGCCTTATATATACATACTAGTAGATTTGGTTCAAACAAGGGTTAAGGCTGGTAGGAAGACTGCGCAATTTTAAGGCATTAAAAATGGGGGCTAATTTCGCCCGCCCACCCCCCCCCCCCCCTACTTCGATGTCGGCGTCGACCGCGTGACCGGCGTAAATCCGTTCCGAGTAGGGGGGATGATAGCAATATACTGACCTGAAAATTCCGAATTGCGGGGACATCTCCACACCAAAGGCTAGGTATACGGGGTACATAACCGTGGACATAATAATACTACCATTTTCAGGTAAAAACCTATAATAATTGTCTTCGATTTCTTTACTGTAATGGATTTTTTGTGATATACAGTGCGTATCAAAAAAAAAGTTTACACTTAGAAAAAATCCTGTAAAATTATTGATTAGTAATATCTTGAAAAAATTTCCACATTTTAACATTGGTACAGATCCATTTAAGCAAATGACGATATAACTTTCGAAAAATATTTCCGCTTGAGAGAACACCACTTACTTTTGAAAAGTTAGTGAAAAATGATTTGCGCAGAACTTTGAAATAGTTATGCGAATAAAAGTAGACCATAATCATGAAAAACACGTTCAATTTAGCTAATAAAATTGATTTGAAGATATCTTTTACTTTTTTTAACTTGTTTCATTGCCCAAAACACCATGAAGAGTGCATTGCGCCCCACCCCACTCCCCCACACACCAAGGCCATCGTGATGGTATTTGCTTTACAATGAGCTGTGATCCACATGAAATGGCCTCGGCTTGATTTTCATTTTGTTAATCACTTTCAAGCCTGGGAAAAGTCTGGAAAAGCAAGTATTAAATGAAAAATGAAATGCAAACCCACATTAAATGATAAAAACTTAGTGAAAAGTGCTGGAGATGTCTGATATAAACTTTTGGTCAGATTCAGTTATGTCCTAAGATCCAGCTGGCACAAAAAGGGTAAAGGTTGTGCTTAATAAGTGTTGAAATTTTCACTTTTGGTGGCAAAATTGTTCCAAAATGCTTGAATGTATCCATTTCATTTCAATTGACTAAAAGTGTAAGGGAAATGTAAAAGAAATGTTTCGCAAGATAAGTTTGATTTGGCCCTTTCCCCTCGACAAAGCGTTAAAACGAGCATTTCTGCGCAAACAGATTTCTGCGAGCTTTACAAAAATGGACAGTGCTCACTCAAGTGCAACATTCTTTCAAAACTTTTACTTTCATTGGATAGATGAGACCCAAACCCAATAATATATATGAAAAAATTACCCACATGCTGTATATTTTTTAATTCCCAGGACTTTTTCAAAGTGTAAACTTTTTTTTGATACGCACTGTAGAGTAATGAAATGCCGTACATGTTATATAATTTTGCGTGCGAGCAGCTTTTCATTATATGGACTCCTACGAAAAACAACATTTGCTGATAAGGCGTTCCATCCCACGAGATCTAAATACATAAATTTAAAAAAAAGATACTGATCACTTTCTACACTTCCCAGTACACCACGTCCTGTTCTCACTTGCCCTGCACTCATACGTGTACAATTTCCTCTACGCGGTTTTTGTCTCACCTGCTTAGCAGAGTGAGACTATGGGCGCCGCTTTTCCGACGGCGACGGCGGCGGCGTCAACACCAGATCTTAACCTATGGTTCAGTTTTTGAAATGACAGCATAACTTAGAAAGTTTATAGACCTAGTTCATGAAACTTGGCCATAAGGTTAATCAAGAATTACTGAACATCCTGCCTGAGTTTCATGTCACATGACCAAGGTCAAAGGTCATTTGGGGTCAATGAACTTAGACCATGTTGGGGCAATCAACATCAAATCTTAACCTAAGGTTAAGTTTTTGAAATGTCATCATAACATAGTATATGGACCTATTTCATGAAACTTGGACATAAGGTTAATCAAGTATCACTGAACATCCTGCATGAGTTTCACATCACTTGACCAAGGTGAAAAGGGTCAATGAACTTTGGACGAAATGGGGGTATCTGTTGAATTACCATCATAACTTTAAAAGTATATAAATCTGATTCATGAAACTTGGACATAATAGTACTCAAGTATTACTTAACATACTGTGCAAGTTTCAGGTCACATGATTGAGATCAAAGGTCAATTAGGGTCAATGAACTTTTGCCAAATTGGGGGTATTTTTTGAATTACCATCATAATTTTGAAAGTATGTTGGTCTAGTTCATAAAACTTGGACATAAATGCAATCAAGTATCACTGAACATCCTGTGCACATCTTAGGTCACATGACCAAGTTCAAAGGTCAATGAACTTTGGCCATAGTGGGGGAATTTGTTGAATTACCATCATATCTCTGTAAGTGTATTGGTCTAGTACATAAAAAGTGGAAATAAGAGCAACCAAGTATCACTGAACATCTTGTGCGAGTTATAGTAGTTTTCAAAGTCAGTGCTGCTGCTATATTAAATCGCGTGATACAGGTGAGACCGCCAGAGGCATTCCACTTGTAGGCTTAAAAGCCCACTCACACCTCAACGAATGTACGCTGACGAAGGGTGACGAATGGGAAAAAATGCACGAAATGCACGTGAAATCGACGAATTAAAATAAAAATTTCTGCCAAATCATGCGATCAATCACTATTGTCAAATTTTATCAACAAACGGTAAGCAAAGAATAAATATGGCATGCGAAGAATATCGATTTTTCGGTTCACCTCTTTGAGTAAATTGCAGCCGAAGGCGAGCGAAGGGTTGATACAACCCAATAAGACGAACGGACAGTGAGCAATAGTGCGAATATTAACGAAGACGAGGGAATAGATCGTGAAAAAAAGAAGGGGGTGATTTAAATAAATGAACTGAATTCTGGTCAAATTTGCATAAATTTATTCACTTGTGCCTGAACCTATGCAATGCTATCCTGATCAAATCTGATATTCAGTAGGCCTATCTATGAACATTTCAATCTCCGATTAGAATAATATTTAAACTCTTCTTTGTTTATCAGTTGACGAGATGCATATAGTTAGGAAATTCATTTAAAAATGACATTGAAAAAAATTGGGTTCAAATGCATTTAGATAGTAGTTAAAGAGTTTGCGTCAGTCGAAGTTAGATTTTCGTGTAAATGGCCTGTACTCTGAACTCCGGTTTAAATTAAACCCTTGTTTAAAGCTGTGGTTTAACCATGGACAGCCAATTGGAGCACAAATCCCTTACAGTACACATTCATTTTGACATCCACATAGTTCATAATTGTCTGGGAATGATAACTGCAGTATTTTTATTCATTATGAAAGCATAAGGATACAAAATACTGAACATGACAAATATAGGCCTACAATATAAACATGATTTTGATTTTTTTGACTCTCTATAATTTTAGAGAGTCAAAAGGGGCCTGAGCTTTCGATCCTAGCAGAATCTTCTTCGGAGGCAAAATGATAAACATATAAAGTGGAACAACCATAATATAGACCACAGACATTCAACAGCAACACTGAAAACAGGGAGACAAAAGGGGCATTAGTGAGAAGAGATGACCAATCAGGTTAATGAAGGGGATGAAAGAAAAGGAGTATGCAGACACAAAGGGAAGTTAGTGTACTGTAAGTAAGGCCAAAGAAAGACCTCAAGCCTAGAGAGATTAAGGTATGAGGCAGTCAACATCAAACAGGATCTGGAACAAAACAGTGATAGAGGGTGTGAGGAAGAGATGAATAACAAGAGAATTAGTGAGAGGTGGGTCAAACAGGTAACAAAGAAAGGCATAATAAACTGGTAAACTGGTGCATAAGAGTGGGGGAAAAAGGAAAGAATGGAGAACAACTGATAATGTGCAAAGGACATGAGTATGTATGTAAGAGCAATAAACAAACTAAGAGAAGAAAGTGTAAAAATAAATCTGTAAGTATGAAATTGTATAAACATATCCAAAAAGGAAATGGTGTAACTGATATTGTAATCCGCTGGGTGTGAGGGGAAAAAACAGAAGACTATACAGTAGACAAAAAACAAAAAAACACAACCTGTATATTATATGGAAGGGAAGCAATAGCCTAAAAGGGTAAAAGCAAATAAGGAAACTGATGCTGTATGAGTAAGGGGGTGTATTAAGAAAAAAAAACATAGTAAACATGAAAATAAGCAAAATAAATAAGTGGTAAATCTAAGAGATGAAGGGAGAGAATATATATATATATATATAATAATTATATCACCTCAAAAAGAGAGGAAAAATTGGAGTTGAGCTTATGTGAGATATGGGAGGAAAGTAGAGGCAAAACTATGATGTAACTAATCTAAAAGAGCTGAGGGGGAAAAATGTGTGTACAGATGGAAAGTGGGTGAGAAGGATTGATCAGTCGTTCCCCTCTTGGATGTTCAGGCCATGAGGTTGGATGGTGCGAAGTCGTCTCATCCAGAACTTCTCTCTGCTAGTGCGTACTGAGTCAGGACGGATACCTAAAGATTCGATGCCCTGTAGCATTATGTCAGTGATGGAGTGGTTAGGAAGGTTAAAATGGCAGCCAACTGGAGTGTCCAGCTTTGCTGTGTTGACGGTTGATCTGTGCCCGTAGAATCGTTTCTTGAGTGTGGTCTTGGTTTTCCCTACGTATTGTACCCTACAAACTCTGCAAGTGATGAGATATACAACATTAGCGGTAGTGCATGTGATGTTGCCCTTGGTTCGGTGAGAAAGGCTGGTAGAGTTGCTGGTGAGAGTGTCGCCCTCCTGAATGTGTATTTCACATATAATACACCTGTTGCTGGTGCATTTGAAGGTGCCATGCTGTATGGGAGAACATTGGTTAGTGAGGGAGGGCAATTCAGCACGAACAATGAGGTCCCTGAGATTCGGTGGACGTCGGTATGCTAGAAGGGGAGTATCGGGAAAGGCCTGTTGGAGACGATCAGAAGTGTGTAAAATGTGGTGGTTATCACACAGGATTTTGCGGAGAGGGGGTAGATTGGGATGGAAGGTGGTCACAAGCGGTATTCTGTCGGTGGTCTTCTTGTCACTTTTAGGTTTTAGAACTTCAGATCTAGGGAGAGAACGAACTTTGTTGATTGCCAGTTGGACTGCCCTGGCCCCGTGGCCCCTGGCACAGAGATGTTTCTGCAAATTCATGGTATGGAAGGAAAAATCAGGGTCCTCGGAGCAAATACGGCGAAGTCTGAGGGCTTGACTGTAAGCGATGCCAGTTTAGCAGTGACGGGGTGGCAGCTGGGTGAGTGGAGGTACTGGTGGGTATCTGTGGGTTTAGTGTACAGGGTAGTGGTGATACCGTTAGGCTTTTTCTGGACTGTGACATCAAGGAAGTGGGTTTCCTTTTGGGAGAAATCAGAAGTGAATTTGATGGTCCTGTGGAAGGAATTGATGTGGTCAATGAATGTGTGGAGGCTATCTTCCTCCCTGGTCCAGATGAAGAAAATATCGTCTATGTAACGCCACCAAATCCATGGGCGACAGGGGGCGGAATCTAACATCTGCTGTTCCAGCTTGGTCATGAAGAGACAGGCGAATGAAGGAGCCATCCGGGTGCCCATTGCTGTGCCGAATATCTGTAGGTAGTGCTGATCCATGAAAGTGAAGTTGTTTTTTTGTGAGTACATGAGACATCAGAGATTTGATATCGGATATGGGGGGACTTGAATGGCCACTGGCGGTCAAGGCTTCACATGATGCTTGGATACCTTCATCGTGGGGAATATTGGTATACAGTGAAGAAACGTCTAAAGTGCCGATGATCGCAGTCTCCGGTATCTGGTCCTTGATGTCATTGAGTTTCCTGAGAAATTCTGGAGTGTCGTGGATGTAAGAGGGTGCACGTGAGACAAGGGGTTTAATGTGATAATCAACAAAAAGGGAGATGTTCTCTGTTGGGGAACCATTTCCTGAGAGGATGGGTCGACCAGGGTTGCCAGGTTTGTGGATCTTGGGGAGGAGATAGAAGCGGGCAGGTTAATTTTAACAAAGAGCTAGACAGTGGTCTAAAATAAACCTGATTTCAGATTACGGGCTATTTGGGTATTAGGCTATTTGGGCAATATTCGCAAACACGTCTTACCTTGTGCACATGAATTGCTAGTAGTAATACTCCTTGGAACCCCAAAAGTGCCAACCACTTGGGCTGAGGTAATTGTTCCCCAAAGCTATACATGATGTATAATATGGACCGAGTGAAGCTCTCCTGTTGATGTACTTCTCAGTCGGCTCTCTTCTCGACTAGTATTCTAGTCGAGAAGAATCGAGGGTTCTCGAATGAACTTTTGTCTGAACTAGGGCTGAGATGGATTGTTAAAATCGCTTTGAACCTTCCAGTTTCGAGGAAGGAGCCTGTCTGCACAATGTTTACCCCTCAATTTAACCTTGCAGTATATGCGCACCAACGAACGTAGAGGGCAGCAACACACAAGCGTGTTGCTTTTAGGAAGGTCCACTTCGCTCAGATTTTGTGACCACCTTTTCCCAGAGCACTTTTTGGAAGATTGTAGAGTTGATTTTTTTTTCGTTTGTTCAATTTTATTATTTTTTATTGATAATGAAGCCTCCAAAGCAATATGTTAAATACTATTATTTTAGTATATTTGTATTTTTTAAAAATTGTATGACAAAATGTAATCATGATTCTTGTAGTTTACGGAGCAATAAAAATACATAGACTGATGAAATTTGTGTTACCGCTCTTCTGCTTAATTTCGCTGCCCCTACCAATCTACACAAGCTAACGCCAGAGCAAAGACCGTGATGTTCTGGTCTGGCCGCGCCGAAACTTCCCCGGTCACCTGTACCTCGGTGCGCGTACTGCGCTGCGCGAATGATGTGCTGGCCGCACTGCACTGGCAGGATAATCTCGACGTGACTCGACTTTAGCTAGATATGGACTTGAAAGATATAGACATGGTCTGTCATTGATGTGGCACTATGGCGGATGAGCAACGATAAATATTCAAGGTTAGAATTTCAATTTTAACTTACAATGTAGATTGTAGTCTGAAAATCTGAAATAATTATGATAAAACCACAAATCCAACCAACATTTTGCAGTCCATCAGGCAGGATCGAATACGGCAACTACTGAACTAGCAAAGCCAAGTCCTAGTCTAACTCTAACGTTAGACCTAATATTAGACAGAAATTATCTGGTTCAGTATCGACCTATGTATATTCCGACGGGTCTTGACTTGAGAACTATCAATGGGCGAAGCTCTATGTCACATCTACTATTTTCATTCCATAATTTTACAAAAATTGTGTTAGCATATGCATGCAGCCAACCGTACCCTACCTCAGCACCGACCGGCCCGGGGCGCCGGAGCGGTCGTGCCAGCCATGGCGCCGGTATATACCGTACTGGATTGTGTAGGCGCATTACGGTGCAGCGAAGGTTAAATAAAGACGTATCAACGTCACGTATACTTGTTATCATATTGATATGCAAAGTCATCAAACCGTTGTCACTACTATGTAATATTTTATGAAAAATACAGGAATAAATGTTTCATATTTTTAAACATGATATTTGATGTAAAAAAATTTTCAAGCAAAAATAATGATAAAGAGGAAATGAAAATAAATCAACTCTACAATCTACTAAAAAAGTGCTCTGAGAGGATTTCGGTGGTCACAAAATGAGCTTGTCTAAGTCCGGGTGAAATTAGCAGACTGGTTTATTCATGACAGAATTTAATCCCGGTTTGCTGAAAATGTACAAAAATTTGTGACAATAATTTAGTGATATATTATTTTCGAAATGTGATACATTATTATTAAATGCTTTATATATTTTTTGTTTTTATTGTTTCAATCTACTATTGTCATTATTCATTTGTTTACTTCTATTTTGCTGTCACTCAGTGAGTGTATTGTATCGGATCATGGTTTCGTTGGCATGACTACCAAATTGTTCGCGCACTTCATTTGTATGCGCGTATCGAGTGGACCTTCCTAATAGCAACACGCTTGTGTGTTGCTGCCCTCTACGTTCGTTGATGCGCACCCCTCAATTTAACCTTGCAGTATATGCGCACGCGCTACGTACGCGCGCACACGCATAACCTCACCCTCTCCTCACACACTTTTATCTACTAAACAGTCAATCCATTTATATGCAAGTGTTCAAAGAAGTCCCGACATCATCTATTTTAGTCTATTATGGTGGCGCACATTGGTGTTTACATTACAATTCATTTGGTATGTATGTGATGAAGTGTTGTTCTACCATATAAACTGTGCAAGATAAATCCTTTCACCACTTACTAATTGAAATCATGTTGGCATGAAAATGTTTGAGTTTAATCATATCAACGAAAAAGTATAGACCTAAAATGATGAAAGAAATCCAAATAATATCTCATCAGTTCATAATACTCATTTTGTCCATTCAAGGTCAATAATTATGACTGATATTAATAGAAAGGCTATATATTTTCCTTGCTGATCTTGCATGTCATGATCTTTAATTACCTCCATCATTTTTACCGCTGCCATTATTACCTTTGCCATTTTTACCTCTGCCATTATTACCTCTGCCATTTTTACCTTTGCCATTATTACCTCTGCCATTTTTACCTTTGCCATTTTTACCTTTGCCATTTTTACCTCTGACATTTTCACCTTTGCCATTATTACCTCTGCCATTTTTACCCGGCACCTTCAAATTGAGGATGCTGATTCATTCATCGTCTGCACCGCAAACATGGCAAACGACCACAATTATGCAAAAGTCCACACCCATGCGTGCTCTTATGTTATTTGTTGTTTATTCTTTATGTATGTATTATATTAATTTGTATTTAATCGTACCATGGTGGTGCCCCACCCACAAGTTTTTTTTTAATGAAAACTTCTAGGGGCTCACAATCCCAAGTTTTTACCTAATTTGTATATACCTCTATTATTATGATTGATTGAAATAAATTTTGAATTGACTTGATATGTCGAAGACAGTCATGAATAGTCATATTGGGTCCGGAACTGTGGGAAAATAATTTCCGCCGGGCACAGGTTCTTTTCGAAATCGAATCTAAAAACGACAAGGGGCCCATTGAACACCGCCGGAATTTCTCTCGTTTTACGAAAATGCTAACGTTAATCGAAACATAAACGGCAGGTTACGGTCAAAGGTTAAACTGCTCCATAGGTTCCGGCCTTGCTAACCTGAAATTAATTCAGGAAAGTTTCCTTAAAGACCGAGACTTTCGGACTTGTGTGTCAAGAGGTTTCACTATTACATTGCGATGTGTTCATTTGTTTATTTATTTCTGTTTCCTATAGTATGCTTTATATAACTGGCTTACATGACATGGCAGTAGTAAAAGGTGAATAGCTTCTTTGTTACTTTCAATTGGTACGAATGATTTTCTGAATTCAGCTACGGATATTGAATACTACGCTCCATTACATTGTTAATCAGCAGTCGGGACTGAGTCAACAAATACATTCGTAAACTTCTATTTACGAGTATGCTGAAATACTTTTGACAGTAGCGAACGAAACAAATTAGTACCTTGACTACGTCGACATTCTGGAGCTCTTGTACAACCAGTCTGTGCATTGGGGCCAGGGTATCCTCCTAAAGTATAGCCAATGTACCCGGTAGTCCTTGGGTCATCTCCCCTCTCGATCCTCACACAGATATACTTCGTGTCTACGCATTCGGCCATTGGGTCGGAAAAGGAGAAGTCCAGGTCGGTAAACTCGATTTTTTCTGTTCTCTTCAAGTCCTGGTCTTTTTGTTTCAGATCTAGAATGTCCTCTTCGAATCCAATCCTTTGTAATAAGCAATAACACGTTTCCAAATTTGGGTCTAGAAACGGTTACAATTTAAGCAAGGTTTAACGCATTCTTTTATCTGAGCACTGTTATTCATATACAGGTTTAGACAGAAAAAATGATCGAGGTTCACTTTTCGTTCGGTGTAAAATTGTCAATAGGATTTTTTTATAGGAGCGCCTTGAGCACCTAACAAGGTGGAAATGTGCGCAATATAAATATCCTTCATTATTATTATATTATAACAAAATGGGACATACTACATAACAATATACAGTGTGTTACTATTCGTTTACATTATAAGTAAGCCATGCAGAATTGTTAAAGAATTAAAATAATATTCATTGAAGTACAAGTAGATATTTCCTGAAGAAAAGAAAATATGAAATAGGGGGTCTGCTTCAAAAGCAACACATGGAAAATTCGGACGCCTCAAGGGACTGTTTATTTTTCATCTTGAACACCTACTTCAAGGGCGTATAAGGCCAGATACACTTGAAATAAATCCAGGTGATTGGGTAATTAGCTACGTTGTTTATTTATTGATTATGCTAATATACAGTCACACAAACTCGTACGAAAGATGCGTTCGTATGAATCTGACAGTTCTTAGAAATTCTTGGGTTCGTAGTAGAGATTCGTTCAAGCGCCCTCTAGGTGGCAAGAGCAATTGAAGGCCATCTCGGGAAACGGAATGATTTCCGTTCTTTCACTGGCCCTAAAATTGTAACATTTTCGTAAAAATGCCTTCAACTATTCTTTCACCAGACTTAAGGCCATCTTACGATTTTTGTTGTCAAGTCATTCGTGATAGGATTTCTTTCGGACTTCATGTATACTTTGTTTGTTTCTGAAAAAATAGACACTACCGTGCCCTAATGAAATCCACTTACCGTTCAAAGTAATTTTAACATGGCAGCAGTTCCAAGAAGACTACGTGTTTCTTGCAGTCCCCTTAAGGGGCTTTTACAATGGTTGGAGGGATCGTTTACTCACATTATATGTTGCACACAATTGCAACGGTTGTTGGCATTCGCACCGCCAATAATGATAGGGGCATTAAAGACCCAAGAGTTGCTCGTAAGATGGCGCTGTTTGAATTTCCGTTCTTAAGGCGTTATTACGGACGTCGTAAGAGCATTATATGAACAGCCTTATCCGTTCTTACGACCAATGTAAAGAATTAATGTCCTCTAGGATTCTTTCTCGATCTTCCAAAAATATTGCTTGGTCCGTACGATATTCATACGACGTTGGTACGGCCGGCTTACAAAGAAAGGGTTTTGGATAACGTTTAAAAAATCTTGGACAAAACCATCGACCGAGTTGGAACTTACAAATGGTCTACAAACGGTCTGTGTACGCTGGCATCATAGGACATATTGAGAAGGTCTTACTAAATGGTCTAACAAAAGAAAAACGTTCGTACGGCGTTCGTAGGCGTTTTTAAATTTCAAGGGGTGGTATTCTGAGATCAATTTTATCTCAGATAAAATAAAATATTTCATCTCCGTTAAAATCAGTGAGATAAAATACCCTTAAAATCTCTCCGAATTGGTATTCTGAGAACAATTTTATCTTCTTTTTATCTCTGTAAGACACACCTATTTTTTAATCAATATACAATTAGAAACGCGCTTTTATAGCTCTCTGATATCACTCAACCAATGGAAATCCATTCCGCTAGGAGGTGTGGCAAAGAAGTGAGATTGCGTCAATTTATTGACTTCACATACGCTTGCACAATACGCTTACGCGTCTTTCAGAGTTTTCTTTTTAACAAAAATGACAACACTCTCATCTTTTTTTCGAAGTCTATTTCGCATCTTTTCAAGCATCGTTTCATAGACAATATTAGTCAAGAAAGGTCTTATGAAATACTTCCTAATTGTAAAGGAATGACTTTAAGGTGTTGTTCTCAATGAATATATCATTTTTCATCATTTTCATGTCAATATTTGGAGTTAACTCATGTAGAAATATTGACGAAATCAACGTCGCGGAGATAAAATAGCCCCTACCCTCTTTTAAGTTTATTTCATTTTTTCTTCAAAGTAAATTGGGCGCAAGCACATCATCCGCGTTGCAATGTCCAGATACGCGATGGTTATGTCTACGCTGCCACCGCTCTGTTGCGTATCATCATAGATACGCAAGATAAAATTTGTACGCAAGATAAAATTTTAGATTTTATCTGAGAGATAAAATGTCATCTCAGAATACCAATTTCATTTTAAGAGATAAAATAAAATATTTTAAAGATAAAATGACATCAGAATACCGCCCTAGGGCTTTACCTTGGTCCATTGCCGTCTGGGTTGGCTGAAGCCCAAGCAGAAAGTTTCCAAAGGTCTTCTCCTGAGACTCCGGTGGTGTCCGTGGCATCATGAAACTTGATGGAAACATTGACGCTTATTTGATTGTCCCCTTCCTCTGTGAAGGTATCTCCATTTGTGATTTCAGGCCGGACTTTCTTCACCACGACATCTGTTAAGGTTTAGAAATAAAAGCTAATTTAATCCTAGGATATTGGGTGACCAAATTTATACAGTGCGTCCCAGAAAAAACGAAACCGAGATTTAGTGATGATTTATCATGACTTAATCATAAATAAATAGACAAATGACCTATCAATGTAAAGCTTAGAATCTCCTCTTTCATCCGGTATTACTTAGATTATTTCTCATTCCCGCATGAGTGAGCAAAAACACTTTGAAAAGGGGAAACCAAAAAGTCACTTGGCGGGCCGTATCTGTTTTTTAAAAAGAAAACCACATTTTTTAAAAGTTCAATATCTGCTCTTTAATTTGATACCTCAATTACAGAAAATGGTCAAGAAATAACAAAGTTCTGGTTATTTGATATAAGGCTTGAATTTCAATAATTTCAGAAAATTAAGAGGTTTTACAGGCTAGCGTTCAAACTCACTCGAGACTCCGTTTTGCAAACGATTAGCCATGCATGAAGTCTTTTGTTACCGTGCGATAGCTTCTGTGGGAAACCGGTGAAAACAAGTTTATTTAATGAAAGTAGAGAAATACAAGCATTATTTTGAGGATCATAACTTTTTTAATTCTCGACCATTTTCTGTTATTGAGGTATCAAAGAAAAGAGCAGATTTTTAGTCATGTGATTTTATTTTTGCAATTCAGATACCCCCCGCCAAGCGAGTTTTTGGCGTCCTCTCTTCGAATTGTTTTTACTCACTCATGCGTGAATGAGGAATAATCTAAGTAATACCAGATGAAAGAGGAGATTCTACGCTTTACATTGATAGGACATTTGTCTATTTTATTTATGATTAAGTTATGATAAATCATCGCTAAATCTCGGTTTCGTTTTTTCTGGGACGCACTGTACAATCATTTGTTATTTGATGTTCCATTTTTAAGCTTGTGAAATATATACATACTATTAGCTTGTACTCATCTTGATTACAGAATTGATGAAGAAAGTGGCCTCAGGTGCTATGTGGGCTTTTAAAGTGCCTTCCTAAAAATCCTCCATCAAAATATGTCCTGCTTTATCGATTAAGATTATTTTTATAAATAAAATGCGGTTACTATATTGGTTGAGATATTGCTGCAGTTTTAGCGGTATATCGCTCGAATATGGAAGCTTAAAAGTGCCACCGAGATGTTGAGATAATTATCTCGGGAAGTCGACATCTTGATAGCAAAAGATAAGATGACGAGATCCCAGATCTCATCATGTTGACATCTTGTAGAAGAGATGATGAGATGACAAGATCCCAGATCTCATCATGTCAACATCTTTTGGAAGAGATGATGAGATGACAAGATCCCGGATCTCATCATGTTGACATCTTTTAGAAGAGATGTTGAGATGACAAGATCCCGGATCTCATCATGTCAACATCTTTTAGAAGAGATGATGAGATGACAAGATCCCGGATCTCATCATGTCAACATCTTTAAGAAGAGATGATGAGATGACAAGATCCCGGATATCATCATGTTGACATCTTTTAGAAGAGATGATGAGATGACAAGATTCCGGATCTCGTCATGTCGACATCTTTTAGAAGAAATGGTCAGATGACAAGATCTTCGATCCATGATCATGTCATCTAATCATCTCTTCTACAAGATGTCAACATGATGAGATCCGGGATCTTGTCATCTCAGAAATGGGGATTAGATTCAAATTCCAGGGGGACCACTTCCATTGATGAGTGGATACCAGGCGCGACCATGGGGTTTCGAAAAGCACCCTAAACAATGGAAGTAAGTCTTTTTCAGATTATGAAAATGCATCTCTTAATAAGTATTTGGATTGTGACACCCTACAAGTATTGGATATGTATCCCTTTTCAGCATTTTAAACATCGTTTTGACAAATACGTAACGTACTTGCCCACTCTGTCCCCTTTTACGCGTTGTCGCTCCTGGTATCCACTAATCAATGTAAGTGGGCCCCCCGGGCGGCCTCTCGAGCTCTAGGAGGAGTCAAATGTTGATTTGGAAAGTCGTCCTCAATAGGATATATCGCTGTTACCATAGTAGCAACCAGAATTTTGCACACGAAACGCATATTGAATGTTTCCGCCGCAGATGCGAAACAAAAAAATATCTCATGTCACACAATATGCATTGCAGGACAGCGTTTTACGGCCATGATGACGGGCCCAAAAAGTCCCTTCCAAACTCAACTACCGTTGTAAATTAGCGTCCGCGTCCTCAAACGAAACGTCGGGAATGAGGGCTCCCGAGCTACACACATAAAATGAGAAAGGATTTTGGTTTGATTTTGATCTAATCACCAAATTGAAAAAGCATTAGGCGACAGACCTAATTAACGAAATCATTGATATATACATCCTAAAACAAAAAGTAAATTCTTAGATCTGAGAGATGGCTCACTTTTTACTTCCAAGCGAAATATGTTTAAGCGGGAACCTTTATTAACAAGATGGCCATGCTCATTTCAGTTTCTTGGATTTTGCATTGCTGTACTATACTAACGCATAGGCGGACATGGCCAGGAGTCCCCCCCCCCCCCCTTACTCGCGGAGCCCTAAAAAACAAGGGCGAAACTCAAAGATAGAATAAAGAAGGGAAAAGAGAGGAGAAAAGAAGAAGGTGAAAAATAAGAGGAGGAAGACGAGTGAATAAAATGAGGGGAAGACTTGGAAGAAAAAAATCATGTCGCTTTGTGATTTACATATCTTGCTCAATATCGAGCTTAAAATATCAAATTTTGAAGTCGATATACAAAACATATTTCAGCACGGAAATCAAATTTTCATCATTGTTTTTGATTTACAAATCTATTTTTTAATTCTCTGTTAAAATTCCTGTTTGTGAACAAATTTTCGGCATTACTCATATGGGTTTGAGATCGCATGCTCGATCCTTAATGAAAATTCGACCCTGTCATCTACTGCTTGCCTGGCTGTAGTCCAGATTGGACCTTGTTGGTTCGAAGTGCCCTCTCCCAAAGCTAGCATGGAGGGCACATGTCTCCCAATCACTCATCTTCGTTCCCCACCAAGGTCCAGTACAAAACTTTGCAGTAACAAAGTTTTGTACTGGACCTTGGTGGGGAGCGAAGATGAGTGGATTGGCGCTGATTAGAGATTGGCAGACATGTGCCCTCTATGTTAGCTTTTGGGAAAGGGCATTTTCAAACAACATGGTCCAATCTGGACTAGCCTGGCTGCGACTCAAGAACCAGGCTATTCTGGTTCACGGCTAAGTCACGATGAACTGGAATTCAAATACCCTCGATCCTCTTCCTTCTGAATAATTAATATTCAAATGTCGTCCGCCGTTGACAATAGATAGTATTTATTTATTTTTATTTATTGATATATTCATATTCCATAATCATCAAAGTACATTTCGTAATCATGTTTACAATGAAAAAAATGCATAGCATATATTATGCAGGATTGAAACGTAGCAATGAAATTAAAAAAGTGGAGGGGCCTACTAAAAAGCAGAGCTTGTAAAATGAAGACCCCCTATCAAAACTTTATACAAGGGTTATATGATACAAATAGAGTAAAATAATCAGCAAAATTTTTATAAAATTATATAGATATAAACACTGTAACACAAATGTATTTACACTATATACAAAATTAAATATTGACTTTAAAAAATAATCAATACTATCGTGGATAAGTATGAAGATCACAAATATTAGATTGAATCAATAAGAATTCAGGAGAAATTTTTTGATGAGTAATTTAAATCGTATAAGACTAGCTGCCTCTTTCATTTCTCTGTCCAGAGAATTCCAGAGTTTTGGTCCTGTGAAAAATACAGTTTTGCTAGAAAATACTGTTTTACTTTTAGGTAAGTGATAGTCATTTGATTGTCTCGTATTATATGAATGTAAAGTATTGTTTCTCATAAATTTCTTTTGTAGGACATTAGGTACACTATTTCTATCTAGCTGATACATGAATTGGAATAGTTGCAAGCGGTACAGGTCATTGATTTTAAGGATACGGTTCTGACGAAACAATTCATCCGTATGAGCTCTAAAGGACATATTGCATATTATTCTCAGTACTTTTTTCTGAAGTAGCAAGACTTTATTTAGTCTCGTTTGAGAGGCATTACCCCCATGCCAGAATTCCATAATTAAGATATGGTAGAATTAATGCACAATACAACATGGATAGCGCCTGTGCTGGTAGAACGTATTTAAGCTTATTGATGACTCCAATATTTCTTGACACAGTTTTGCAAGTATTGTTGATATGAGCATTCCACGTAAGCTTGTTATCAATAGTAAGACCTAAAAATTTTGTTGTTTGCACTTCTTTGATTTCAGTATTATTTAAAAGTATTTGATGCGGTAGATGTTTCAATGAATGACTAAAAAGCATATAATTATTTTTTTGCAGATTCAGTGACAATTTGTTGGCTTTAATCCAGTTTGTTACTTTTTTAAATTCTGTATTCATAGTACTCACAAGTACATGTGGATCATGGTGTGTATAGAAAATATTGGAATCATCAGCGAAGAGAATAAATGAGAGAACATGAGATGAATTTTTCATATCATTAACATAAAGTATAAATAACAAGGGGCCAAGAATACTACCTTGTGGAATTCCACAGGAAACTGGCCTTGTTGGAGATTCTGATTCATTTACTGTAACAAACTGAATTCTATCAGTAAGATAACTCCTAAACCATTGTAAAGCTGTCCCTCTGATACATTAATTTGATAGCTTACATAACAGTATTTCATGATCTATTGTGTCAAACGCTTTTGAGAAGTCAAGGAATAATCCTACAGTATGATCAGAATTATCAAAAGAAGTAGATATTTTATTTATTAATGTCAATATAGCATGGGTTGTATTATGTTTTTCTCTAAAACCAAATTGATTATCACATATAATACTATATTTCTTAAGGAAAGCAACTGTCCTTTTATAAATGATCCTTTCAAGAATTTTTGAGAACGAAGTTAACAAAGATATTGGGCGATAATTACTAGTAATTAATTGGTCCCCCTTCTTGAAAATGGGTATAACTTTAGCTATTTTCATCTTCTTTGGGACCTGGCCAAGCTGCAATGATAAATTAAATATATGAAGCAGGGGATCAGCAAGAGAATGTATAATGTTTTTCAATACTTTATTTGTAATGCCATCATATCCGGGTGTCTTTCCTGCTTTCAAATTAAAGACAATCTCAAGTAATTCTTCTCTATGAACTGGAGTAAGAAATATTGAATTATCATTTTGTTTGTCCAAAAAGGCCTTAAACGAATTTTCTACAGGGATAATATTTCCAGCTAACTTTGGTCCAATTTGAGAGAAATATGAATTAAATTCATTTGCTATAGAATGAGTATCTTCAACCATATTTCCATCTACACATAATTTATTAACAGCACTAGATTTGTTAATTTTGTTTAGAGCCCCATTTATTGTTTTCCATGTATTTTTAAGGTCGTTTTTATATGATTGTAATTTTTCTGAATAAAACCTCTTTTTTGCTATTCGGAGAGTAGTTGTTAAGGTATTTTTATAAGACGTGTATGTATTCCGTGAAACATCATTTGGATTTGATATATAAGAAACATACAGATTATTTTTCCGATTGATAAACCTTAATATCATTTTTGAAACCCATGGTAGTTTTGGAACACGTTTATAGTCGTAATTTCGATATTTCTTTAAAGGAACACAAGAATCTAAGCAATCATTGAAATATTTCAAAAATATGTCAAATGAGTCATCGACATTCTCTTTCGAGTTATAAACGTCAGACCAATCAACAGAGCTTAAATCTTCTTGGAGGCGTTCAATATTTTTGTCACTAAAGTTGCGACAGATCCTATATTTCTTTTCCATTTTTGCGAGTGATTGCATTGTTTGGATATGGGTAAAAATAAGAAAATGATCGGATATGTCTGTCGTTACAATGCCAGCTTCCGGAAGAGGGTGAGAGTTACAGAATATATTATCTATAAGCGTAGCAGAATGATCAGTAATACGGGTTGGTCTAGAAATAATCGGCAAAAAAATAGAAGTTAACATTAATTCAAGGAAATCGTTTGTTGCAGAGTGATTACTGGTCAAGAGATTAATATTGAAATCACCGGTGATGATACAATTGTTATTTATCAATTCTCCGTTTTGCAAAAGTTCATTAGTAGCAAGTAAATTTTAAAGGTACATTTTAAAATATGTCAGAAAAAGTATTCTTAGAGAGAGACAGGAAACAGAAGGAGATGGCATGGTGAAGATCAAAATCAAGAGTGATGTGAAAGTTAAAAAGAAAGAGTAGGAACGGAATATGAATATGAATAAAAGACTGAGTTAGAGAATATAAATAAACAATGGTTAATTGGGTACTGTAAACAATTTTTTTATCAAATCAGAATGCATTAAACTTCAAATGAATGGTGAGAAGTGCAAAGGACTCTTCTTACCTTTCAAGGGGGGAGGGCATTTTCTGCTAAAAAGTATATCATCCCCCTATTTTTTCGGGGGGGGGGGTAAGTTCCTAGTCATAATCCTTTAACTGTAATTTTCATGAGGTCATTTTCTAAAGACTCCCCCCCCCCCCAAAAAAAAAAAAAAGAGTAATGTCTAGCTTTAAAAATGCATTGACCCCTGAGGGACAAAGTTGTAGACTGGTTTGAGCATGGGGAAGTAGAACTGAAAGTGGTATGGGGAGGGGTGCACATCTTGGGGAAGAGGAAATAAGGTTTGGAAAATCAGCTGTTGAAAGAAGAAGGGGTACACATTTTGTTTTGCTTGCCAGTGTTGGAACTCCTCTGCTTCAGCGGAAGGTTTCATATTCACCCAGTGTACCCAGCCTGTATGCCCTTAAGGGGATGCGTTTTTTAAGAGTGTTTATCATTTTTATGTTTCTCATGGCCACTGCCTTTAACCTTCTTTGATGTCAGATTTAAAGGACTAATCCTGCCCCTTCCCCCCAAACCCAGAAATATTAATGAAGGTGTTTAATACCCCCACATTTTAATGCAGATAAGACATTTAGAATTTAATATGAATCTTTATCCTAAGATGAATATTTCTTCCAATTTTTATGAGCACTGACTAAAAACAGGGGAAGAAGTTTGATCCACAATACGTTTTCCTACATTTCTGGCTATCATATGTGGCTACCCTGGTAATGCACTCTCTCACAAATGCAAAAAAAGAAGGTTTTTGCACATCTTTACCCCAAGGCCAATGTGTAAGCCAAATTTCACGAGAATTGGTTCAAAACTGATGAAGTAGTTCAATTGCAAGTTTTTTACCTAAATTTTGTCATATGATATTTTGTTACCATGACAACACAGTTTCTGAAACACACACAAAAAGTGTCTAGTCCATCTTTACTTCAATACCAATGTGTGTGCCAAATTTCATGAAAATTGATTGAAAACTGATGAAACAGTTTGAATTGTAAGGTTTTTCCCCAATTTTCACCAGATAATATTTTGTTACCATGGCAACAAGATTTCTGAAAGACACACAAATATAAGTCTTGGACATCTTCACCTCAAGATCAATGTGTGTGCCAAATTTCATGAGAAACGGATGAAAACAGAGGAAGTAGTTCCAACTGCAAAATTTTTACCTTATTTTTGCAATGATACACTGTTACCATGGCAACACAATTTCCAACATGCAAAAAATGTGTCTTGCACATCTTTACCCCAAGACCAAAATATGTACATACACACCAACATTCAACCCCCTCCACCGTCACCCTTCGGCTTGTTTAGCATCTGCTTTAAATATTTGGTGCATTGAGATGCGAGGACAAACAGAAGATCTGTTCAAAAAGGGTCTGAATTCAAGAACTAATCCAATGTAAAATAATGCACTGCTATTGAGTTTTGCACGAGCGCTAGTCTATATATCAGACAAATATGAACTCATAAATTCTGACATTTTCACCCATTTTTTCACTGTTCCTGCAGCCAGATTTTTTGGAGCATACCCCATTCTTAATTCTTATACATAAACAAAGGTCTGGAGAAAAAAATCATGCTTTTGTCCACCGTGTCCACAAGTAGGGCATTTTTGACGCTAACAGACCAGACTAGTAAATAAAGAGGCTTCAATAGGAGGTAATATTACTTTGTAAAAAAAAAAAAAAATGTTAACAGATGTGGCTGCAAATCCGCCCCTCCCCCCTATTGGCGAAGGGTAGATTCGCCCCTGCTAATGATAAGTGATTTGTCAAAACTCAATCACTGGATTAATATCAGTGCCCTGATGATGCTAGGAATATTTTCAATGGCCAACCACAATCTTCGCTCGCTTAATGAATACTACTATTTTCAAGAAGGGCCCTTAATGAGGGAATTTAGGATTTGGAAACTAATATCTTTTCAAGTGGAATTGAAATACATGTAACTACTTATACACTTGTTGGAATTTTCAATTTTAAAGGCAATTGTGCCTTATATATATATATATACTAGTAGATTTAGTTCAAACAAGGCTTAAAGCTGGTAGGAAGACTGCGCAATTTTAAGGCATTAAAAATGGGGACTAATTTCGCCCGCCCCCCCCCCCCCTACTATGATATCGGCGTCGACCGCGTGACCGGCGTAAATCCGTTCCGAGTAGGGGGATGATAGCAATATATTGACCTGATGCGGGGACATCTCCACACCAAAGGCTAGGTATACTGGGTATATAACCGTGGACATAATAATACTACCATCATTTTCAGGTAAAAACCTATAGTCAGGGGCCTTAGCAAAATTTTGGGGACAGGATTTACAAAAGCGCCATTTTTTGCATGTGGGTCCCTGGTTCAATCAAGGGTTAAGCCTAGTAGTAAGACTGCTCAATTTTAAGATCCGCCCCTGGTGATGTGAGTGATTTGGAGATTACATTAAATGTAACATATTTTAATTATGTATGATATTAACACAACACGTACTGTATGGGCAGAGTAAGCAACATTCTCCTTCAGGTATTACTGGTGAAGCGCAGAATGCTGGCTGGCATCTCTCAGTCACACAGGTAACCGTACCGCTATCACAGGAACAGGCAGTGCATTCGTCTACGTCCCACGTTTTGCCGTGCATGTACGGAATTCCTCGATAAACACACTGCAAAAGATGGTCGGCGGAGCTGATGCTGACTGAGAGTGAGGACTCCTGAGCTACACACATAAAATGAGAAAGGATTTTGGTTAGATTTTGATCTAATCACCAAATTGAAAAAGCATTAGGCGACGGGCCTGATTAACGAAATCACTGATATACATCCTAAAAGAAAAGTAAATTCTTAGATCTGATAGATGGCTCACTTTTTTATACTTCAAAGCTAAATATGTTTAAGCGGGAACCTTTATTAACAAGATGGCCATGCTCATTTCAGTTTCTTGGATTTTGCATGGCTCTACTAAGCTAACGCATAGTCGGATCCAGGAGGCCCGAACCCCCCCCCCCCCCCTTATTCGCGGAGCCAAAAAAAACAAGGGCGAAAATCAAAGATAGAATAAAGAAGGGAAAAGAGAGGAGAAAAGAAGAAGGTGAAACATAAGAGGAGGAAGACGGGTGAATGAAATAACATGAGGGGAAGACTTGGAAAAAAAGTTCATGTCGCTTTGTGATTTACATATCTTGCTCAATATCGAGCTTAACATATCAAATTTTGAAGTCGATATACAAAACATATTTCAGCACGGAAATCGAATTTTTATCATTGTGTTTGATTTACAAATCTATTTTTTTAAATGCTCTGTAAAAAATTATGTTTGTGAACAAATTTTCGGCATCACTCACAGTAGCGGACCGTGACCCGGAGGAGACAAAGCATTGGGGGCACTGCATTGTTTGTGAACAATGCCGTGCCCCCCCCCCCACCCAATGCTTTGTCTCCTCGGGGTCACGGTACGCCACTGATTACTCATATGGGTTTAAGATATCGCATGCTCGATCTTAAATGAAAATCATAAGTCAGAAAAAATTGGAACCAGTTGGATTCGAACCTGTCATCTACTTCTTGCCTGGCTGCGACTCAACCACTAGGCTATTCTGGTTCACGGCTAAGTCATGATGAACTGGAATTCAAATACCCTCGATCCTCTTCCTTCTGAATAATTAATATTCAAATGCCGTCCATCGTTGACAATAGATAGGATATAAAGAGGCTTTAATAGGAGGTAATAATACTTTGTAAAAAAAAATTGTTCACAGATGTCGCTGCAAATCCGGCCCACCCCCCCCCCCTTGGCGAAGGGTAGATTCGCCCCTGCTAATGATAAGTGATCTGTCAAAACTCAAGCACTGGATTAATATCAGTGCCCTGGTGATGCTAGGAAGATTTTCAATGGCCAATCATAATCTTCGCTCGCTTAATGAATACTACTATTTTCAAGAAGGGCCCTTAATGAGGGAATTTAGGATTTGGAAACTAATATCTTTTCAGGTGGAATTGAAATACATGTAACTACTTAATACACTTGTTCGAATTTTCAATTTTAAAGGCAATTGTGCCTTATATATATATACTAGTAGATTTAGTTCAAACAAGGCTTAAGGCTGGTAGGAAGACTGCGCAATTTTAAGGCATTAAAAATGGGGACTAATTTCGCCCGCCCACCCCCCCCCCTTACTATGATATCGGCGTCGACCGCGTGACCGGCGTAAATCCGTTCCGAGTAGGGGGATGATAGCAATATATTGACCTGATGCGGGGACATCTCCACATCAAAGGCTAGGTATACGGGGTATATAACCGTGGACATAATAATACTACCATTTTCAGGTAAAAACCTACATGTATATACTATAATATTTGTCTTCGATTTCTATATTGTAATGGATTTTTTGTGATATAGAGTAATGAAATGCCGTACATGTAATATAATTTTGCGTGCGAGCAGCTTTTCATTCTATGGACTCCTACGAAAAACAGCATTTGCTGATAAGGCGTTCCATCCCACGAGATCTAAATACATAAATTTAAAAAAAGATACTGATCACTTTCTTCACTTCCCAGTACACCACGTCCTGTTCTCACTTGCCCTGCACTCATACGTGTACAATTTCCTCTACGCGGTTTTTGTCTCACCTGCTTAGCAGAGTGAGACTATGGGCGCCGCTTTTCCGACGGCGACGGCGGCGGCGTCAACACCAGATCTTAACCTATGGTTCAGTTTTTGAAATGACAGCATAACTTAGAAAGTTTATAGACCTAGTTCATGAATCTTGGCCATAAGGTTAATCAAGAATTACTGAACATCCTGCCTGAGTTTCATGTCACATGACCAAGGTCAAAGGTCATTTGGGGTAAATGAACTTAGACCATGTTGGGGCAATCAACATCAAAATCTTAACCTAAGGTTAAGTTTTTGAAATGTCATCATAACATAGTATATGGACCTATTTCATGAAACTTGGACATAAGGTTAATCAAGTATCACTGAACATCCTGCATGAGTTTCACGTCACTTGACCAAGGTCAAAAGGGTCAATGAACTTTGGACGAAATGGGGGTATCTGTTGAATTACACTCTAAAATATGAAGTGCTAATTCAGCTCTTAAAGAGCGTGTATAGTGACTGCACTTCGGAGTGCTGATATTTCTCGTTCAAATTTGAACTAGACATATTAGCACTCCGAAGTGCAGTCACTATACACGCTCTTTAAGAGCTGAATTAGCACTTCATTTTTTAGAGCGTACCATCATAACTTTAAAAGTATATAAATCTGATTCATGAAACTTGGACATAATAGTAATCAAGTATTACTTAACATCCTGTGCAAGTTTCAGGTCACATGATTGAGATCAAAGGTCAATTAGGGTCAATGAACTTTTGCCAAATTGGGGGTATTTTTTGAATTACCATCATAACTTTGAAAGTATGTTGGTCTAGTTCATAAAACTTGGACATAAGTGCAATTAAGTATCACTGAACATCCTGTGCACATTTTAGGTCACATGACCAAGTTCAAAGGTCAATGAACTTTGGCCATAGTGGGGGAATTTGTTGAATTACCATCATATCTCTGTAAGTGTATTGGTCTAGTACATAAAACGTGGAAATAAGAGCAACCAAGTATCACTGAACATCTTGTGCGAGTTATAGTAGTTTTTAAAGTCAGTGCTGCTGCTATATTAAATCGCGTGATACAGGTGAGACCGCCAGAGGCATTCCACTTGTAGGCTTAAAAGCCCACTCACACCTCAACGAATGTACGCTGACGAAGGGTGACGAATGGGAAAAAATGCACGAAATGCACGTGAAATCGACGAATTAGAATAAAAATTTCTGCCAAATCATGCGATCAATCACTATTGTCAAATTTTATCGACAAACGGTAAGCAAAGGATAAATATGACATGCGAAAAATATCGATTTTTCGGTTCACCTCTTTCAGTAAATTGCAGCCGAAGTCGAGCGAAGGGTTGATACAACCCAATAAGACGAACTGACAGTGAGCAATGGTGCGAATATAAACGAAGACGAGGGAATATATCGTGAAAAAAAGAAGGGGGTGATTTAAATAAATGAACTGAATTCTGGTCAAATTTGCATAAATTTATTCACTTTTGCCTGAACCTATGCAGTGCTATCCTGATCTAATCTGATATTCAGTCAGGGTTGGGCGGTAAATACCGGTAGCGGTAATTACCAGTGGTAAATACCGGTAAATACCGTCCGGTAAATAAGATGGGCGTCCGGTAAATATGTAAAAAACGGGAAATATGATTTATAATTGTTTTTTTCAATAATTTTAGTTGTTTTTAACCTCAACAAGTGAAAATAAGTGTTCTGAAATAATTAGAATCACAAAACTCATAGTAGAAACACACAAACTGATAATATCCATACTGCATATAACATACATGTACCCAAACACACATAGGATCTAAGTCCACACATACGTACACAAACTCAAATTATGTTCCTGGAAATTGAATAATCATATTAAAACATATTTCTCCCGGGGTTTAACTTTTTCCTTTAACCCTAAATCTCCCAGGGTATTTTGATTCTTGTCATTCCGGGGGGGGGGGGGGATAAGATCTCAGCCGCGAATTGTGCCATCACAAAAATTTGCATGATGGTAGAGAATGACGCAATCTACGCAGTTGCATTGGTAAATTGCACTGAATTCATATTCAAGATTCAAGATTCAAATATTTATTGTCTGTAAAAACACAGAAATTCGGCCTCCGCTGGCATTAAAATTTACATGACAAACTCATTCAGCATTACATACAAAATACATAAATAATCAGTACAAAAATGACATACAATTCCACCAATTTTCAGCATTCTCTAGCACGCCCACACCACTGCAGATGCGCATAACAGCAGATTTAGCGGATCCGCGCCACAGCACCAGTGCGGCGAGCCAGAGAATACTGAAAAATCCAAATAAATAATGTAGTACGAATAAATTAGATTATGTGACGTTAAATAGAAAGCAAAGAATTCTGTAACTGGCACAGGAACAGAAAGTCATGGGACAGTGACAGAATTCCTTAAACAAAAAACAACAACAACAACAAAAGAAATACCATAAATAAGCCTTATAAAACATGCGAGTCCTGCAGCTGACTGTTCTAGGAGCAATTATTAAGACATTGTATTGTATTGTATGGATGGCAAGTCAGTGAAAGTAAATTGAACCGGCAATCCGGCAAGATGCACGGAAGATCTAAATACTATTTTATCTATATATATGAATAAATTGCAAGTGTATGCAGAATGGACAGTATTTGAGTTATATGATCATAAGTTATTTAAAGCACATGTACATCATTTATTGGGAACACCACTGCTCCACCATGTTCATAATTGCATTGACGCCCAATGGCGACAATGCATTGTTCTTGTTCCATATTCCTATTCCGTAATTGCATTGACGCCCAATGGCGACAATGCATTGTTCTTGTTCCATATTCCTATTCCGTAATCTTCTTCTTTGCATTGACGCCCAATGGCGACAATGCATTGTTCTTGTTCCATATTCCTATTCCGTAATCTTCTTCTTCTTCTTCTTTGCATTGACGCCCAATGGCGACAATGCATTGTTCTTGTTCCATATTCCTATTCCGTAATCTTCTTCCACCAAAATCCCATTTGTTTAACACATGGTTTTGTTAGCTCTACCCTGACTCCGTCCCTCATCCAAATTCATCCAAATTTGGTAGACATGTTGTCCAGCATCCTTAGTTGTGCCTCTCGTCTTCCATTTTCCAAAATCACTCATGCATGACCATCCAGGCGCCATTTTGTCAATTTCAAGTCCATTTGCATACCATTCTTCATTCTTTCATATCTCAATTATCCTGCATGCTACAGACTTCTAACAAATTGCTATAGATAGTCCAAGAGTTTCTCTATCATCTGCGACGTATAACCTGACCTTCAAAATGCCATCTTCATGTCCTAAATTCAAATCCGAAATAGCCTTCCTTCAAAAACGTCATATTTATTGAAATGTAAAGTAAAAAATTCGTAAAATGGCCATAACTTTCTTGTTTTGATTCATTTTGAACTCATTATTTCAAGAATTGATTACGGTATCATAACATACAAACTACTGAGTTTTCACGCATCATTGACCTTCCGTCATCGAAATAGCGCCCTCTAAAGTTTCAAAAACGCTTACCTTTGAATGCTCCTCATTGCGTCATGCGTGGCCAAACCCGTACCCTTTTTTGAATTTAGGGTCTTCAAGATATGATCTTTCATGCCATTCAAAAAAATATATACCTTACAACTGACGAAATATCTGAAAAATGCTCCCGAATATCAGCAAAATACCCCCAAATGCACTTTAATGCCAGCACAACTTCAACTTGCTCTTATTTCCTTATTATTGAAGCTTATTCTTTCTAACTTGGCTGATATGAGTATTGATATATACTTCAACCGTTCGTCAACCTTTTGTAACAGAAACTGACAAAAATCTGACGTCAGCTTCAAATTATTGTGCAAAACCTTCATTTTTAATGTCTTTCTTTATATGGCATTTACTTCCGGTCTATTGCCTGCGCACAAATAAAAGTGGTATCAATGTCACCGCATTGGAATACTCTTTCCAGTGATACCAAATACGACATAGGTTACAACAGAAAATTTCAAGATAAGTCAATCTGAACACATGGTATACTGCTCACTATGTACACATTATCAATAACAGAATTGTACACAGTGTCTATTGCATCGGTTTCGCGCAAAAACGAACTGAACCTACTATGGCACGCCATTTGTCCAATAAGGCGATAAACTCAGTTTATGCATGCACATCGTTCTGATATGTACTGTGTTACGTTGATGAATTGTCAGCGAATTTGTATGCTTATTTCTATTACTCTCTCTGCGTCTTTCTCTCTCTCTCTTTCTTCAGCGGCCACATGGTCTAAAAATGGACGAAATTTGTTTGACTCGAGAATGTAATTTCCTATGAAAGGCAAAATCTGCCAAAATCCAATTTGATTAACATATAATTTTTGTTAGTCCTCTCCTGCCTCCGTTTCTCATCCAAATTCATTCTGATTTGGTAGACATACTGTCCATAATTAGGGACCATAACCTTTAGAAATAGCGCCTTCTATTGCAAAGTCTTGAAATAGTTAAATTGCCATAACTTCCTTGTTTGAATTTATTTCGGTCTCATGTTTTCAGGGTTTGCCAATTGTATCATTTCACATACTCCAACTGTGTTTTACGCATCAGTGATCATTCCTTTAAGAAATAGCGCCCTCTAATATTTTGAGAATGTATATCATCTAGAGTTTTCTCTTGATCTCCTCCTGTTTCTTGCCCTCTATTAAATCAGAGGCGTCAATGCATGCACATCGTTCTGAAACGATTGCAGTTCTAGTCTTTGCATTGACGCCCAACGGCGACAATGCATTGTTCTTGTTCCATATTCCTATTCCGTAATCTTCTTCTTCTTCTTCCACCAAAATCCCATTTGTTTAACACATGGTTTTGTTAGCTCTACCCTGGCTCCGTCCTTCATCCAAATTCATCCAAATTTGGTACACATGTTGTCCAGCATCCCTAGTTGTGCCTCTCGTCTTCAATTTTCCAAAATCACTCATGCATGACCATCCAGGCGCCATTTTGTCCATTTCAAGTCCATTTGCATACCATTCTTCATTCTTTCATATCTCAATTATCCTGCATGCTACAGACTTCTAACAAATTGCTATAGATAGTCCAAGAGTTTCTCTATCATCTGCGACGTATAACTTGACCTTCAAAATGCCATCTTCATGTCCTAAATTCAAATCCGAAATAGCCTTCCTTCAAAAACATCATATTTATTGAAATGTAAATTAAAAAATCGTAAAATGGCCATAACTTTCTTGTTTTGATTCATTTTGAGCTCATTTTTTCAGGAATCAATTACGGTATCAAAACATACATGCTACTGAGTTTTCACGCATCATTGATTCTCCGTCATTGAAATAGCGCCCTCTAAAGTTTCAAAAACGCTTACCTTTGAATGCTCCTCATTGCGTCATGCATGGCCAAACCCGTACCCTTTTTTGAATTTAGGGTCTTCAAGATATGCCCTTTCATGCCATTTAAAAAATATATACCTTACAACTGACGAAATATCTGAAAAATGCTCCCGAAAATCAGCAAAATACCCCAAAATGCACTTTCATGCCAGCACAACTTCAACTTGCTCTTATTTCCTTATTATTGAAGCTTATTCTTTCTAACTTGGCAGATATGAGTATATATACTTCAACCGTTCGTCAACCTTTTGTAACAGAAACTGACAAAAATCTGACGTCAGCTTCAAATTATTGTGCAAAACCTTCATTTTTAATGTCTTTCTTTATATGGCATTTACTTCCGGTCTATTGCCTGCGCACAAATAAAGGTGGTATCAATGTCACCGCATCGGAATACTCTTTCCAGTGATACCAAATACGACATAGGTTACAACAGAAAATTTCAAGATAAGTCAATCTGAACACATGGTATACTGCTCACTATGTACACATTATCAACAACAGAATTGTACACAGTGTCTATTGCATCGGTTTCGCGCAAAAACGAACTGAACCTACTATGGCACGCCATTTGTCCAATAAGGCGATAAACTCAGTTTATGCATGCACATCGTTCTGATATGTACTTAACACTGGGTTACGTTGATGAATTGTCAGCGAATTTGTATGCTTATTTCTATTACTCTCTCTGCGTCTTTCTCTCTCTCTCTTTCTTCAGCGGCCACATGGTCTAAAAATGGACGAAATTTGTTTGACTCGAGAATGTAATTTCCTATGAAAAGCAAAATCTGACAAAATCCAATTTGATTAACATGTAATTTTTGTTAGTCCTCTCCTGCCTCCGTTTCTCATCCAAATTCATTCTGATTTGGTAGACATACTGTCCATAATTAGGGACCATAACCTTTAGAAATAGCGCCTTCTATTGCAAAGTCTTGAAATAGTTAAATTGCCATAACTTCCTTGTTTGAATTTATTTTGGTCTCATGTTTTCAGGGTTTGCCAATTGTATCATTTCACATACTCCAACGGTGTTTTACGCATCAGTGATCATTCCTTTAAGAAATAGCGCCCTCTAATATTTTGAGAATGTATATCATCTCATCTAGAGTTTTCTCTTGATCTCCTCCTGTTTCTTGCCCTCTATTAAATCAGAGGCGTCAATGCATGCACATCGTTCTGAAACGATTGCAGTTCTAGTCTTCTTCTTCTTCTTCTTCCACCAAAATCCCATTTGTTTAACACATGGTTTTGTTAGCTCTACCCTGACTCCGTCCCTCATCCAAATTCATCCAAATTTGGTAGACATGTTGTCCAGCATCCCTAGTTGTGCCTCTCGTCTTCCATTTTCCAAAATCACTCATGCATGACCATCCAGGCGCCATTTTGTCAATTTCAAGTCCATTTGCATACCATTCTTCATTCTTTCATATCTCAGTTATCCTGCATGCTAAAGACTTCTAACAAATTGCTATAGATAGTCCAAGAGTTGCTCCGTCATCTGCGACGTATAACTTGACCTTCAAAATGCCATCTTCATGCCTTAAATTCAAATCCAAAATAGCCTTCCTTCAAAAACTTCATATTTATTAAAATGTAAAGTCAAAAAATCGTAAAATGGCCATAATTTTCTTGTTTTGATTCATTTCGAGCTCATATATTCAGGGGTTGATTACAGTATCATATCATACATACTACTCAGTTTTCACGCATCACTGATTTTTTGTCATTGAAATAGCGTCCTCTAAAGTTTCAAAAACACTTACCTTTGAATGCTCCTCATTGCGTCATGCATGGCCAAACCCGTACCCTTTCTTGGATTTAGGGTCTTCAAGATATGCCCTTTCATGCCATTTAAAAAATATATACCTTACAACTGACGAAATATCTGAAAAATGCTCCCCAAAATCAGCAAAATACCCCAAAAGGCACTTTAATGCCAGCACAACTTCAACTTGCTCTTATTTCCTTATTATTGAAGCTTATTCTTTCTAACTTGGCAGATATGAGTATTGATATATACTTCAACAATTCGTTAATGTTTTGTAACAGAAGCTAACAAATTGCTGACGTCAGCTTAAAATTATTGTGCAAAACCTTCATTTTTAATGTCTTTCTTTATATGGCATTTACTTCCGGTCTATTGCCTGCGCACAAATAAAAGTGGTATCAATGTCACCGCATCGGAATACTCTTTCCAGTGATACCAAATACGACATAGGTTACAACAGAAAATTTCAAGATAAGTCAATCTGAACATATGGTATACTGCTCACAATGCACACATTTTCAACAACCACGTATGGGCCGCCAAATGGTCTAAAATATTTTACTCTAGAATGTAACTTCCTATGGAGAGCAAAATGTGCTAAAATCCAATTTGATTAACATGTAATTTTTGTTAGTCCTCCCCTGCCACCGTTCCTCATCCAAATTCATTCTGATTTGGTAGACATGTTATCCATAAGTGACCATAACTTTAGAAATAGCGCCCTCTATTGCAAAGTCTTAAAATAGTTGGATTGCCATAACTTCCTTGTTTGAATTTATTTTTGTCTCATATTTTCAGGGTTTGCCAATTGTATCATTTCACATACTCTAACTGTGTTTTACGCATCAGTGACCATTCCTTTAAGAAATAGCGCCCTCTAATATTTTGAGAATGTATATCATCTAGAGTTTTCTCTCTATCTCCTTCTGTTTCTTGCCCTCTATTAAATCAGAGGCGTCAATGCATGCACATCGTTCTGAAACGATTGCAGTTCTAGTCTTCTTCTTCTTCTTCTTCCACCAAAATCCCATTTGTTTAACACATGGTTTTGTTAGCTCTACCCTGACTCCGTCCCTCATCCAAATTCATCCAAATTTGGTAGACATGTTGTCCAGCATCCCTAGTTGTGCCTCTCGTCTTCCATTTTCCAAAATCACTCATGCATGACCATCCAGGCGCCATTTTGTCAATTTCAAGTCCATTTGCATACCATTCTTCATTCTTTCATATCTCAATTATCCTGCATGCTACAGACTTCTAACAAATTGCTATAGATAGTCCAAGAGTTTCTCTATCATCTGCGATGCATAACCTGACCTTCAAAATGCCATCTTCATGTCCTAAATTCAAATCCGAAATAGCCTTCCTTCAAAAACTTCATATTTATTGAAATGTAAAGTAAACAAATCGTAAAATTGCCATAACTTTCTTGTTTTGATTCATTTTGAACTCATTATTTCAGGAATTGATTACGGTATCATAACATACAAGCTACTGAGTTTTCACGCATCATTGACCTTCCGTCATTGAAATAGCGCCCTCTAAAGTTTCAAAAACGCTTACCTTTGAATGCTCCTCATTGCGTCATGCATGGCCAAACCCGTACCCTTTTTTGAATTTAGGGTCTTCAAGATATGATCTTTCATGCCATTGAAAAAAATATATACCTTACAACTGACGAAATATCTCAAAAATGCTCCCGAAAATCAGCAAAATACCCCAAAATGCACTTTACTGCCAGCACAACTTCAACTTGCTCTTATTTCCTTATTATTGAAGCTAATTCTTTCTAACTTGGCTGATATGAGTATTGATATATACTTCAACCGTTCGTCAACCTTTTGTAACAGAAACTGACAAAAATCTGACGTCAGCTTCAAATTATTGTGCAAAACCTTCATTTTTAATGTCTTTCTTTATATGGCATTTACTTCCGGTCTATTGCCTGCTTACAAATAAAAGTGGTATCAATGTCACCGCATTGGAATACTCTTTTCAGTGATACCAAATACGACATAGGTTACAACAGAAAATTTCAAGATAAGTCAATCTGAACATATGGTATACTGCTCACAATGCACACATTTTCAACAACAACATATGGGGTGCCAAATGGTCTAAAAATGTTTACTCCAGAATGTAACTTCCTATGGAGAGCAAAATGTGCTACAATTCAATTTGATTAACATGTAATTTTTGTTAGTCCTCCCCTGCCACCGTTCCTCATCCAAATTCATTCTAATTTGGTAGACATGTTATCCATAATTAGTGACAATAACTTTAGAAATAGCGCCCTCTATTGCAAAGTCTTAAAATAGTTGAATTGCCATAACTTCCTTGTTTGAATTTATTTTTGTCTCATATTTTCAGGGTTTGCCAATTGTATCATTTCACATAATCCAACTGTGTTTTACGCATCAGTGACCATTCCTTTAAGAAATAGTGCCCTCTAATATTTTGAGAATGTATATCATCTAGAGTTTTCTCTCTTTCTCCTTCTGTTTCTTGGCCTCTATTAAATCAGAGGCGTCAATGCATGCACATCGTTCTGAAACGATTGCAGTTCTAGTCTTCTTCTTCTTCTTCTTTCACCAAAATCCCATTTGTTTAACACATGGTTTTGTTAGCTCTACCCTGACTCCGTCCCTCATTCAAATTCATCCAAATTTGGTACACATGTTGTCCAGCATCCCTAGTTGTGCCTCTCGTCTTCCATTTTCCAAAATCACTCATGCATGACCATCCAGGCGCCATTTTGTCAATTTCAAGTCCATTTGCATACCATTCTTCATTCTTTCATATCTCAATTATCCTGCATGCTACAGACTTCTAACAAATTGCTATAGATAGTCCAAGAGTTTTTCTATCATCTGCGACGTATCACCTGACCTTCAAAATGCCATCTTCATGTCCTAAATTCAAATCCAAAATAGCATTCCTTCAAAAACTTCATATTTGTTGAAATGTAAAGTAAACAAATCGTAAAATTGCCATAACTTTCTTGTTTTGATTCATTTTGAACTCATTATTTCAGGAATTGATTACGGTATCATAACATACAAGCTACTGAGTTTTCACGCATCATTGATCTTCCGTCATCGAAATAGCGCCCTCTAAAGTTTCAAAAACGCTTACCTTTGAATGCTCCTCATTGCGTCATGCATGGCCAAACCCGTACCGTTTTTTGAATTTAGGGTCTTCAAGATATGATCTTTCATGCCATCAAAAAAAATATATAACTTACAACTGACGAAATATCTGAAAAATGCTCCCGAAAATCAGCAAAATACCCCAAAATGCATTTTAATGCCAGCACAACTTCAACTTGCTCTTATTTCCTTATTATTGAAGCTTATTCTTTCTAACTTGGCTGATATGAGTATTGATATATACTTCAACCGTTCGTCAACCTTTTGTAACAGAAACTGACAAAAATCTGACGTCAGCTTCAATTATTGTGCAAAACCTTCATTTTTAATGTCTTTCTTTATATGGCATTTACTTCCGGTCTATTGCCTGCGCACAAATAAAAGTGGTATCAATGTCACCGCATTGGAATACTCTTTTCAGTGATACCAAATACGACATAGGTTACAACAGAAAATTTCAAGATAAGTCAATCTGAACATATGATATACTGCTCACAATGCACACATTTTCAACAACAACGTATGGGGTGCCAAATGGTCTAAAATTGTTTACTCCAGAATGTAACTTCCTATGGAGAGCAAAATGTGCTACAATTCAATTTGATTAACATGTAATTTTTGTTAGTCCTCCCCTGCCACCGTTCCTCCTCCAAATTCATTCTAATTTAGTAGACGTGTTATCCATAATTAGTGACAATAACTTTAGAAATAGCGCCCTCTATTGCAAAGTCTTAAAATAGTTGAATTGCCATAACTTCCTTGTTTGAATTTATTTTTGTCTCATATTTTCAGGGTTTGCCAATCGTGTTATTTCACATAATCCAAATGTGTTTTACGCATCAGTGACCATTCCTTTAAGAAATAGCGCCCTCTAACATTTTGAGAATGTATATCATCTATAATTTTCTATATATATATATATATATATTCAATATATAATATTGCACTTAATTAGTTTATGTTGCAAATCATAGCATTATTAAGTATTATTATTTCCAATATCATTGTATTCATGAAAAGAGATCCAGAGTATGGAGCCAGAAAAAAAAGATAGAAGAGAAGAGAGATGGAAAAGAAGATAACCTATCGTTTCACATGTCTATTAAAAATATGTATGGCATTAGGGACAAAGGATTGTCTGAACCTGCATCGTATTGTTTTAGGCACTGTAAGACGTACTCCAGATCGATTGAACTTGAACAGATCATGGAGTGCATGAGATGAGTCTTGCATTATTTTGTGAATCTTCAGAAGAATTTGTTTTTCATAAAGATCACCAAAAGTAGGGAGCTCTACGTGAGTAATTCGCTGAGCAGTTTTCCTAGCTCTCTCAAGCTTCTTCACATTTTCATTTGACAAATTCCCGAACATACAGACTAAGTTGAAGGTGATGATACTCTGTATCAATGATTTGTAGAATAATAACAGTATTGTGTTGTCTACTCGAAATTCCTTTAGTTTTCTGAGGAAGTACATCCTTTGATTAGCTTTTCCAGCAAGTGCTTGTGTATTTGAATTCCAGTTCAATTTATTGTCGATAATCGTTCCTAAATATTTATATTCAGGAACCTGGTCTATGGGATGTCCGTGCATGGTAAGAGGCTCATGAAAATGTGAAGAGCGACGGAAATCAAAAATAATTTCCTTTGTCTTTTGAACATTGAGGAATAGATTTGATTGATTACACCATTCTACAAAACTCTGTACTTCTTGGAAGTAGCTCTCTGGTCCATGCTTTAAAAAGCCACAGATAACCGTGTCATCAGCATATTTAATTACAGAACAGTTGGAAAACAGAGAGCTGCTTCCACTGGAGTAAATGGAGTAGAGAAAGGGAGAGATTACACAACCTTGAGGAGCTCCGATGCTGATGGATGTAATATTTGAGGAAACTCCATTGTGTCTTACCCATTGAGGCCTATTTACCAGAAAATTTAAGATGATTCTGACATATTTTGGAGAGACATCAAAGTTTAATAAATACTCAGCCAATTTATGAGGCATTATGGTGTTAAAAGCACTACAAAAATCAACAAAGACACATCTAACAAAAGCTTTTGGGAGCTCAAGGTGTTGGTAGATCCTGTGTAAGAAGACTGTCACAGCATCTTCAACACTTCTATTGGTTTGGTATGCATATTGGTTAGGATCAAAGAGACCTGTCTGACGTCTGAGAGATTTAACCAGAACTCTCTCAAAGCACTTCATTACATTTGATGTAATTGCCACAGGGCGGTAGTCATTAAACTCTACTGGTTTTTTAACTTTTGGAACAGGGGTAATAATAGAAGATTTCCATATCTGCGGAATTATACCTGTATCCAAGCATGCTTGGAAAATGTCAGTAAAAATACAAGCAAGTTGTTGGCTGCAAACTTTTAATAGTTTGTTTGAGATCCCATCCGGACCAGTTGCCTTCCCAACTTTGGCCCTAGCAAACATATTCCTAACATCACTAACTTTAATTGTTACATCATCAACATCATTGGTTTCATTAATTTTACAGTTGAGCATTTCCAACATAGAATTATTCTCAGCAGAAAGGTCGTTCGTGTCGAACCTACTGTAGAAATCACAAAGATCATTTATATATTGCACAGTAAGCTCTTGATTTTGGTTAGATTTCTTATAACCAGTAATAGATTGCATTTTCTTCCAAGCTGCTTTGGGGTCCGAACTTCTAAAATTCTGTTCTAACTTTTTCCTATATCTATCCTTACTACACGATATCTGTTTTCGTATCTTCTGTAGTTCTTTCATCCGATCCTTGTCACCATCATGAAAAGCGTCCCGTTTCTGTTTCAGTAAGAATTTTAATTCTCTTGTGATCCATGGCTTGTTGTTAGGGTATACTCTATATTTCCTTACAGGTATGGAAGATTGTACACAGAAATCAATGTAGTTGTTGACAATTGATAGCGTTTCATCTGCAGATTCTGCTGACTCAAGAAGGGTATTCCAATCAGTGCACTCCAGACTAGCTCGCAGTGTCTCCACTTCATCCTTGCCCCAGATCTGCTTCTCTCCGGTGACCGGCTTTCGTGATTTGAGCTGCTGTCTGTATTTTGGACGTAGAAGAATATTGCAGTGATCAGAGTTACCAAGCTGAGGACAGAGAGAAGAAACAAATGCGTTTGGAACGTTGCTGTAGCAAAGATCCAGCTTGGCATTATCACGAGTATTCTGAGTAACAAACTGTTTATATGAAGGTAGTGTGTATTGCAGGCTACATTTATTGAAGTCCCCCAAAATGACTTTAACTGAATCTGGAGAAATGTTCTCATACTCATTCACTTTAGTTGCTATGCTCTCACTTGCTAATTTAATGTTGGCTTGTGGTGGAACATAAGCCACAAACATAAAGATCTGACCGAATTCCCTTGGAAGGTAGAATGGGCGTAGTCCAACGATAAGCAATTCATAATCAGCAGTACATATCTTTTCTTTAATTGACCAGTTATTGCACCATGACTTATTCATAAACATGCATACACCACCACCACGATTCTTACCGGATTTTGCAGTTCTGTCACTTCTGACAACTTCAAAATTTGTTATCTCTATTGCACTATCTGGTATGGCAGTATGGAGCCAGGTCTCCGTGAAACAAAACAAGCTTGCTTCCCTGTATTCGTTGAGGTACCGGACATTTGCGCGTAATTCGTCCATTTTATTCTGTAGTGAGCGTACATTTCCAAAAACAATTGAAGGTAATGGTGTTTTAAGTCTGCGCCTCCTCACTCTGCGTCGAAGACCACCAGGCCATGTATTCTTATTTTAATTTATTCATGAAATCATACTTTTTGCTCTGATTCACTAAACTAGTCTAGAATGCAATTTTTTGCTGAAAATATTCTTTATAGCATTCCTAACAATTGTGAATGAAGAAAATTCTGGTACCAAGACCGATTTCTTATGTATTTTATTGTTTTTTAAATTTCTCTTGTATTTCTTTGTTTTTTATTGTTTTTTCAATGGAAATCGTTCCAGACTTAATTTTGATCATAAACAAGCAAAGTTAATTAAGTTTAATAAGTAAAAAAGAAATAATGATACATTTATGAATTTTGGCTAAATACACAATTTGCATTGGATTTGTACATGAAATCACGTTTATGAGCAATTTTGGGTCTGACATGCACTTACATAATTTTGCGTAATGTCGTCACCGTGTACCCGGGCGTCACAAATTTGGTATCAAAATATGCGTGAGACTTGAAAGTAAAAAGTCAGTGAGCAGCGAGGTCAAAAAATTATGTGCAGCAGATATACAGCGAAAATTGTCGAGGGGGGCATTATGCCCCCCCCCCGAAGGAATTAGGGTTAAGAAATATAAAATTAATTCAATAACAACATAATTGGCATACTTTTAGCTACTGCATGTTTCATGGCAAATGTAAAATGAATAACTTGTACAGTTTGTCATATTCATATTGATTGAAAGCTATTGTAAACAAATCAATCTTGGAGCATGCTCCATTGTTTCCCTTTACAATAGCTTCTTCTCTTTTTAATCAGTCACAGTGAGATCAACAAAATTTCAAAAGAACGTCTGGTGCACATTGAGACAAGGATATCCTCGATGTACATGTATGACCAAGGAGATGGTATGATGAAGAAAGATATAGCAGAGATACAATGTAGTGACATCAATGAGGATGACAGAGAAATTAAAGAATCTAAATTAGATGTATATTTGGGATCTTTTTAGTATTTTATTTTTCCAGCATTTCATGATAACAGACATAGATAACACCCAAACACAAACATAAACACACACACAAACAAACACACACACTCACACAAATGGTACACACCAGAGCAACCATACTGGCCACCTTTCTTTTTATATTCAAAATTTGACAATCCCTATAGAAAACTGAGTGGAAAATTATATTTCCCAGTATTTCCCGGTGAAAAGTGGTAAATACCGGAAAAAAGCGGTAAATACCGGTAAATACCGCTTATTTCCCGGCGTCCGGGAAATAAGCCTCCGAAGCGGGAAATATGCCAACCCTGTATTCAGTAGGTCTATCTATGAACATTTCAATCTCCGATTAGAATAATATTTAAACTCTTCTTTGTTTATCAGTTGACGAGATGCATAGTTAGGAAATTCATTTAAAAATGACATTGAAAAAAATGGGTTCAAATGCATTTAGATAGTAGTTGAAGAGTTTGCGTCAGTCGAAGTTAGATTTTCGTGTAATAAAAATGGCCTGTATTCTGAACTCCGGTTTAAATTAAACCCTGGGGCGGTATTCTGAAAACGTTCTTATCTTAATTTTGTTCTTATCTACGTCACTTTCTTAAATTGGTATTCTGAAAACGTTCTTATCTTTTTCTTATCTTTTGTTCTTATCTTGCTCTCCACCCAATGCTGAGCGCGTAAATTTACAACTCGCGCATATAATACCAAAGCGCGCTAAAAGATAAGAACAGAATGTAGATAAGTGGTATTCTGAAAACGTTCTTATCTTTTTTCTTTCTTATCTTTCACGATATTTAAGATAATATTTAAGATAGCTAGAGGGTTATCACATCTCACGATGTCCGCGTTTTTTCTTGCTCAAAATCGATGGCCTCTAGTAGTAACAAGTACCCACAAGTATTCCTCCCACCATTTTTTTCATTCACCCTTTATTTTGCCCGTCTCTTTTTTCTATCCCTTCTTTCTTTTCCATTTTTTATTCCTTTCTATCTGACTGTCTTTCTTCCTTTCTATCTGTCTGTCTTTTGTCCTTTCTATCTGTCTGTCTTTCTTCCTTTCTATCTGTCTGTCTTTCTTCCTTTCTATCTGTCTGTCTTTCTTCCTTTCTGTCTGTCTTTCTCCCTTTCTATCTGTCTGTCTTTCTGTATTTCTTCCTTTCTATCTGTTTGTCTTTCTTCCTTTCTTCCTTTCTATCTGTCTATCTTTCTTCTTATCTGTCTGTCTTTCTTCTTTTCTTTCATTCTTCATTTATATCTTTACTTTTGTTCTGTTTGAATCTTTTAATTTCTTTTTTTTCTTTTGCTTTGTTTCATTTATACATCATCTTTCTTCCTTTTTTATTTTCCCTTTTCGTTTTATCCCTTCTTTTTTTCTTTACTGAGTCTTTTTTCTGCTTTTCCCCGTTTCTCTTCCTTTTCTTTCTTTTTCTTTTTTTCTTCCTTCACTTGTTTGTAATCTTTATTCTTCTTCCTTATTTTTCTTCCATTCTTTCGTTTTTATACATGCTTTTCTTTTTTTAATCATTCATTTAATTTTCCCCCTTTTTTCTTCCTTCCCTTTAATAATTCTTAATTTTTCTTATTTTTTTATTTCTGCTTTCTGACACTTTTGTGTCTTTTTTTACTTTCTTTCTTTTTTTTCTTTATTTTGATCATTCTTTTTTCGTTCCTTCTTTATTTACTCTTTTTCTTTACTTTCTTTCTTTTCTCTGTTTTTCTTCTATTAACTTTTTCTTTATTCTTTCCATTGATTTTTTTTCGGGTTTTTTTTCCCAACTTTTTATTTTCCCTTTCGTTTTCTTTTTCTTTCTTTCTTTCTTTCTTTTTTTTCTTTCTTTCTTTCCCTATTTCTTTTTTCTATGAATTTACCTTTCTTTCTTTATCTTTTTGTAGTCTTCATATTTGCGTCAAATTTCCTTTCATTTTTTTCTCTCATCTTTATTTCTTTAACTTTCTTTTTTTTCTCTCTTCCTTCACTTTTTACATTTTTATTTCCTTTTTTCTCTTTCTTTTTATTTCTTTCTAACTTTCTTTCATTCGTTTTTTTTAGACTTTTTTCTTTTCGGTTCCTTGTTAATTTATTTTATCTTATATTAGTTTTACCTTTTTCTATTTTTGTGTGTATTCCTTTTAGTTAATTTCTTTTTTTTTCTTCATTTTTGTTCCTTCACTTTATCATGGATAATTGTTCTATTTTTTTCTTCCTTTTCCTTGTTTTATTCATTCTATTTTCTTTCTTTTTTATTTTTAAATTCTTTTTGCTTGCTTTCTTTCGTTTACTCTTTATTTTTTCATTATTTTCTGCTTTGTCCCTTTCATCTTTTTTTTCTGCTTCATTCTGACCCTTTTCTGTCTTCATTCTTTCATAACTACTTACTTTCTTTCTTCATATTTTGTTCTTTATTCGTACCTGCTTTATTTATTTTTCTTACTTTTTTTGCACGTGGACGTCTCGAAATAATAAAATCAGTCATTGCGTATAAAATACCTATTTCGCGCAATGCGCCAGAAACGGTGAACGCGCAGCGCCCATGATATTCTCTTCACATAAGGAACGCTTCTATTGGTTAAACTGCCAATATAAAGCGCATTTTGATTGGTAAAATCTTAAAAATGGGCGTGTTGGAGATAAGAAGGGGGCAGTCCTTACAGAGATAAGAACGCGTTAAGAAGATTTTCAGAATACCGATTTGCAATGATTTTAGCGTCTTCTTATCTCAGTGAGATAAGATAAAAGATAAGAACAAAGATAAGAACGTTTTCAGAATACCACCCCTGGTTTAAAGCTGTGGTTTATCCATGGACAGCCAATTGGAGCACAAATCCCTTACAGTACACATTCATTTTGACATCCACATAGTTCATAATTGTCTGGGAATAATAACTGCAGTATTTTTATTCATTATGAAAGCATAAGGATACAAAATACTGAACATGACAAATATAGGCCTACAATATAAACATGATTTTGATTTTTTTGACTCTCTATAATTTTAGAGAGTCAAAAGGGGCCTGAGCTTTCGATCCTAGCAGAATCTTCTTCGGAGGCAAAATGATAAACATATAAAGTGGAACAACCATAATATAGACCACAGACATTCAATAGCAACACTGAAAACAGGGAGACAAAAGGGGCATTAGTGAGAAAAGATGACCAATCAGGTTAGTGAAGGGGATGAAAGAAAAGGAGTATGCAGACACAAAGGGAAGTTAGTGTACTGTAAGTAAGGCCAAAGAAAGACCTCAAGCCTAGAGAGATTAAGGTATGAGGCAGGCAACATCAAACAGGATCTGGAACAAAACAGTGATAGAGGGTGTGAGGAAGAGATGAATAACAAGAGAATTAGTGAGAGGTGGGTCAAACAGGTAACGAAGAAAGGCATAATAAACTGGTAAACTGGTGCATAAGAGTGGGGAAAAAGGAAAGAATGGAGAACAACTGATAATGTGCAAAGGACATGAGTATGTATGTAAGAGCAATAAACAAACTAAGAGAAGAAAGTGTAAAAATAAATCTGTAAGTATGAAATTATAGAAACATATCCAAAAAGGAAATGGTGTAACTGATATTGTAATCCGCTGGGTGTGAGGGGAAAAAACAGAAGACTATACAGTAGAAAAAAAAACACAACCTGTATATTATATGGAAGGGAAGCAATAGCCTAAAAGGGTAAAAGCAAATAAGGAAACTGATGCTGTATGAGTAAGGGGGTGTATTAATAAAAAAAACATAGTAAACATGAAAATAAGCAAAATAAATAAGTGGTAAATCTAAGAGATGAAGGGAGAGAATATATATATATATATAATAATTATTATATCACCTGAAAAAGAGAGGAAAAATTGGAGCTGAGCTTATATGAGATATGGGAGGAAAGTAGAGGCAAAAACTCTGATGTAACTAATCTAAAAGAGCTGAGGGGGAAAAAATGTGTGTACAGATGGAAAGTGGGTGAGAAGGATTGATCAGTCGTTCCCCTCTTGGATGTTCAGGCCATGAGGTTGGATGGTGCGAAGTCGTCTTATCCAGAACTTCTCTCTGCTAGTGCGTACTGAGTCAGGACGGGTACCTAAAGATTCGATGCCCTGTAGCATCATGTCAGTGATGGAGTGGTTGGGAAGGTTAAAATGGCGGCCAACTGGAGTGTCCAGCTTTGCTGTGTTGACGGTTGATCTGTGCCCGTAGAATCGTTTCTTGAGTGTGGTCTTGGTTTCCCCTACGTATTGTACCCTACAAACGCGGCAAGTGATGAGATATACAACATTAGTGGTAGTGCATGTGATGTTGCCCTTGCTTCGGTGAGAAAGGCTGGTAGAGTTGTTGGTGAGAGTGTCGCCCTCGTGAATGTGTATTTCACATATAATACACCTGTTGCTGGTGCATTTGAAGGTGCCATGCTGTATGTGAGAAGAATGGTTAGTGAGGGAGGGCAATTCAGCACGAACAATGAGGTCCCTGAGATTCGGTGGGCGTTGGTATGCTAGAAGGGGAGTATCGGGAACGGCCTGTTGGAGACGATCAGAAGTGTGTAAAATGTGGTGGTTATCACACAGGATTTTGCGGAGAGGGGGTAGATTGGGATGGAAGGTGGTCACAAGCGGTATTCTGTCGGTGGTCTTCTTGTCACTTTTAGGTTTGAGAACTTCAGATCTAGGGAGAGAACGAACTTTGTTGATTGCCAGTTGGGGACTGCCCTGGCCCGTGGCCCCTGGCACAGAGATGTTTCTGCAAATTCCTGGTATGGAAGGAAAAATCAGGGTCCTCGGAGCAAATACGGCGAAGTCTTAGGGCTTGACTGTAAGCGATGCCAGTTTTGCAGTGACGGGGGTGGCAGCTGGATGAGTGGAGGTACTGGTGGGTATCTGTGGGTTTAGTGTACAGGGTACTGGTGATACCGTTAGGCTTTTTCTGGACTGTGACATCAAGGAAGTGGGTTTCCTGTTGGGAGAAATCAGAAGTGAATTTGATGGTCCTGTGGAAGGAATTGATGTGGTCAATGAATGTGTGGAGGCTATCTTCCTCCCTGGTCCAGATGAAGAAAATGTCGTCTATGTAACGCCACCAAATCCATGGGCGACAGGGGGCGGAATCTAACATCTGCTGTTCCAGCTTGGTCATGAAGAGACAGGCGAATGAAAGAGCCATCCGGGTGCCCATTGCTGTGCCGAATATCTGTAGGTAGTGCTGATCCATGAAAGTGAAGTTGTTTTTTGTGAGTACATGAGACATCAGAGATTTGATATCGGATATGGGGGGACTTGAATGGCCACTGGCGGTCAAGGCTTCACATGATGCTTGGATACCTTCATCGTGGGGAATATTGGTATACAGTGAAGAAACGTCTAAAGTGCCGATGATCGCAGTCTCGGGTATCTGGTCCTTGATGTCATTGAGTTTCCTGAGAAAGTCTGGAGTGTCGTGGATGTAAGAGGGTGCACGTGAGACAAGGGGTTTAATGTGATAATCAACAAAAAGGGAGATGTTCTCTGTTGGGGAACCATTTCCTGAGAGGATGGGTCGACCAGGGTTGCCAGGTTTGTGGATCTTGGGGAGGAGATAGAAGCGGGCAGGTTAATTTTAACAAAGAGCTAGACAGTGGTCTAAAATAAACCTGATTTCAGATTACGGGCTATTTGGGTATTAGGCTATTTGGGCAATATTCGCAAACGCGTCTTACCTTGTGCACATGAATTGCTAGTAGGAATACGACTTGGAACCCCAAAAGGGCCAACCACTTGGGCTGAGGTAATTGTTCCCCAAAGCTATACATGATGTATAATATGGACCGAGTGAAGCTCTCCTGTTGACGTACTTCTCAGTCGGCTCTCTTCTCGACTAGTATTCTAGTCGAGAAGAATCGAGGGTTCTCGAATGAACTTTTGTCTGAACTAGGGCTGAGATGGATTGTTAAAATCGCTGTGAACCTCCCAGTTTCGAGGAAGGAGCCTGTCTGCACAATGTTTACCCCGTCATTTTTACCACTGCCATTATTAGCTGTGCCATTTTACCTCTGCCATTATTACCTCTGCCATAGAAAGATTTTGACATATTACCGAAAGTATTTAGAAATTGGGAATTTATCTTAATTTTATACCTTTGTTGTTTTCAGGGAAATCTGTTGTCGGTATTGTTACGATACTGCAACAAATAACAAGTAGATTTGATTTTTAATTTCCTCTTTTTTTTATTACAGGAAATAATTATACATAAATAAAACAAATAATGATCTTACATAAATCTCTTGAAGTGTCCGATGTAAAATCCCGAAGTGATGATACTATATCCGAGTAATAATCCAAATGATAAAATCCTAGTTGACTGGCGAAAATTCACAATGATGGCGATGATGAAATTGATGTTGAAGTACGATGAATAATAAGAGTCACTGTAACGAGTTGAAATGTCCGTGAAGACGATGTTGATGATGATTTAACAGTCAATTTCAGCAATCCATGGGTTGAAGTGTGTTCGTTGAACAGGTTGATGATGTTGATGATCTCGATGAGAACTGAAAATTCCTCTCTCAAAATAACTGCAAACAGGTCATTGATGGTGGGCAAATAATTCCACACAATATAGATATTCCAGGTGGAAATAAACTGATATGATCTGGTGAAGTGATCTCATATGATGTGATGTGATCTCCTGCTCTCATATGATGTGATGATCAAGTGATCTAATATGATGTGATGATGTCCTTAAAGAAACTGCAGCTTTATATACTCATTACAGCTATCCTTCTAGAATTCACTATAATGGAAAGTTCTAGCATTGCCTTCCAAAAGAATATTCTTCCTCTTTCAGGAGCCTTCTTCATTTCTAAAACATTCTTGAATGACCTCATTGAAATCAGCAGAGTCAATAACATAGCTAAGCCTATTGTTCCTAATCTCTATTCAGATATAACAATAAAACTCCTTGGCCTTTAAATAGGCAAGGCCTGCATAATAAAAAGACATTCTGGAACGTTCTTACAAACATGCTGTGGAATGTACTTGATCATTCTAGGCTATTCTTAAAGAGGAAATAACTAATAAATTAATGTAACTGCTTTCACAATTCTTCTACTATTATTCTTATATATAACAGTATTTTCTTTATCAATCTGTCAACTGTATGCGCGTAGGATCGAATTATGCGGCGATGGCCTTTTGCAGTGAAATGCACTAGTATTCAACCTAGTGAGGATAGACGGCAAATCTCAAAAGGGGTTAGATTGCTAAATTAGATCTAGATCTATGTAAGTCTCTGGCTTTGATTAATTCCCTGTTTGGTCTCATCTCAAATGGTCTAGTCCATATTCGGATGGGACAAGGGCAGATTGAGAGACAGGGCCATCTTTCATAGCTAGGTTGAATACTAGTGCTGACGGATTGAATGCTAGTGCCAAAAACCATCGCCGTATAATTTTATTGCCCGCGCACACAGTCGACTGGTTGAAGAAAAAAATAACGGAAAAAGAATAATCAGCATTTGCTCTTCGAAATAAGACTGGTCTGAATTTCAGGTAAATTCCATATTTCTATATATTTGAGGAAACTCTCCAAACGGGTTGAATACTAGTGCCCTTACGGTATATTTTCCTTGCTGATCTTGCATGTCATGATCTTTAATTACCTCCGTCATTTTTACCACTGCCATTATTACCTTTGCCATTTTTACCTCTGCCATTATTACCTCTGCCATTTTTACCTCTGCCATTTTTACCTTTGCCATTATTACCTCTGCCATTTTTACCTTTGCCATTTTTACCTCTGACATTTTCACCTTTGCCATTATTACCTCTGCCATTTTTACCCGGCACCTTCAAATTGAGGATGCTGATTCATTCATGGTCTGCACCGTAAACGACCACAATTATGCAAAAGTCCACACCCATGCGTGCTCTTATGTTATTTGTTGTTCATTCTTTATGTATGTATTATATTAATTTGTATTTAATCGTACCATGGTGGTGCCCCACCCACAAGTTTTTTTTTAATGAAAACTTCTAGGGGCTCCCAATCCCAAGTTTTTACCTAATTTGTATATACCTCTATTATTATGATTGATTGAAATAAATTTTGAATTGACTTGATATGTCGAAGACAGTCATGAATAGTCATATTGGGTCCGGAACTGTGGGAAAATAATTTCCGCCGGGCACAGGTTCTTTTCGAAATCGAATCTAAAAACGACAAGGGGCCCATTGAACACCGCCGGAATTTCTCTCGTTTTACGAAAATGCAAACGTTAACCGAAACATAAGCGGCAGGTTACGGTCAAAGGTTAAACTGCTCCATAGGTTCCGGCCTTGCTAACCTGAAATTAATTCAGGAAAGTTTCCTTAAAGAGTGAGACTTTCGGACTTGTGTGTCAAGATTGTTTCTCTATTACATTGCGATGTGTTCATTTGTTTATTTATTTGAATTATGTTTTTAAAAGGAAAAAAAAAACATGATAGGCACAGCAGTTTTACATCATGGTCATGATACAACACGTTTGAAAAATGATATCGTCAATTATAGCTTGAAAATAATAAAATTATATAAACAACTATTTATATAAAATATGATAGGAAATTCATGATTGAAAATTACAAGAAGACAATATATTACTGTAAATAAATTAAAACTTAAAGGAAAGAATACAATTCCTCCTCCCCCACCCCCCCCCCCCAAAAAAAAAATCGAGATTTAGCGATGATCTATCATAACTTAATCACAAATGACGTAGACAAATGATCTACCGTTCTAAAGCTAAGAATCTCCTCTTTCATTTGAAATCAGTTCGATTATTCTTTAATCACGCATGAGTGAGCAAAAAACATTGAAGAAAGGATACCAAAAACTCATTTGGCGGGGGGGGGGGTAGCTAAGTATTAAAAAGAAAATTGCATGCCTAAAAATTTCAATATCTGCTCTTTTATTTGATGCCTTAATCACTGGTAAAAAGCTAAGAAGTAAACAGGTTCTGTTCCTAACATTCGAAACAAAACAATGCTGATATTCCCATAATTCATTAAACCAATATGTTTACACCGGTACTGCGTCTTTATTGTGACCACAAAAAGTGAAATTACATTAGTAAACAAATAAAATTAGATATAACGATACATTTATGAATTATGCCTAGAAACATAAATTGTATCGGATTTGTACACAAATTCGCGTTATCGAGCAATTTGGGGTCCGATATGCACTTGTAGAAAATATTGCTTGTCCCGGACCCAAAAATTTGGTCTCAAAACATGCCTGAGCCTTGAAAAAGAACAAAATGGTCACAGCGTCGCACAACTTTTTGCGTTACATATCTATCGCAAATAAGTATGTCAAGGGGGTTCATTTAAATAAAAGAACTACATTCAGGTCAATTTTTTTTTTTTTAATTTTGCAGAGATTTTTTTTTTTGGTCCTCATCAGAGGTATTTATTACATTAAAATCAATAATCAAACACATACAATATATACAATTACTTTCATATTTCACGACCTTTTGATTTCATTATACTGTTTTTTCAGATATTTTTATCTTGATGCTCTTTTACATTGAAATCAATAAACAAAACACAAACATTATATACAATTAGTTTCACATTTCACAGGCTTTTGATTTCGTTGTACTGTTTTTTCTGTTAGTTTTATCTGATTACTCTTTTCAAGAAATCTTAAATTAATGACTAATTCTCTCTTGAAATCTGAAAACATAGAAAAATAACTGAATTTTTTTGAAGTGACCTGAGCCAACATATAGACTCTATAAATCGTATATTGTGCGAAAACCAAAATTACATTAAGAAAAGCCATGTTTTCATTTTCAACATCGTGGCCAATCAATAATGTTTTCTCATTAATCTGAACATTCACATTAAACTGGATCTTAATAAAATACCGTAGTTTTTGCCAAAATAAATTCACATGAAGACAGTATAACAAAACATGATCTAAAGTTTCAATTTGTTTACAATGGTTACAAGTCATGTCTGATGTGATATTCCATCGAACTAAATTCTCTTTGTACGGCAAAATCCGATGCAGCAATTTGAAATTATACTTTTAAACTCTGTTATTAAATAATTTTCCAAACTTAAATTTTAGCAATTTGCTCCAATCATAATCTTCTGCAAGTGATAGACTGTCTTGCCAAAAATATAACACCGTTGGGTGTAAATTCTTTTTTATATCTACAAAATATGTGTAGAATTGCTTTGTTTTTGATATTGTAATGTCAATTGAGTCTCCAGTTTTAATTTGAATAAATTTGTCGTTTTGCGTTGGTTGATCATGGTGATTTTCAAGCTGAGCAGTGTTCAACTTATCAAACCAATATTTTGGAAAAGCAGTTTTAATTTTAGCATATTGAAATAAGATACAAAGAGAATTCATCGACAGTAAGTCTGTAATACTTTCAGAGTTTTTCCATGAACCATTTTCAATTAAATGGTCTACTTTAACTATACCCTTATCGTACCATTTTCTGAAATACAGTAACTTGTTTTCATGTTTTATATTTGAATTATTCCATATGATTTCATTTTCAAATTGAGTTACTTCGAATGTATTAAGATAGTTAAGTTCAGCCCATGAAGTAAGTCTGTATAAAATGTAGGTAATGAATATTTTTTGCATAATTTGATCATGTCTATAGGAGAACAGTTACATTGAATGGATAAAGGTATACCGCCTAATTTATGTAACCAAAACTCACAAATATATATCCATGGTGGTTCATCACCTCTTACAATTTTTGGTAACCAAGAAAGTGTGAGTGATTTTCAATCATACCCAAACCACCATATTGGGGTGAATTAATAATGTAAGCTCTTTTCACTTTTTCTCTTTTAGAATTCCATAAAAATGAATGAATTATTTTATTAAGTTCTTTGATATAATTTTTGGGCATGATATAGCATGTGCTTAAGTATATTAACTGTGATACAAGTAACATTTTTATAATAACTATTCTCACATAGTATATCAGATTTCTCATCTTCCAAAGATTTATAATACGTTTAATTTTATCTATCTTTACAGACCAATTAAGAACATCGAAGTCATTTGTGTTCTTGCATAATACAACATCAAGATATTTAATTGGTTCATCAGACCATTCCAAGCTGCATATACCATTTGTTTCATTGTAATTTATATTAGGTGGCATAACTTTGGTTTTATCTAAATTAAGTTTTAAGCCAGAATATTCCCCGAACTTAATAACCTCTTGAATTGCAACATTTCCTGCCTGGACGGAATTAACAAAAAGAGCGGTGTCGTCTGCTAACTGTGAGATCTTTAATTCTTTTGAAAATGGTTCTTTGTGGAATGGAATCTTAATACCGCTGATTTTCTTGTTTGACCTGATCTGTGACGCCATTACTTCAACAACCAAAACAAATAACAAAGCCGATAGAGGGCACCCTTGCCTTACACCCTTTTCTATCTTAAACTGTTTCGAAATCCAACCATTATTTATTACTTTTCCTCCAGCGTTTTTATATAATACTTTAACCCATTGGATAAATGAATCTTTAAAGTTCAATCTTGACAGGGTTTCGAAAAGAAAGCTATGTCTCACACAATCAAATGCTTGTTTGAAGTCTAAAAAAAAGTACCAATCCTTGTTGTTCCAAAATTTTGCAATAATCAATAACATCTTGTACCAACCTTAAGTTGTTTGAGGCTGAACGCCCCTTAATATAACCTGTTTGATCAAACGAAACAATTTTATGGATTACTCGTTGAAGGCGTTGTGACAAAACTCTCGCTAAAATCTTATAATCTATATTTAATAATTTAATAATTTTAAAATCTTGTTCTAGTAAGTGTGAATTGTTTACTTTCCAATAACCTTTTCCTTTCACAATACCACTCAATTTCAACTTTAGCGAAATGGCATTATGATCACATTTAAGTGCTGGGCGTATATCAGTGCTGTACATTGAAGGATATAGTGTTGTTGAAATTAGCCAGTAGTCTAATCTAGAATAGATACCAAAAAACCTCTGTCTCCAAGTAAATTGACATTCAGGTCAAAATACACTTTGCAAGAATATATATAATTCCTTCCTGATCAAATCTGTTAATTCACAGTATCTATTCAAGTTTTTGTTGTGTTTAGAGTATTTTTAAAATTCTTCGTCTGATCAGTTGACATGGTTGATGAGATACATAACTGGAAAATTAATTTGAAGATGACGTTAAGAAAATTGAGTTCAGATGCATTTGCATAGTAATCAATTTTGAAGAATTGGTGTCATTATCAAATGAAATATTACACGAGGTTTGATTATTGTTATCACAAGAATTCAAATTTGCAATAATATAAGACTTATCATGCCTCCTTCAACACTATTCGCAAACGCGTCTTACCTTCAGCATGAAATGCTAGCAGAGATACGAATATAAACCAGGGAAGGGCAAACCACTTTGGCCGATGCATTCGTTCCCCAAAGCTAAACATGATGTACAGTCTTTGACATGAAACGAGTGAAGTTTTGAGAGTTTTCCTGCTGACGAAATTCTCAGTCGGCTCTCTCTCACCTGGAAGTATACTAGCCTAGAAGAATCGAGGTTGGTCGAATGTAATTCCGAACTGTCTGAGGTAGGGCTTATATGGATATTTGTGGGGAATGGTTGTGAACATCCCCATGTCGGCATGGTAGTGGAAGGAACCTCCCCACTTCGCGGATGCAACCTGTCTGCAGAATGTTCTCCCATCCTAACTCCCGTGACCTTACAGCAAATCATTTCCCTGGAAACCATGGAAACCGTTAACAAAAATCCAACAACAACAACAACACGTGCTACGTACTACGTACGCGGGCGCGTCATGGTCCAGTGGTTCTGACTCTCGCCTTTCAAACAGACGGTCGTGGGTTCCAATTCTAACCACGGCGCGTTTTCCTTCAGCAAGAAATTTATCCGCACTGTGCTGCACTCGACCCAGGTGAGGTGAATGGGCACCCGGCAGGATTAATTCCTTGCATGGTCTGAGCGCCGGTGATGCTAGCTCGAGCTAAAGCCGGGGTAATAGTAGCAGCGCTTTGTGTCTTCAGGCAAAAAGCGCTTTATAAATGCAGCTATTATTATTATTATTATTATTACTTACACACACCCGCGCACAATCCAACATCTCTCTGCACACTCTCCCGCTTACGCACTTTTTCTAGTCAACAGTCTATTATGTTTTGGGGGGTTTTTTTTGCCCTCCCACTGTCTGTCCCCATCTTTCTCATATTCATGGAAGGTCAAATGCAATGTTAGGTGTAATGATTCTAGCAGATTTCGTTATAAAACCGACATGAACTCAGCAGGGCCGATAATGTTCTGCGCTGTTCAATTGTTGTATATTTATGTCAATCGTGTTGTTTCTTTGCATGGGTATTTGAAATAAAATTTCCCTTCTTTCTCTTATTTAATGTCTTCTGTTTGTTTCAAACGCTATCACAGGTAATTCAAGATTGCTTTACTTTATTAAATCATTTTTTTTTCCGAGTAGGGGACTAGTGGGTAATTTGATTTACACTTCCAGGAGCAAGGACCAGTGAAAAATTTGTTCTTTCAACTCTCCCAAAAGAACAGGGTTGACATCAAAGTAGTTAGTATAGACCTCCTTAAAAAAATCAGGAACAAGGGTAGGCCTTATGGAGAAAAAGAAAGACAGAGAGTGAAAATAAGACTTCGGAATATTATGCAAAATCTACTAATTTTGATATTCATTATAAAAAAATCGAAAGTCTTGCTCTACCTTACTCTAAGATTTTGAATGTTAAATCAACATTTGAAAGGTTGGAGGAGTGACAACCTTTTCAATATGTTACATCGAACCTTGTCTAATGCTCAATCCAACATTTTAAGTGTTGGGTAGAACAATTTAAAGGGGTAAATGCAACATTTAGAAAATGTTGTCACTCCTCCAACCTTTCAAAATGTTACGTTGACGTTTCTTTTTTGAGACTGCTGGGACTCTCTTCAAATTTGTGGCTCGTTTTGCCACTACCAGGGAGGTGTACTGGTAGTAAAGTACTGAACAGGGTTTTATTTCTAAAGTGGTACTCCGAGTTCGTCAAATAAGAACTGACAGAGAAGAAGTGAGAAGCGCCAGAATTCAAGCAATATTCTCAATTTCCAAATACAATGCGAAACATTTAGCTTGATCATCAATCTTCTTTTACGCGGTGTTTTATAAAAAAAAACGACGTCCCTTCTTAAATTGTTATTCTAAATCATGTCGTTAAGTATATTAATAGTTTATGATCTTATTTATCGTGTTTGTGAGCAGTGGAGTACACATGGGAGGAGGGGGGTGGAAACGCATGCACCCCACCCATCCCCCCCAAGAAAAAAGAAAGAAAATCACGACCAAGAACAAAAAGAGAAAAGGAAGGAGAGATGGATGAAACACATTTTTTGTGTGCCTTAATACCAGGGATTTATTTGTTATTCATCGCGCGTGTCAAAATCAACTTAATATTACAAAATATTTTATTTCTATTAAGCAACATTTCAGAGATACACCAGAAAGCGACTGTTATCGCTATATCCATGTTCTTGTCGATATTCACTTTTTAATAAACAAAAAGTATTCATATGACTTTCGACATTAAAAGTATGTATAGAAATCACTTTAACATAAGTAAATAAAATCACATTGAATAAAACATGAACTAAAGCATTACATTGCGGACAATATTTGTCGTCAGCGATACCCTATTTAAAAATATCAAATGAAATATGATATTATTTGTTTGATGTTGTATGAAAGTCTATAACGAAATTGGATTTTGTAATAAAATTTGTCAAAATATTTGATCGCTTACAACTTGTTATAGATGATGCCCGATACTCCAAATCTGATCCGTATTTTTTTTTTGGGGGGGGAGGGGGGGGGCATTACGCCATTGATTATAAGTATTAATTGGATGGAATTAATTCCCACATCCACCTTTTGTTTTACTTTTCGATTATTTCTTATATTGTATGTCTGTATAATTGAAATTAGATTTTCACTTTGATACTCTTTGCACAGATCACCTTTGTAACAACGGCTGAAATGCAAGACCCCGGGGGGGGGGGGCCACTTCCATTCACGAGTGGATACCATGCGCGACCATGGGGTCTCGAAAAGCACCCTAAACACGTAATTTCCTTATTCTGAAAATGCACCCCTTAACAAGTATTGGCGTCTGTAACCCTACCCTTAACAAGTACTGGAAACAGAACGATACTCTTGGCAAACATTCCCTGAAATGAACCCCTAAACAAGTACAGGAATGTTTTATTGTTACGGGTCCTTCGGTCGTCGGCTTTACCTTATTTGGTTTAGTACGACCCCATCTTCTACACCTCGCGCAAATCGGACTCTAAACACGTAGTTTTGGGGCAAAAAGAAAATCCTTTATAAAACATTTTAATTTTGTTTTATCATCCCCTCAAATTCGACCCTAAACACGTAATTTTCTTAGCGAAATAGATATCCTTTTTTCATTATTTTTGTGCTTTTGACACCCTTATCACGTTACGTACGTAACGTGCCCTATCGTGAAAAGGACATCCTTTTTACGTGTTTTTTTGGTCGCGCATGGTATCCACTCGTCAATGTAAGTGGCCCCCCGGGTGCAAGACATAAGTACCAAAGGTTATAAAAGATATAGCGAATCTGCATAAGAAACAAATGCATATAAAAACTAGAACTGCAATCGTTTCAGAACGATGTGCATGCATTGACGCCTCTGATTTAATAGAGGGCAAGAAACAGGAGATCAAGAGAAAACTCTAGACTAGATGATATACATTCTCAAAATATTAGAGGGCGCTATTTCTTAAAGGAATGATCACTGATGCGTAAAACACAGTTAGAACTGTTAGAGTATGTGAAATGATACAATTGGCAAACCCTCAAAACATGAGAGCAAAATAAATTCAAACAAGGAAGTTATGGCAATTTAACTATTTCAAGACTTTGCAATAGAAGGCGCTATTTCTAAAGGTTACGGTCCCTAATTATGGACAGTATGTCTACCAAATCAGAATGAATTTGGATGAGAAACGGAGGCAGGAGAGGACTAACAAAAATTACATGTTAATCAAATTGGATTTTGTCAGATATTGCTTTTAATAGGAAATTACATTCTCGAGTCAAACAAATTTCGTCCATTTTTAGACCATGTGGCCGCTGAAGAAAGAGAGAGAGAGAAAGACGCAGAGAGAGTAATAGAAATAAGCATACAAATTCGCTGACAATTCATCAACGTAACCCAGTGTTAAGTACATATCAGAACGATGTGCATGCATAAACTGAGTTTATCGCCTTATTGGACAAATGGCGTGCCATAGTAGGTTCAGTTCGTTTTTGCGCGAAACCGATGCAATAGACACTGTGTACAATTCTGTTGTTGATAATGTGTACATAGTGAGCAGTATACCATGTGTTCAGATTGACTTATCTTGAAATTTTCTGTTGTAACCTATGTCGTATTTGGTATCACTGGAAAGAGTATTCCGATGCGGTGACATTGATACCTTTTTTATTTGTGCGCAGGCAATAGACCGGAAGTAAATGCCATATAAAGAAAGACATTAAAAATGAAGGTTTTGCACAATAATTTGAAGCTGACGTCAGATTTTTGTCAGTTTCTGTTACAAAAGGTTGACGAACGGTTGAAGTATATATCAATACTCATATCTGCCAAGTTAGAAAGAATAAGCTTCAATAATAAGGAAATAAGAGCAAGTTGAAGTTGTGCTGGCATGAAAGTGCATTTTGGGGTATTTTGCTGATTTTCAGGAGCATTTTTCAGATATTTCGTCAGTTGTAAGGTATATATTTTTTTAAATGGCATGAAAGGGCATATCTTGAAGACCCTAAATTTAAAAAAGGGTACGGGTTTGGCCACGCATGACGCAATGAGGAGCATTCAAAGGTAAGCGTTTTTGAAACTTTAGAGGGCGCTATTTCAATGACGGAGAATCAATGATGCGTGAAAACTCAGTAGCATGTATGTTTTGATACCGTAATTGATTCCTGAAAAAATGAGCTCAAAATGAATCAAAACAAGAAAGTTATGGCCATTTTACGATTTTTTAATTTACATTTCAATAAATATGATGTTTTTGAAGGAAGGCTATTTCGGATTTGAATTTAGGACATGAAGATGGCATTTTGAAGGTCAGGTTATACGTCGCAGATGATAGAGAAACTCTTGGACTATCTATAGCAATTTGTTAGAAGTCTGTAGCATGCAGGATAATTGAGATATGAAAGAATGAAGAATGGTATGCAAATGGACTTGAAATGGACAAAATGGCGCCTGGATGGTCATGCATGAGTGATTTTGGAAAATGGAAGACGAGAGGCACAACTAGGGATGCTGGACAACATGTGTACCAAATTTGGATGAATTTGGATGAAGGACGGAGCCAGGGTAGAGCTAACAAAACCATGTGTTAAACAAATGGGATTTTGGTGGAAGAAGAAGAAGAAGAAGACTAGAACTGCAATCGTTTCAGAACGATGTGCATGCATTGACGCCTCTGATTTAATAGAGGGCAAGAAACAGGAGGAGATCAAGAGAAAACTCTAGATGAGATGATATACATTCTCAAAATATTAGAGGGCGCTATTTCTTAAAGGAATGATCACTGATGCGTAAAACACCGTTGGGGTATGTGAAATGATACAATTGGCAAACCCTGAAAACATGAGACCAAAATAAATTCAAACAAGGAAGTTATGGCAATTTAACTATTTCAAAACTTTGCAATAGAAGGCGCTATTTCTAAAGGTTATGGTCCCTAATTATGGACAGTATGTCTACCAAATCAGAATGAATTTGGATGAGAAACGGAGGCAGGAGAGGACTAACAAAAATTACATGTCAATCAAATTGGATTTTGGCAGATTTTGCTTTTCATAGGAAATTACATTCTCGAGTCAAACAAATTTCGTCCATTTTTAGACCATGTGGCCGCTAAAGAAAGAGAGAGAGAGAAAGACGCAGAGAGAGTAATAGAAATAAGCATACAAATTCGCTGACAATTCATCAACGTAACCCAGTGTTAAGTACATATCAGAACGATGTGCATGCATAAACTGAGTTTATCGCCTTATTGGACAAATGGCTTGCCATAGTACGTTCAGTTCGTTTTTGCGCGAAACCGATGCAATAGACACTGTGTACAATTCTGTGGTTGATAATGTGTACATAGTGAGCAGTATACCATGTGTTCAGATTGACTTATCTTGAAATTTTCTGTTGTAACCTATGTCGTATATGGTATCACTGGAAAGAGTATTCCAATGCGGTGACATTGATACCACTTTTATTTGTGCGCAGGCAATAGACCGGAAGTAAATGCCATATAAAGAAAGACATTAAAAATGAAGGTTTTGCACAATAATTTGAAGCTGACGTCAGATTTTTGTCAGTTTTTGTTACAAAAGGTTGACGAACGGTTGAAGTATATACCAATACTCATATCAGCAAAGTTAGAAAGAATAAGCTTCAATAATAAGGAAATAAGAGCAAGTTGAAGTTGTGCTGGCATTAAAGTGCATTTTGGGGTATTTTGCTGATTTTCGGGAGCATTTTTCAGATATTTCGTCAGTTGTAAGGTATATATTTTTTTAAATGGCATGAAAGATCATATCTTGAAGACCCTAAATTTAAAAAAGGGTACGGGTTTGGCCACGCATGACGCAATGAGGAGCATTCAAAGGTAAGCGTTTTTGAAACTTTAGAGGGCGCTATTTCGATGACGGAAGGTCAATGATGCGTGAAAACTCAGTAGCTTGTATGTTATGATACCGTAATCAATTCTTGGAATAATGAGTTCAAAATGAATCAAAACAAGAAAGTTATGGCCATTTTACGAATTTTTGACTTTACATTTCAATAAATATGACGTTTTTGAAGGAAGGCTATTTTGGATTTGAATTTAGGACATGAAGATGGCATTTTGAAGGTCAGGTTATACGTCGCAGATGATAGAGAAACTCTTGGACTATCTATAGCAATTTGTTAGAAGTCTGTAGCATGCAGGATAATTGAGATATGAAAGAATGAAGAATGGTATGCAGATGGGCTTGAAATTGACAAAATGGCGCCTGGATGGTCATGCATGAGTGATTTTGGAAAATGGAAGACGAGAGGCACAACTAGGGATGCTGGACAACATGTCTACCAAATTTGGATGAATTTGGATGAGGGACGGAGTCAGGGTAGAGCTAACAAATTCATGTATTAAACAAATGGGATTTTGGTGGAAGAAGAAGAAGATTACGGAATAGGAATATGGAACAAGAACAATGCATTGTCGCCATTGGGCGTCAATGCAATTACGGAATAGGAATATGGAACAAGAACAATGCATTGTCGCCGTTGGGCGTCAATGCAAAGAGCTACATATATGATATATGGACATATATTTAGTGACATTAAAAAAATGAATAAGAGGAAGGTGAGTACTCATGAACATCTAACATGTTGAAGGCAGAGCGGAGGTGATATCTTTTCGTAGTTCTTGTGCACCCAACGCAAGGTTTAATCGCAAAGTTTATCATGTATAACACATTTAACTTTCATGTCCTCCATATCATAACCGTTTTAGGGCATACAATTTTATATAATGTATAGTGCGTGTAAAAAAAAATATATACCTCGGAATAATCCCATGAAATAATATATTTGCAATATCATAAAGCTTGTTCAACAATTATGTACTGGTACAGGTCTCTTTCGGCGAATGGCGATATAACTTTCGAAAATCTTTCCCCGTGAGTGAGCAATATTTTTTAAATGATTTCAGCAAAAGTTGCAAAGGTATAACATTAGACGTTAGTCATAAAGAGTACATGGATTGTTGCTTAGAAAATTTCTTTATAGATACCGTTTTAATTTGTTTCCTTGCCCAAACACTCTCTCGACCGTCAATGCAGGGGTTATGTTTGCCTCATGGAGCAGGGTGCTGGGAATGTTTTTTTCTTCTTTTTTTTGCTGGGGGCTGAACTAAATTCGACAAGCAAAAGAAAAAAAATTTTCAATTCAAAGACCGTTTTGATACCAAGAAATTAGACAAGCATAAAAGGGGGTAACACAAAATGTTAGTCATTTTACTTGACATCTTCCCACTGTGACACACCTACCAGAATTCCATGGTTTGCAGCATATGAAAAATGATACACACAGCGCCCCCCCCCCCCCCCGGGAAAATCTTGGGCGTGCTTCAGCACTCCCGCTTTCCAGGGCCATGCGATGGAGGCTCCAAAAATTGCGACTTTTTAATACAGTGGCACAATTCGGAAAAGGGGTCGTTTTAAGAAAATATATGTGGCTGTCCTATAATTATATCGGAGATACATTTTTGCCTCAAGCAGCACCGAAATAGCCGGGGCTTGACCCGGGACATTGGTGCCCACGCCATTCATAAAAAAAAATGTCCGACTTAGCCCAGGCGTGATCCGAAACAGCGAGTAACTAAAAGCTGCAATACCCACCTTTCGCAAAATATCGAGGACGGTAACACAAGGGACATGTAACACACGATTTTTACGATTAATTGTACACTATAGTAAACACCAAGAAGGTATGGGACAAAATTGTGTTTTATTTTTTTTTAATTCCCATTACTTTTTCAAGGGTTGTTTTTTTTACTACACGCACTCTATAATTTTTTTATTTATAAATCACTTATACACGACCTTTTTATTAATACGCACTGTATAAATTATTTCATTTATTCATCACTTATCATGCTTATACACGAACTTTCATGATTATTGCCATGGAATACATTAACTGGCCAACAAGGTTAATATATATATATATATGTATATATTTGTTGACTGGTCCGAGCGGTGATGACAAAATTAGTTTCTTATTTCAGCCATAATTTGTCCAAAGATGGTTTGCAACGCAGATGTCTCAAGTTCAAGTTCGTTTAATTTTTTTCATTGAAAACCAAGAACAATACATTCATTCATCATGAAAGGGTTAAAAAAAAAATTTGCGAGGATAAACTCATGAACAAGGAATTAAGAATATCAGATACATGGGACAGAGGTGGCCTATCTAAACGTAAGGCTTGTTTAAGCACAGATCACCTTTGTCATAACAGCAAAAATACAAAAGATAAAGAGTATCCGAGATATAAAAATATGTAAAAAGTCTGCATAAAAACGATAACAAAGAGCTACGTAAAAGAATTACATACATATATTTAGTAGTTTTTTGTCAGTACTCATGCCCCCGACGCGAGAGGGTCTCGATCGAATTAAATTTTCATACAAAATCGGGAAGTTTATCATGTAAACCACATTTTCATTTCATGTCCTCCATGTCATAACTGTTATAGGGCATACAATTTCATAAGATTTACAGTGTGTATAACATAAAAGGCTTTGAAACAATCCTATAAATATACTGAAGCTTTTTTCTTTTTACATTTATGTGTCTTTAAGCGAATAAAATGACTTTCGAAAAATGTTTCTGCTTGAATGAGCACTACCTACTTTTAAAATTTCGTGAAAAGTGATATTCATTTTTAGTAAAAAAGTATTCATAAAGATTTTGACATTGAATGTATACATAGCAAAAAATAAAAGTAAAGAAATCACATTCAACAAGGAGAAAGTGGTTAAATTCTTTGAGAAAGAAAGTCTCACAATTCACGAGACTTTGCAGGGACTTGAATTCAGCCACGAGAGGACTTGGATGAATCTTGCTCATTTGCTCATTAACAAAGGGACTTGCAGACTGACTGATAATACAAGCAGCACCGCCTGAGAAAATCTTACATGTATATTGGACGTGCTTCAGCATCCCCGCTTCGCAGGTCCATGCAATGGAGGCTCCGAAAATCGGAAAAGGAGTGGTTTTTAAAAAAAATAAATGTGGCTGTTCTATATCATTAGAAATGCATTTTTGCCCCAAGCAGCACCGAAATAGCCCGGGCCTGACGTGGGATATTAGTGCCCACGCCATTCCTAAACTAATAATTATACGAGTTAGCCCAGACCTGATCCGAACCAGCGAGTCACTGAAAGCGGTAATATCCACCTTTCGCAAATGAAATACCGCACATTTAATATCAATATGCGTGCGAGCAGCTTTTCATTTTGTGGACTTAGGACTACGAAAAACAGCATTTGCTGATAAGGCGTTCCATCCCACGAGATCTAAATACATAAATTAAAAAAAAAAGATACTGATCACTTTCTACACTTCCCAGTACACCACGTCCTCTTCTCACTTGCCCTGCACTCATACGTGTACAATTTCCTCTACGCGGTTTTTGTCTCACCTGCTTAGCAGAGTTAGACTATGGGCGCCGCTTTGGCGGCGACGGCGGCGTCAACACTAGATCTTAACCTATGGTTCAGTCTTTGAAATGACAGCATAACTTAGGAAGTTTATGGACCTAGTTCATGAAACTTGGCCATTAGGTTAATCTAGTATTACTGATCATCCTGCCTGAGTTTCATGTCACATGACAAAGGTCAAAGGTCATTTGGGGTCAATGAACTTAGACCATGTTGGGGCAATCAACATCAAAATCTTAACCTAAGGTTAAGATTTTGAAATGTCATCATAACTTAGTATATGGACCTAGTGCATGAAACTTGCTCATAAGGTTAATCAAGTATCACTGAATATCTTGTGCGAGTTAAAGTAGTTTTCAAAGTCAGCACTGCTGCTATATTAAATCGCGTGATGCAGGTGAGACCGCCAGAGGCATTCATTCCACTTGTTAGCTTAAAAACCCGCTCACACCTCAACGAATGTACGCTGACGAAGGGTGACGAATGGGAAAAAATGCACGAAATGCTCGTGAAATCGACGAATCAAAATAAAAATTTCTGCAAAATCATGCGATCAATCACTATTGTCAAATTTTATCAACAAACGGTAAGGAAAGGATAAATATGGCATGCGAAGGATATCGATTTTTCGGTTCACCTCTTTGAGTAAATTACAGCCGAAGGCGAGCAAAGGGTTGATACAACCCAATAATATGAACGGACAGTGAGCAATGGTGCGAATATAAACGTAGACGAGGGAATAGATCGTGAAAAAAGAAGGGGGTGATTTAAGTGAATGAACTGAATTCGGGTCATGTTTGCATGAATTTATTCACTCCCTGCCTGAACATATACAATGCTATCCTGATCAAATCTGATATTCAGTAGGCCTATCTATTCAAATTTCAATCTCCGATTAGAATAATATTTAAACTCTTCTTTGTTATCAGTTGGCGAGATGCATAATTAGAAAATTCATTTGAAAATGACATTGAAAAAATTGGGTTCAAACGCATTTAGATAGTAGTTGAAGAGTTTGCATCAATCGAAGTTAGATTTTCGTGTAAATGGCCTGTATTCTGAACTCAGGTTTAAATTAAAGCCTGGTTTAAAGCTGTGGTTTAACCATGGAGAGCCAATTAGATCACAAATCCCTTACAGTACACGTTCAATTTACTAACTCATATGACATCCACATAGTTCATAATTTTCTGGGAATGATAACTGCAGTATTTTTATTCATTATGAAAGCATAAGGAAACAACATACTGAACATGAGAAATATACAATATAAAAATAATTTTGATTTTTTGGCTCTCTATAATTTTTAACACAGTTAAACCTGATTTCAGATTACGGGCTATTTGGGTCTTAAGGATACTTTGGCAATATTCGCAAACGTGTCTTACCTTGTGCATGAATTGCTAGTAGGAATACGACTTGGAACCCCAAAAGGGCCAACCACTTGGGCCGAGGTAATTGTTCCCCAAAGCTATACATGATGTATAATATGGACCGAGTGAAGCTCTCCTGTTGACGTACTTCTCAGTCGGCTCTCTTCTCGACTAGAATACTAGTCGAGAAGAATAGATGGTTCTCGAATGAACTTTTGTCTGAACTAGGGCTTAGATGGATTTTTTGTGGTGTTAAAATCGCTGTGAACCTCGCAGTTTCGAGTAAGGAGCCTGTCTGCACATTGTTTACCCCTCATTTTAACCTTGCAGTATATGCTCACGCGCTACGTACGCGCGCGCACGCATAACCCCACCCTCTCCCTCTCACACACTTTTATCTACTAAACAGTCAATCCATTAATGTTTCTGTTCCCTCCCTTTGTCTCTCCCTTCTTTCGTTCTTTCTTTCTCATGAGAAGGAATAATAGGCCTGAAGGTCAAATACAATGTTAATACAAACATGACAAAGGGCCTTTTCACATTTGAATCTTGAATCATGATGATTGTAACTCGTCTTCAGAATCGTCGGACCTTTCACACGGAAAATTCGAAATTTAAGCGAAATTTAAACTCAACTGGAATTAACTGGATTTCAATTCGTGATTGTGATTAGCGTTCTTGATTCTAGTTTGGTTTCTATGTGAATGTGCATTATGTTTAATGATTCTAGCAGATTTCGTTTTAAAACACTCAGACGCAGCCTTACCGATAATGCATGTTTGCTTATCAATCTTGTCGATTAAACGAAACATTAATAACACGTTGATGCAATATTGAATGACGATTGACGGAAAGGGCGGATCAACGAAAAATCCTGCTAAAGATTATGATTATATATATGGTATATATGATATATATACATATATATGTATATATATATATATATATATATATATATGTGTGTGTGGGTGTGTGTGTGTGTGTGTGTGTGTGTGTGTGTATAGGGTTTGCTTATGTGTATGATATGCATAGAGTAATAACAATAAGAAAATATTCACTCCACATTTTATTTTTCATTTCAATATGTATAATTAAAAGCACAAATCAAAAACTTATCTACGATCATACGGCATAAAAAAGCACATCCTTAAACTTTAATAATTTGATTACTTGCGGGAATGTCATGATTTAAAATTTCTCACATATTTCATGCTTTGTATCCTGAATTGAATAGTCTAATAGTTTTGCATGGACTGGGTATGTGTGAACTTGATTATGCATTCGCTACTTAAAATGACACGGCATACTAAAGCGTGTGTCACAGTAGGTTCACCGTGTGGAACACAATGCAAAATCACCTTCAAATTTGAGCATTACCACAGTTTGAATGACATTGTCTCATATTCGACGATGTGAACACGATGTGAAAATTCACACTGTGGAGGTGTCCACAGTGTGAAAATATCTTTACACCGTTGAATTTATGCATTTCAACAGTGTAGATAATAATTTTACATACCCATACTGTGATCAGACTGTGTGATGCTGTGTTATTTCCGGCAATGTTAATTCACTATTTTCACTGTGGTTTGTAGACATTATTAAAGGTGAGGGTGTTATCTAAGCTGCATTTCTTTAAATTGATTTACTTATGTTAAACTAGGCGTGGATTTACTTATCTTAAACTAGGCGTGAATTTACAGAATCAGAAGCCACTCCATCTTCATTTCGCTTAAGCGACCAAGGGCTTCAACAGGAATCAAAATCGGTATAGACTATATCAATTGTGTTTGTTTCTTGGCACAGACATTTGAAAATTGAATTTCCTTTCTTTCTGTTTCTTTTAGTTTCAAACGTAATCAGAGGTTATTCAAGACTGATTTAATTTTGTTAAATAATTTTCCTTTTCCCAAAAGGGGAGAAAGGGGGTAATTTAATTTTGACTCCAAGTTTAGTCTTCTCAACAATTTAAACCAGGGGGGGGGCGTTTCATAAAGCTGTTCGTAAGTTAGGAGCGACTTTAAGAACGACTGGTGATCCTTTCTTGAGATAAATGATATGTTAATTGGTGACTACTAAGCGCGTAAGAACGGTTCACCAGTCGTTCTTAAAGTCGCTCTTAACTTATAAACAGCTTTATGAAACACACACCAGGAGCAAGGACGTGTGGGAAGTGAGTTCGGTCAACAGATCAACCAACTCCACAGAAAAAGTTTTACATCATAAATATTATTTATCCCCTAGCTCATTGCTAGATAGGTAGAATTCTCGAATTGTGGTTTCACTTTTTCTACATGTACATTCGAATTTAGAACGATGTTTTAAAAAAAGCAGGAAAATACTCAAGTACATTTTAGGGCAAGTTGAAATTTTAGTGGCTTTATCTCCACGGCGTGTCTATATCATTACCTCATTGAAGTATCAGAATGATGCGTAGTTACAGCATTACGCTAAATCAATATTTCAGAGTGAAATTTAGATATCAAACCTTCAACTCATGACCAAGTGCAATTTCCATCTCAAGTAAGATTTAAAACTTTGAGATGATAAAATTATTTTGTGTTGTAAAACATGTGTCGCTCTGTAAAACTGCAGTGAGGGTAACTATGTGTTATTCATAAAAAATGAAGATTTAGCCATATTTTAACAAACATTTTATAAATGCTTCTCGTCCTACCTTTTCGCCTACTATCTTCAATCTTGTAGTGCCGTTGACTTGTGATCTAATGCTACGTGAACCAATTAAAATAACAAGTTTACAGGCCATCCCTACAAAAATAAGTAAAAATAAATGCCAACAAAAAAGTAAATCAGTCAATATAAAAATTACATAAATAAATGCATAAATAACTGGTAATACATTGCCAGTGGCGTACATGTACTTAGCCAAAAAAAATCAGAGGTAACAGTTCTTAGAGGGCAAAGTTTTTGAAAACCCGTGTGTGCAATGAAAAATTGCGGGTTTTTTTTTTTGAAAGATTATTATATGTTAAGAATATAATATGGTATTTCACCTTTTTTTCATTTTCTTTCTTTAACTCCAATTTTTTTGTAATCTTTAGATATATATTTTTTGGGCCCCAAGCCTGTCCTAGACCCACAACGTATTTACCAATGTTATCTGAATAGTAAAGAAAGTGTAATGTTGATTTTTTTATAATTTTCATGTCATTTTTCTCCCAATTCGTATCATTGTTCTCGTGAAATCACTTTTTTTTTAGCCAGGGCATCCAAAACCAAGTTGCATATTAAAAAACGCTTGAGTAACTTTTCGTGTCTTTTCCCATACCATATCATTGTTCACTGATCCTCTTTTGTATCTTGAAAGATCTGATTTGGGTAGTTTGTCCTTTAATGATGCAGGTGATACAATATTCCATCTTTTACCCAAGCAAGCCAGGTGCGCCGACTGTAAGTGCAACGAGCCCTACATTTCGGTACTGAAACGAAATTTTGAGGTAATTTTACTTATTGTTCATATTTTTATGAAACACTAAAAAATGAATCAGTAGATTAATATTGTAAAAATATGGGAGGTTTTGAAAAAGGAAATAGCGGGAACTATTTGTCCGATTTTGGACTGCCATTGCTATTTTTCCGAGGGGCGAAGGCCCGAGAGAGAAAGAATAATTTTGCCAAACAACAGAGGATGAATAATCCCCTCTGTACTTTCGAAAAAAAAGGCCTGTTATGTTTTTTATGTCCTACATTTAATAAGTTAAAACAAAATATCTTAATAATCTAGTTCTTGTGAGGTTCCTATTTTATTAATCTGAACCAAAATATTAATAAGGCGATGTGGTTACTAATCTACTTTCCTGAAGCAAGGCGCTCAGCAGAATGCGGATTTGCGCCTGAGTCGTCGCTTCGTCACCTCGCTGACCGATGCGCCCGTATGGCAAGCCTTAACATTTAATCGTATTTCTTGATATCAAGATGATCGAATTCTTGATATCAAGATACCAAGAAATCGAATTATTGATATCAAGAATTCAAATTTTCAAAGCTGGAGGCCCGGGTCCGATTCCCGGCAGAGACATTTTTTCGGCATCACCCATTTTTCCAAAAGAGTAGATAGCTCTGGGGAACCTAGATTTAACCCTATCTAGGCCGGGGGCCTGGAGCAACCCCCCCCCTGAACGAGTCGCGCGATATTTTCGCCATGCTTGACCGCGCTGCTCGCTGACTTTTTACTTTCAAGTCTTGCGCAAATTTTGAGACCAATTTTGCGTCACCCGGGTACGCGATTCCAAAGTTACGCATTGTTATGTAAGTGCATGTCAGACCAAAAATGTATGATCTTAGAAGAGTCCCCAATGAATTTCATTGAAAAAACAACGAAACACAAAAGGTCAAAAAAACAGAAAAACATAGGAAATTGCAAAAACAATATAATACATAAGAAATTGATCTGATATCACAGTTTTCTTTCATGTACACTTGCTAAGAACATCACAAAAAGTTTATATGCCAAAAATTAGAACATTTGGGGTTTTATTTATGGAGTTAGAGGGAAAAGTATGATTTCGCATAGTAATTACGCATAAATTGGCATAATTACATAATTACGATTCGCATGAAATAAATTACTATACAGTTTTGTGGGTTATATCCCAGACAACCTGCGTGCCAATTTTCGGCGCGATCGCGCGGTCGACGGCCGAGATTTGAAGGGGGTCTGGGATGCCCCCCCCCCCGGACACATGAACTCCCAAAATACCCCGGCCTTGATAGGGTTAAGCTACGCCTACCTTTGTTCTCTTCATCCATTTCTGTCACACAATATTTAAATAAAAACAGTTGCCAAAGCTGTAGTACGTGTATAACTTCACACATTTGCATACTGTCTCCCATACGTGTACTGTACCAAAGCAATGGCTTTGATCCAGCTGAGGCATGTTCAAAACTCAACTTTACCCGACAAAGGAAATTATAATTGGTGTGCATGTGTCGAAAATCTGTCTATCTGACGGTCAAACGGATCGGGGTCGCCCTAGCCACTGACCCGTCTCTGTGGTCTAGTGGTTAAGGCACCGGCGTTCAAAGCTGGGGGTCCGGGTTCGATTCCCGGCAGAGACATTTTTTCGGCATCATCAATTTTTCAAAAAGGGTAGATAGCTCTGGGGAAACTTGATTTAAGAGCGAGATTGCACATTTCGTTGAAATATATGAGGCCTACTTGGGCAATTTTCACAAACACGTCTCACCTTCAGCATGAAATGCTAGCAGGAATACGACTAGGAAACCGAAAAACCATTTGGGTTGATTCGATTGTTCCCCAAAGATAAACGTGGTGTACAGTCTTTGACCTAGACTGTGTGAAGCTGTGAGAGGTTTCCTGCTACCGAACTTCTCAGTCGGCTCTCTCTTTCCTGGAAGTATAGTAATCTAGCTAGAACATGTAGAAGAATCGAGGTTGATCGAATGTACTTCTATCTATAGTAGGGCTTAGATAAATTTTTGTGTCTGTACAATGTTTTCCCCGCATTCTAACCTTTGCAGCAAATGCGCACGCATCCCATCACCCACGCATTACGCACACACACACGCGCGCACAACATCACCCTCTCCCGCTCACACAATTTTATCTACAAACAGTCAATCCATTATGTTTCTTTTCCCTCTCTCCGTCTTTTTCTCTTTTTTTCCTTCTCTCTCATAAACAGGAAGAAGAGGGTTGAAGGTCAAATGCAATGTTAATACAATAAGGGCAATGATTCCAGCAGATTTCGTTTTAAAGCCAAGGAACTCGACGGGGCCGATAATTTTCGCTTGCTCCTGATTCTTCGGGTTCTGCAGTATCTTCACCCCGGCTCACACTATCCGATTCCTCGCGATCCGAATTTCAAAGAAATATTAATAACAATTGATATGGACATTCCAACCTATTAAATCTCTCCGACCAGATTTCAAAAAAGTGGTAAGACTACTGAAATCGAAACTCAGTTCTGAAATCGAAGTTCTAGTTCGAGCCTTCCTGTAGGAAACTATTAAGCAAATTAAAATCCATATCGTAATTATGTCATCGTCGGCTGCGACTTGTCGCCGATTTGGACTTTACCCCGACCACAGCTAGGCGTTGGTGCAAAACTAAATTATGATTTTTAAATTCCTAATTTTGTGCCGAACTTAAAGTAAAATAATCTTCCTTTTTGGAACTTTCATATTTAAAGAAAAATGCGATTTATTAAGAAAAAAATCGAGACGGATCTGATCGCAGAGCGTGCGCTGGGCTTTATCAATTGGCCGAAAAGTTAATAATATGGTGATAGAATTATTATACAGATACTGACTGATGGGCTGTGTACAATAAACATTCTTTGGACCGCCGGATTTACATTTTCACAAGGGGTTATATTTTGCCGCAGAGGAAAAATATAAATCCTTTAGGTGGTCCAAAGAATGTTTATTCCACATACCCAATCAGTCAAGTTTTTTATAGTAAATAGCCTTAAATGATACAACTTCTTTATCTGGACTCTAATTTTTAGAAACAGTAGATCTAGTCCTAGATAAAACTAGAACTACATATAGGCCCTAGAACAATCAAAATATAGAAAATACTTACCAGATCAATTTCTTGCAAACGATTCAACTCCCACAGAGATCAATCCAAAAGTAACAATAAGGAAAACAGTCTTAGGGGTAGTCTATATTCCAATAAAATTGCGACTTGTTCAACGTAAAATAATTAACAACAAACACGGATATAGGGTACGATCCAGTATTTTCTACTTGTTTACTGTTTTTACAGTACACTGATGGATGTGGTACTGTACGATCATTTTCTGGTTTTACATTCAATTTGTGTGACACAAAGTTCATTTGAGGTGAAGACTGTGAGTCCGGTCCAGGACACAGGGCAGACCTAGATCCATGTTGATTCTGAGCCGTAACATCAGACGCAATTTCGACACTGAATTGGGGATGAGATGTAACAGGACTAGATGGCGGCCTTGTGATTGTAAAAAGTTTTCTTGAGGCTGATCTCTCTGTTGTCGAACCAGGACCTGGTCCAGGACCCAATGTGGATCTTTATAGATCCTGAGGCTGAACCATAACTAACTTTACACCTTGTACTACTTGGACTAGAAAGCCTAACCTTCGATTGACATTTGCCCTCATATGCTCAGACAAGACTATAAAGCTCATTTGTCGTTTGTGTCCTTCGTCAACTCGAGAGTGGAGTTTAAGACTACTCTTATGCTGGCCTGACACTTGCACGACTTTTGGCCACGATTTTGTCGTGGCAAGTCGTGCCATTTTGGGGCACGAATTGGGAGGCTCCCGCACTCTTTTACGACTTGTTCACGCATAGTTCACGACAAGTTCACGACGAGTTCACGAATAGTTCACGAATGCGTGCCCGTCAGTGTCCACATTGACACGAACTGGCACGACGAGTTCACGCATAGTTTACGCACTTCCCGCATTGGCACGACGAGTTTGCGCAATTCGGACGGTGTCGTGCTGAACTATTCGTGAACACGACTTGAGCTGTTCGTGAACAAACGTGACAGTCGTGGCATGGCGCGCACTGCCACGCACTGGCACGCATCATCCCGCATTGTCCCGACGAGTTCACGAACAGTTGCGCATAGTTCACGACCCGGTGAATTTTGTCGTGACCAAAATTATGAACATTTCAAAATTCTCGTCCCGACATGGCACGCAGTCACGACATGTCACGACGTGTTTACGCACACTTCACGCCAGTTCACGACTAGTTTGCGCACTGGCACGACTTGAGTCGTACCAATGCGTGACACAAAATCGTGCAAGTGTCAGGCTGGCATTCCTTTTATGTCCTGAAACCGTCATGATATGCCTGGCCTCAAATCTTTGCTCATCTAACGTATAGATAGTTGTAGCTCTAATGCAATGGTTTTTGTAGGGCCTGCCTTTGACGCGTTAGCTTCAATGCTTATGCTTTTCATATTGTTCCCTAATGCATTCTTACCAACAACCTGATGATCATACCATGGCACATTTTGTTGGTCTTGTTCTACTAACTGGTCCTCGACCGCTTCCACTTTCGATAATTTCATGAGGCGCACTTAATTTGGTCGTTGCCCAAAATATGGAAAGTAACGATTCAGATGCGAAACATTTTCACAGAACGACTGGAAGGAATGATTTTCATTCTTAGTCTCATACATCCGACCACATTGGCTCCTTGACTCATCACCTTTGTCTCCTCTGTGATTTTTAGTCAGCTTATCCTTCGCCAGATAAACATATCTCCTGTTGCTAGGATCTGTAGTAACAATAAAGTCGTCTGTCCGTAAGTCCTCAAGATTCTCCTTGCCTCTGTTGTGTGTAACATTAGATGACAAATACAACATTCTGGAGACCTCTGGAAGACGAACGGTTAAACGTTCGCGAAGTCATTATTTTGTGGAAGTCGTCCTCCAAAAAAATCCTTGCGTGTTACTGAACCCTTTCCTGCAGCTTAAAGTTTCGCTGCAGCGAATATTTAGGACTCATAATAGACAATAAATTATCTTGGAAAACACATATTGGTGTTATCAACAAAGACAAAGTTAAGTTTTTTTCGTCTAACTTCCTCCCTAAAAATGCTTTATTCAACATTAATTTTACCATAATTAGATTATGAGGCAATTGTTTGGGGAAACACACACTCAACCTACCTATATAGAATTTTGCTTTTACAAAAGAAGGCGTTGCGTGTTATTTTCAACGTGTCCTGGATATTATACACAGATGAGTTGTTTTTAAACAATAACATTCTAAAAATAAAAACACAGTACCAATATAATTTAGGTCAATTCATATATCAGTTAAAAACAATAATATGTTACCACCGATATACGATTCTTCATTTAACAAAAAAAAAAAAACTCTTCACAAATATCCCAAACGTCAATCTGATGAATTCCATTTACCACTACCCGGACCATCCTTGCAAAATAAATTTTTACTTTTGAAGGCCCTAGACTCTGGGGAACTATTAATAATAACATCAAAGAATCTCTAAGCCTTAATACTTTCAAATATAAGTTCAAACAATTTCTCCAAGATAACCATTGAATTTAACTCTTCATCACTCAAACTAGTATGTTTATCATGTCACGTATTAACTTTTCCATCTCTTTCGTTTCCGGGTTGATCGGCGAGGTCCGTCTGTGAGTGCTGGGGCTGGATTCTGGAGACCTTTAATCTCTCTTTTTCTTATTTCCTTTTTCATTTTGATTCCCCCTATTTCCTTTTAATTTAACTGGTTCATGCTCAAGTTGTTATTTTGATTCATGCTAAACAAGTGCAAGAATATTTATTAGGAGGCTGCACTCTACATGCTCCGCTTTTTAGCAGCCTCCTCCATTTCGTACCATTTCGTACCATTTCACGATAATGTTCTGCGCTGTTCAATTCTTGTATATTTATGTCAATCGAGTTGTTTCTTTGCATGGGTATTTGAAATAAAATTTCCCTTCTTTCTCTTATTTAATGTGTTCTGTTTGCTTCAAACGCTATCAGAGGTAATTCAAGATTGCTTTACTTTATTAAATCATTTTTTTTCCGAGAAGGGGACTAGTGGGTAATTTGATTTACATTTCCAGGAGCAAGGACCAGTGAAAAATTTGTTCTTTCAACTCTCCCAAAAGAACAGGGTTGACATTAGTATAGACCTCCTTAAAAAATCAGGAACAAGGGTAATGGAGAAAAAGAAAGACAGAGAGTGAAAATAAGACTTCTGACTATTATGCAAAATCTACTAATTTTGATATTCATTATAAAGAAATTCGAAAGTCTTGCTCTACCTCACTCTAAGAATTTGAATGTTAAATCAACATTTGAAAGGTTGGAGGAGTGACAACCTTTTCAATATGTTACATCGAACCTTGTATAATGCTCAATCCAACATTTTAAGTGTTGGGTAGAACCATTTAAAGGGGTTGATGCAACATTTAGAAAATGTTGTCACTCCTCCAACCTTTCAAAATGTTACGTTGACGTTTCTTTTTTTGAGACTGCTGGGACTCTTCAAATTTGGGGCTCGTTTTGCCACTACCAGGGAGGTGTACTGGTAGTAAAGTACTGAACAGGGTTTTATTTCTAAAGTGGTACTCCGAGTTCGTCAAATAAGAACTGACGGAGAAGAAGTGAGAGGCGCCAGAATTCAAGCAATATTCTCAATTTCCAAATACAATGCGAAACATTTAGCTTGATCATCTATCTTCTCTTACGCGGTGTTTTATGGAAAAAAAACACGTCCCTTCTTAAATTGTTATTCTAAATCAGGTCGTTAAGTATATTAATAGTTTATGATCTTATTTATCGTGTTTGTGAGCAGTGGAGTACACATGGGAGGAGGGGGGTGGAAACGCATGCACCCCACCCCACCCCACCCTCCCCCCCCAAAAAAAAAATCACGACCAAGAAAAAAAAAGAGAAAAGAAAGGAGAGATGGATGAAACACATTTTTTGTGTGCCTTAATACCAGGGATTTATTTGTTATTCATCACGCGTGTCAAAGTCAACTTAATATTACAAAATATTTTATTTCTATTAAGCAACATTTCAGGGATACACCAGAAAGCGACTGTTATCGCTATATCCATGTTTTTAATAAACAAAAAGTATTCATATGAATTTCGACATTAAAAGTATGTAAAGAAATCACTTTAACATAAGTAAATAAAATCACATTGAATAAAACATGAACTAAAGCATTACATTGCGGACAATATTTGTCGTCAGTGATACCCTATTTAAAAATATTAAATAAAATATGATATTATTTGTTTAATGTTGTATGAAAGTCTATAACGAAATTGGATTTTGTAATAAAAATTGTCAAAATATTTGATCGCTTGCAACTTGTTATAGATGATGCTCGATACTCCAAATCTGACCCTTTTTTTTTGGGGGGGGGGGCATTACGCCATTGATTATAGATATTAATTGGATGGAATCAATTCCCATATCCACCTTTTGTTTTACTTTTCGATTATTTCTTATATTGTATGTCTGTATTATTGAAAATATATTTTCACTTTTATACTCTTTGCACAGATCACCTTTGTAACAACGGCAGAAATGCAAGACATAAGTACCAAAGATTATAAAAGATATAGCAACTCTGCATAAGAAAGAAATGCATATAAAAAAGAGCTATTATTGTAATACATTAATGACATTAAAAAAAATAAAAAAAGAGGAAAGTGAGTACACATGAACATTGAAGGCAGAGCGGAGGTGATATCTTTTCGTCAGTTCTTGTGCACCCAACGCGAGAAGGCACCAGATAGATTTTTTTCATGTAAAATAGCAAAGTTTATCATGTATAACACATTTTACTTTCATGTCCTCCATATCATAACCGTTTTAGGGCATACAATTTATATAATGTATAGTGCGTGTAAAAAAATTATACCTCGGAATAATCCAGTGAAATAATATATTTGTGATATCATTAAGCTTTTTCCACAATTATGTACTGGTACAGGTCTCTTTCGGCGAATGGCGATATAACTTTCGAAAATCTTTCCCCGTGAGTGAGCAATATTTTTAAAAGGATTTCAGCAAAAGTTGCAAAGTTTATAACACTACACGTTAGTCATAAAGATTACATGGATTGTTGCTGAGAACATTTCTTATAAAGAACCTTTACCCTTTTAATTTGTTTCCTTACCCAAACACTCTCTCGAGCGTCAATGCAGGGGTTATTTTTGCCTCATGGAGCAGGGCCCTGGGAATGCCTTTTTCTTCTTTTTTTTTGCTGGGGGCTGAACTAAATTCGACAAGCAAAAGAAAAAAAAGTTCAATTCAAAGACCGTTTTGATCCCAAGAAATTAGACAAGCATAAAAGGGGGTAACACGAAATGTTAGTCATTTTACTTGACATCTGCCCAATGTGACACACCTACCAGAGTCCAATGGTGTGCTGCCTATGAAAAATGATACACGCAGCGCCCCCTGGGAAAATCTTGGGCGTGCTTCAACACCCCGCTTTCCAGGGCCATGCGATGGAGGCTCCAAACATTGCGACTTTTCAATACAGTGGCACAATTCGGAAAAGGGGTCGTTTTAAGAAATAATATGTGGCTGTTCTATAATCATATCAGAAATACATTTTTGCCTCAAGCAGCACCGAAACAGCCCGGGCTTGACCCGGACATTGGTGCCCACGCCATTCATAAAAAAAAAATTGTCCGACTTAGCCCAGGCGTGATCCGAAACAGCGAGTAACTAAAAGCTGCAATATCCACCTTGCGCAAAATATCGAGGACGGTAACACAAGGGACATGTAACACACGATTTTTACGATTAATTGTACACTATAGTCAACACCAAGAAGGTATGGAACAAAATTGGGATGTATTTTTTTAAATTCCCATTACTTTTAAAAGTGTTGTTGTTTTTTTTACTATACGCACTCTATATATTGATTCATTTATAAATCACTTATACACGACCTTTTTATTAATACGCGCTGTATAAATTATTTCATTAATACATCACTTATACACGAACTTTCATGATTATTGCCATGGAATACGTTAACTGACCAACAAGGTTAAGATTATATCGTACACTCTGACATTTTATATATATTTGTTGACTGGTTCGAACGGTGATCAGAAAATCTAAAGGATGCACTACATCGGTAATCAGCAATCAGAATAAGAAATGAATACATTCATAATCGTCTGTCCACGAGCTTCCTGAAGAATTTTCGACAGGAGCGAACTAAACAAAGTACCTCGACCGTGACGACATTCTTGGGCTTCTGTACAACCTGTTTGTGCATTGGAGTCTGGGTATCCTCCTAATGTATAGTTAAGGTTCTCAGTTGTCCTTGGGTTATCTCCCCTCTCCAGCCTCACACAGATATACTTCATGTCTTTGCATTCAGAAAATGAGAAGTCCAGATTGGTAAAACCGAATTTTCCTCTTTTGCTGAAGTACTGGTCTTTTTGTGTCGGATCTAGAATGTCCTCTTGGAATCCCGTCCTTCGTGATAAATAAAACGTTTGGAAAATTTGGTGCAGCAAGCAAATAAATAAATCAGTGTCTCTCTTTCTCTCTCTCTCTCTCTCACTTTGACTAAAAAATACCCACCCTTCTTAGAACTGTTATTCATATAGCCATGATAGCATAGACCGGAAAAAAATGATTGTGGCATTCTGGTTTGGTTTAAAATTGTCACTTAAAAAGATGTTCTCCAATAGATGGATATACAATACATTACTATTCCTTTGACATCACCTTTAAGTAAGTCATGTAGAATTGTTAAAGAATCAGTGAAGTACTTGCAAGCAAATAAAATAGGGGATCCGCTATAAAACAAAACTTGAATAATTCGGAGGACTCAAAGGGCTGTTTACGTTGAATGGAAGAGGGCGAAAGAACTTGAAATGAATCCATATAATTTGGTGGGCAGATGATGCCACTAGGTTGCTTTTATATTGATTATGCTATTTATTTTTAATGAAGCTACGGTCACGAATGTTCGTACAAACGCATCATTCGTACAAGTCTCACTTTTCCTACGAATTCTGGAGTTCGTAGTATATTGGGTTTTTTTATTGTACTACAATACAAATTAATTTATACTCCTTAAATGTTATATATTTGTTAATTTATACGTCAGTAGTGTTTATTTATATACCTAATAGTATAATGTACTGCGTTTGGATGACAAATTTCTCTGTTTTTTTTAGCATGGACCAATAAATTAATCTGAATTCGTACGAACGCCGTTCAATTCCCAGGAGCAACTGAAGGCCACCTTGGGAATCGAAAAGATTTTTGGTTATATACTGGGCCTAGAATTCTGACATTTTTTTCCTATGACCAATTGCCATCAAACGATTTATGTTGTAGCAAGATGGCCTTACGTGCATCTCACCGCATGCACACTCTCAAGTCATTCGTAAGACGATTTTACGAATTTTTGTATACTTCGTCTGGTCTTAAGCTGGTCTTAAGCGTAAGAGCCCTCTACGAACAGTTGCAGCTGTGGGCGTCTTATGACCATAGTAATAATTTCAGGCTTAAAAATTTGTCTCTCCATCCTTCAAATCATGATTGATCCGAATGTTGTTAAAACAACGTTCTTGCGGCCGGCTTTCCGAGAGAGGGTTTCGGATTACACGCTATAAAATTCTTGAACAAAACTAACATGACTAATGACCGAGTTGTAAACTTACGAATGGTCTACGAACGGTGTGTGTGTGTGTGTGCGCGCGCGCGTGTGTGTACGCTGGGATCATAGGACGTCTTGAGAAGATCTTATTGAGGGGTCCAAAAACCGTACGGCGTTCGTAGCCGTTCTTAAATTTCGAGGCCTTACCTTTGTCCACTGCCGTCTGGAGTGGCTGAAGCCCAAGCAGAAAGCTTCCAAAGATCTTCTCCGGAAACTCCAGTGGTGCCCAAAGCGTCATGAAACTTGATGGAAACATCAACGCTAACTTGATTGTTCCCTCCCTCTACAATGGTGTCTCTGTATGTGATAACAGGCAGGACTGTCATCACCAGGACTTCTGTTAGGATCGATTGATTGATTGATTGATTTTATTTCTCAGGTAACTGTGAACAAGTACATGAGGCAAATGACTGAATTTATTGGGTAATCCTGAGATCAGAATTTGGGGAAATTTCCTAAGGTTCTTGATGGATTTTTGATGTTGCATCTGAAAATTTCTTTCCTACAAAAAAGTCCTGCATTATCGGTTTTAAGGCAAATCTAGTTCTTTTTTTTCTGAAAGTGCCCTCACTGGTCTTCGTGGTGGAGATACTGCATGCTGCCATGGCAGGATCTAGGTAAAATCGTTTAAAATGAGCTTAGCGTACTGAAAGCATTGTTAGCTATAATTATAGTATTGGACTTTGTCTTTAGGAATGTGTGCATGCCGACAAAAGATGTTTTAATGGGTATATAATTAAAGCTATTGTTATCGATCATAACACCTACTATATGAGCAGATGTTACAACATATTCCCTCAGGTTTTATTGGCGTATCGCAGGATGTTGGCTGACAAGTCTCAATCACACATGTAGTACTAGCATTGTCGCAGGCACAGGTGGTACATTCGTCCACAGCCCACTTTTCCGAGTGCATGTACGGCATCCCTCGATAAACACATGGCAAGAGACCTTCGCTGGAGCTGACTCTGTCTGACCCCTGAGCTGCAGATAGAATATAAGAAAGGTTTTTGCTTCACTGATTTGGCCCAATCTTTATTAAATCATGAAAAACATAAAGCAATAGGCCTTGCATATTTGGGTGTAATATTGCACCCTAAATGGCAAAAGATGCAAAGATGCACCTTATTATCATGATATGCACCTAGAAATTCTCGTTTCCACCCTAAAAGATGCAAATTTGAACTTGTTTAAGGTGCGTCATACTTGACATTAAGAAAGGTTCAAACTTTTTTTAATTTCTGTGTCCTAGGATGCTTAATATAACTGGCTTACATGGCAGTAGTAAAAGGTGAATAGCTTCTATGTTACTGTCAATTGGTACGAATGATTTTCTGAATTTAGTTACGGATATTGCATACTACGCTTCATTACATTGTTAATCAGCAGTCGGGACTGAGTCAACAACAAATACATTGGTAAACCTCTATTTACGAGTATGCTGAAATACTTTTGACAGTAGCGAACGAAACAAATTACTACCTTGACTACGTCGACATTCTAGAGCTCTTGTACAACCAGTCTTTGCATTGGAGCCAGGGTATCCTCCTGAAGTATAGCCAAGGTCCCCGGTAGTCCTTGGGTCATCTCCCCTCTCGATCCTCACACAGATATACTTTATGTCTACGCATTCGGCCATTGGGTCGGAAAAGGAGAAGTCCAGATTGGTAAACTCGATTTTTTCTCTTCTCTTCAAGGACTGGTCTTTTTGTTTCAGATCTAGAATGTCCTCTTCGAATCCAATCCTTTGTGATAAGCAATAACTCGTTTGCAAATCTGGGTCCAGCAACCATGGCAACGGTTACAATTTAACCAAGATTTAACGCATTCTTTTATCTGAGCACTGTTATTCATATACAGGTTTAGACAGAAAAAATGATCGAGGTTTAGTTTTCGTTCGGTGTAAGATTGTCAATGGTATTTTTTTTACAAAATGGGACATACTACATAACAGTATACAGTGTGTTACTATTCGTTTACATATCTTTAAGTAAGCCATGCAGAATTGTTAAAGAATTAAAATAATATTCATTAAAGTACAAATAGATATTTCCTGAAGAGAAGAAAATATGAAATAGGGGGGTCTGCTTTAAAAGCAACACATGGAAAATTCGGACGCCTCAAGGGACTGTTTATTTTTCATCTTGAACACCTACTTCAAGGGCGGATAAGGCCAAATGCACTTGAAATGAATCCAGGTGATTGGGTGATTAGCTACGTTGTTTATATATTAATTATCCTAATATACAGTCACACAAACTCGTACGAATTATGCGTTCGTATGAATCTGACGGTTCTTAAAAATTCTTGGGTTCGTAGTAGAGATTCGTTCGAGCGCCCTTTAGGTGGCAAGAGCAACTGAAGGCCATCTCGGGAAACGGAATGATTTCCGTTCTTACACTGGCCCTAAAATTGTAACATTTTCGTAAAAATGCCTTCAACTATTCTTTCACCAGACTTAAGGCCATCTGACGATTTTTGTTTTGCGACTGGCGGTACTCTCAAGTCATTCGTGAGAGGATTTTTTTTCGGACTTCATGTATACTTTGTTTGTTTCTAAAAAAAAAAGACACTGCCGTGTCCTAATGAAAATCCACTTACCGTTCAAAGTAATTTTAACATGGCAGCAGTTCCAAGAAGACTACGTGTTTCTTGCAGTCCCCTTAAGGGGCTTTTACAATGGTTGGAGCGATCGTTTACTCACATTATATGTTGCACACAATTGCAACGGTTGTTGGCATTCGCACCGCCAATAATAATAGGGGCATTAAAGACCCAAGAGCCTGCTCGTAAGATGGCGCTGTTCGAATTTCCGTTCTTAAGGCGTTATTACGAACGTCGTAAGAGCATTCTATGAACAGCGTAATCCGTTCTTACGACCATTGTAAAGAATTAATGTCCTCTAGGATTCTTTCTCCATCTTCCAAAAATATTGCTTGGTCCGTACGATATTCATACGACGTTGGTACGGCCGGCTTACAAAGAAAGGGTTTTGGATAACGTTTAAAAAATCTTGGACAAAACCATCGACCGAGTCGAAACTTACGAATGGTCTACAAACGGTCTGTGTACGCTGGTATCATAGGACCTGTTGAGAAGGTCTTACTAAATGGTCTAAAAAAGAACAACGTTCGTACGGCGTTCGTAGGCGTTTTTAGATTTCAAGGGCTTTACCTTGGTCCATTGCCGTCTGGGTTGGCTGAAGCCCAAGCAGAAAGCTTCCAAAGGTCTTCTCCTGAGACTCCGGTGGTGTCCGTGGCATCATGAAACTTGATGGAAACACTAACGCTTACTTGATTGTCCCCTTCTTCTGTGAAGGTATCTCTGCTTGTGATTTCAGGCCGGACTTTCTTCACCAGGACATCTGTTAAGGTTTATAAGTAATCAAGCTAATTCAATTTAAGGATATTGGGTAACCAAAATTATACAATCAGATGTTCCATTAAGCTTGCGAAATATGTGCATAGTATTAAATGGTTGTACTTCCCCGACGAGCTTGTACTTATCCTATTACATAATTGATGAAGAAAGTGGCCTCAGGTGCTATGTGGGCTTTTAAAGTGGCCTCCTAAAAATCTCCCATGCAAAAATGTCCTGCTTTATCGATTTCCATGTAAATCTAGTTATTATTATAAAAATACGGTCACTGTATTGGTTGAGATATTGCTCCAATTTTAGCGGTACATAATCGTTCGAATGATTTTCAGTCACAAGTTGCATAGCCCTCTCGCGCATGTTGCGTCTTTATTAGCACCATCTTTATGCGCTGTGAGTTTCCTGGTCCGCAGAGGTTGGCACCCTATCTTGACAGGACTCGGTTACGTCTTAATCATGCACCAGGTGCACTCTTGATGGTTCGTTGACCGGTAGCTTCGGAGAGAAGTGAGTGTTAATTTCCTATGAAAATGGGAGGCACACACGCTGTCGATGCGGACGCCTGATTCAAAAGAATTATAGTGATTTATTGATATAAAATATTCTAAAAATATCATGGAATTTATGACCGTGATTGTGATAGCTAATGATATTGTATAATAATAGCTATTTAAGTTGTTTGTTTATTATCTAACAACAATCAAGTGGTTACGCCGAAACCCTCTTCTATTACCCATTTATAATATACGCTTAATGGTGGATGGTGGGTGACTGATGTTAGTGATTTGGAGATAACATTGAATGTTATATGTGTTCTAATTATGCATGGTATTAACACAACACGTACTGTATGGGCAAAGGAAGCAACATTCTCCTTCAGGTTTTACTGCAGACAACTTTCAATCACACAGGTAATCGTAGCGTTATCACAGGAACAGGCAGTGCATTCGTCTACAGCCCACGTTTCGCCGTGTAAGTACGGAATTCCTCGATAGACACACGGCCAAAGAGGGTCGCCGGAGCTGATGCTGAGTGAGAATGAAGGCTCCTGAGCTACACACAGAAAATGAGAATGGATTTGGGTTTCATTTATATGTAATCACCAAATTTAAAAACAACTAACGAAATCATTGATATACATTCTAAAACAAAAAGTAAATTCTTAGATCTGAGAGATGGCTCACTTTTTACTTCAAAACTAAATATGTTTAAGCGGGAACCTTTATTAACAAGACAGCCATGCTCATTTCAGTTTCTTGGATTTTGCATGGCTCTACTATGCTAACGCATAGGCAGATCCAGGAGGCCCCCCCCCCCTTCGCGGAGCCAAAAAAAAACAAGGGCGAAAATCAAAGATAGAATAAAGAAGGGAAAAGAGGGGAGAAAAGAAGAAGGTGAAACATAAGAGGAGGAAGACGGGTGAATGAAATAACATGAGGGGAAGACTTGGAAAAAAAAATTCATGTCGCTTTGTGATTTACATATCTTGCTCAATATCGAGCTTAAAATATCAAATTTTGAAGTCGATATACAAAACGTATTTCAGCACGGAAATCGAATTTTCATCATTGTGTTTGATTTACAAATCTATTTTTTTTTAAATGCTCTGTAAAAATTTCTGTTTGTGAACAAATTTTCGGCATTACTCATATGGGTTTAAGATATTGCATGCTCGATCTTTAATGAAAATCATAAAGAGGCTTTAATAGGAGGTAATAATACTTTGTAAAAAAAATTGTTCACAGATGTGGCTGGAAATCCGCCCCCCCCCCCCTATTGGTGAAGGGTAGATTCGCCCCTGCTAATGATAAGTGATCTGTAAAAACTCAAGCACTGGATTAATATCAGTGCCCTGGTGATGAAAGGAAGATTTTCAATGGCCAACCATAATCTTCGCTCGCTTAATGAATACTACTATTTTCAAGAAGGGCCCTTAGTGAGGGAATTTAGGATTTGGAAACTAATATCTTTTCAGGTGGAATTGAAATACATGTAACTACTTATTCACTTGTTCGTATTTTCAATTTTAAAGGCAATTGTGCCTTATATATATATATACTAGTAGATTTAGTTCAAACAAGGGTTAAGGCTGTTAGGAAGACTGTGCAATTTTAATGCATTAAAAATGGGGGCTAATTTCGCCCGCCCACCCCCCCCCCCCTACCATGATATCGGCGTCACCGCGTGACCGGCGTAAATCCGTTCCGAGTAGGGGGATGATAGCAATATATTGACCTGATGCGGGGACATCTCCACACCAAAGGCTAGGTATACGGGGTATATAACCGTGGACATAATAATACTACCATTTTCACGTAAAAACCTATAATTGTCTTCGATTTCTATATTGTAATGGATTTTTTGTGATATAGAGTAATGAAATGCCGTACATGTAATATAATTTTGCGTGCGAGCAGCTTTTTATTCTATGGACTCCTACGAAAAACAGCATTTGCTGATAAGGCGTTCCATCCCACGAGATCTAAATACATAAATTTTAAAGAAAAGATACTGATCACTTTATACACTTCCCAGTACACCACGTCCTGTTCTCACTTGCCCTGCACTCATACGTGTACAATTTCCTCTACGCGGTTTTTGTCTCACCTGCTTAGCAGAGTGAGACTATGGGCGCTGCTTTTCCGACGGCGACGGCGGCGGCGTCAACACCAGATCTTAACCTATGGTTCAGTTTTTGAAATGACAGCATAACTTAGAAAGTTTATAGACCTAGTTCATGAAACTAAAAATTAATCAAGAATTAATGAACATCCTGCCTGAGTTTCATGTCACATCACCAAGGTCAAAGGTTATTTGGGGTCAATGAACTTTGGACGAAATGGGGGTATCTGTTGAATTACCATCATAACTTTAAAAGTATATAAATCTGATTCATGAAACTTGGACATAATAGTAATCAAGTATTACTTAACATCCTGTGCAAGTTTCAGGTCACATGATTGAGATCAAAGGTCAATTAGGGTCAATGAACTTTTGCCAAATTGGGGGTATTTTTTGAATTACCATCATAACTTTGAAAGTATGTTGGTCTAGTTCATAAAACTTGGACATAAGTGCAATCAAGTATCACTGAACATCCTGTGCACATTTTAGGTCACATGACCAAGTTCAAATGACAATGAACTTTGGCCATAGTGGGGGAATTTGTTGAATTACCATCATATCTCTGTAAGTGTATTGGTCTAGTACATAAAACGTGGAAATAAGAGCAACCAAGTATCACTGAACATCTTGTGCGAGTTATAGTAGTTTTCAAAGTCAGTGCTGCTGCTATATTAAATCGCGTGATGCAGGTGAGACCGCAAAAGACATCCACTTGTTAGCTTAAAAGCCCGCTCACACCTCAACGAATGTACGCGGACGAAGGGTGACGAATGGGAAAAAATGCACGAAATGCACGTGAAATTTAAATAAAAATTTCTGCCAAATCATGCGATCAATCACTATTGTCAAATTTTATCAACAAACGGTAAGCAAAGGATAAATATGACATGCGAAGAATATCGATTTTTCGGTTCACCTCTTTCAGTAAATTGCAGCCGAAGGCGAGCGAAGGGTTGATACAACCCAATAAGACGAACGGACAGTGAGCAATGGTGCGAATATAAACGAAGACGAGGGAATAGATCGTGAAAAAAAGAAGGGGATGATTTAATAAATGAACTGAATTCTGGTCAAATTTGCATAAATTTATTCAATTTTGCCTGAACCTATGCAATGCTATCCTGATCAAATCTGATATTCAGTAGGCCTATCTATGAACATTTCAATCTCCGATTAGAACAATATTTAAACTCTTCTTTGTTTATCAGTTGACGAGATGCATAGTTAGGAAATTCATTTAAAAATGACATTGAAAAAATTGGGTTCAAATGCATTTACATAGTAGTTGAAGAGTTTGCGTCAGTCGAAGTTCGATTTTCGTGTAATAAAAATGGCCTGTATTCTGAACTCCGGTTTAAATTAAACCCTGGTTTAAAGCTGTGGTTTAACCATGGACAGCCAATTGGAGCACAAATCCCTTACAGTACACATTCATTTTGACATCCACATAGTTCATAATTGTCTGGGAATGATAACTGCAGTATTTTTATTCATTATGAAAGCATAAGGATACAAAATACTGAACATGACAAATATAGGCCTACAATATAAAAATGATTTTGATTTTTTTGACTTTCTATAATTTTAGAGAGTCAAAAGGGGCCTGAGCTTTCGATCCTAGCAGAATCTTCTTCGAAGGCAAAATGACAAACATATAAAGTGGAACAACCATAATATAGACCACAGACATTCAACAGCAACACTGAAAACGGGGAGACAAAAGGGGCATTAGTGAGAAGAGATGACCAATCAGGTTAATGAAGGGGATGAAAAAAAAGGAGTATGCAGACACAAAGGGAAGTTAGTGTACTGTAGGTAAGGCCAAAGAAAGACCTCAAGCCTAGAGAGATTAAGGTATGAGGCAGTCAACATCAAACAGGATCTGGAACAAAACAGTGATAGAGGGTGTGAGGAAGAGATGAATAACAAGAGAATTAGTGAGAGGTGGGGCAAACTGGTAACAAAAAAAGGCATAATAAACTGGTAAACTGGTGCATAAGAGTGGGGGAAAAGGGAAAGAATTGAGAACAACTGATAATGTGCAAAAGACATGAGTATGTATGTAAGAGCAATAAACAAACTAAGAGAAGAAAGTGTAAAAATAAATCTGTAAGTATGAAATTATATAAACATATCCAAAAAGGAAATGGTGTAACTGATATTGTAATCCGCTGGGTGTGAGGGGAAAAAACAGAAGACTATACAGTAGAAAAAAAACAAAAAAACACAACCTGTATATTATATGGAAGGGAAGCAATAGCCTAAAAGGGTAAAAGCAAATAAGGAAACCGATGCTGTATGAGTAAGGGGGTGTATTAAGAAAAAAAACATAGTAAACATGAAAATAAGCAAAATAAATAAGTGGTAAATCTAAGAGATGAAGGGAGAGAATATATATATATATATAATAATTATTATATCACCTGAAAAAGAGAAGAAAAATTGGAGTTGAGCTTATATGAGATATGGGAGGAAAGTAGAGGCAAAAACTATGATGTAACTAATCTAAAAGAGCTGAGGGGGAAAAAATGTGTGTACAGATGGAAAGTGGGTGAGAAGGATTGATCAGTCGTCCCCCTCTTGGATGTTCAGGCCATGAGGTTGGATGGTGCGAAGTCGTCTCATCCAGAACTTCTCTCTGCTAGTGCGTACTGAGTCAGGACGGATACCTAAAGATTCGATGCCCTGTAGCATCATGTCAGGTTTCACGGGCCTAATCACTAGTGGTAGGCCATAAATATTCATTCGAGCCAACCCATTGCTATTTTTTTTTTTTTTGATAGGGCTGATTGACAAAGTGTATGCATATGATTGTCCATTTAACACTGATTCTATTTTTGGTAATTACTGAACTTCCTATTATCAATTTTGGACTATATTTTCACTGGCGGAAGGATTAGGGCTATTTTGCTGTTTGAGGTGATGAATCTGCTCCCGCCGAAGGTGTCTTCAAACACGCCAATTTATTTTTAAAATGAGCCGGTCGAGGGACCCTTTTCTGGTCAGATATGGATTGCCAGATATAAATCCTATCCACTGGTAGTAAACATTCAACCCCCGAATTTCATCCTTATTTTTTATGAATTTTTTAAAGTGCCAATTTAACACATGAGTCTATGGGGAATGAATTAGGCCTGTGAAACCTATAACCTTGACCATAGCCTATTAAATGGGGGATTCCCTAGTGGATGAAATACCTGCCCAACTCTTCAGTAGCAGATTGCAATTCACTAGTATACATGCTCCAATCATCAAGAGGTCCAAAAACTAAACTTCATGGCTATATACAAGGCTACATAGGGGGTATAACAGGTAACAAGTTGTTATTAGTAACTCTGTGTTTGTGTACCTAGGCTAGCTAGGCTGTGCGTGTGTTTGTCACTGACACTGGGTTGCTTGCATGTTGTCGTGTGTTTTCGTATACCGACGAGCGCTGCTGTAAATCGTGTATAGCACCCATCACAAGATATAGTACACACTATATAGGCCTTATCAATTGCACTTGTGAAATTGGTTCATGGGAAAGGGAATGAGAAGAGAAAACTTTAGAATTTGACTGAAGAGTGGTGGATTCAAGAGGGAGGGGGGGGAGAGAAAAGCATATAGTTAGCTGGGGGGGGGGGGACTGAGAATGAGTTCTATACTGCTATCCTGTTCAACTTTTACTGACTTCTAGCCAGACTAGCCCCCATCCATTTAGAATACAAGCCATCTAACCCCCTCTCTCCCTGTCTCTCTCTCTTACACCCTGGCTTGGGCCCTTGTCATAGGAAGATGTGAATGTATAGTATGCTTGTATGTTGATTCTCATTTCTTTTTATTATCTAATTTAACTCATGTGAATCTGGTATTGATATTGTGGGCAGATCTTGAATCCAGAGATGCACACTTTTTATATCTACAATTTGTATTATAGGATTTGGGCCCTACATTGCATCCATTGTTGAGCTACATATAGGCATGTAGGACATGTAGGATGTGTGTAAATCCATAGGGCACTGGACATTAGGAGTAACATTAGAAATGGTCATTACATAACACATCTGTATATTTCATGCATTTCTTTGTGATAAAGTGAGTGTACAGATGTTAAAGAAAAGCCAGGAAGGTAAATCAAAAAGAAACCTTCATGTGCCATACAATACAGGTTTCACGGGCCTAATCACTAGTGGCAGGCCATAAATATTCATTCGAGCCAACCCATTGCTATTTTTTTTTAATTTTGATAGGGCTGATTGACAAAGTGTATGCATATGATTGTCCATTTAACACTGATTCTATTTTTGGTAATTACTGAACTTCCTTTTCCCAAATTGGGAAGAAATATCACCAATTTTGGACTATATTTTCACTGGCGGAAGGATTAGGGCTATTTTGCTGTTTGAGGTGATGAATCTGCTCCCCCCGAAGGTGTCTTCAAACACGCCAATTTATTTTTAAAATGAGCCGGTCGAGGGACCCTTTTCTGGTCAGATATGGATTGCCAGATATAAATCCTATCCACTGGTAGTAAACATTCAACCCCCGAATTTCATCCTTATTTTTTATGAATTTTTTAAAGTGCCAATTTAACACATGAGTCTATGGGGAATGAATTAGGCCTGTGAAACCTATAACCTTGACCATAGCCTATTAAATGGGGGATTCCCTAGTGGATGAAATACCTGCCCAACTCTTCAGTAGCAGATTGCAATTCACTAGTATACATGTTCCAATCATCAAGAGGTCCAAAAACTGAACTTCATGGCTATATACAAGGCTACATAGGGGGTATAACAGGTAACAAGTTGTTATTAGTAACTCTGTGTTTGTGTACCTAGGCTAGCTAGGCTGTGCGTGTGTTTGTCACTGACACTGGGTTGCTTGCATGTTGTCGTGTGTTTTCGTATACCGACGAGCGCTGCTGTAAATCGTGTATAGCACCCATCACAAGATATAGTACACATTATATAGGCCTTATCAATTGCACTTGTGAAATTGGTTCATGGGGAAGGGAATGAGAAGAGAAAACTTTAGAATTTGACTGAAGAGTGGTGGATTCAAGAGGGAGGGGGGGGGGGGAGAGAAAAGCATATAGTTAGCTGGGGGGGGGGGACTGAGAATGAGTTCTATACTGCTATCCTGTTCAACTTTTACTGACTTCTAGCCAGACTAGCCCCCATCCATTTAGAATACAAGCCATCTAACCCCCTCTCTCCCTGTCTCTCTCTCTTACACCCTGGCTTGGGCCCTTGTCATAGGAAGATGTGAATGTATAGTATGCTTGTATGTTGATTCTCATTTCTTTTTATTATCTAATTTAACTCATGTGAATCTGGTATTGATATTGTGGGCAGATCTTGAATCCAGAGATGCACACTTTTTATATCTACAATTTGTATTATAGGATTTGGGCCCTACATTGCATCCATTGTTGAGCTACATATAGGCATGTAGGACATGTAGGATGTGTGTAAATCCATAGGGCACTGGACATTAGGAGTAACATTAGAAATGGTCATTACATAACACATCTGTATATTTCATGCATTTCTTTGTGATAAAGTGAGTGTACAGATGTTAAAGAAAAGCCAGGAAGGTAAATCAAAAAGAAACCTTCATGTGCCATACAATACAGGTTTCACGGGCCTAATCACTAGTGGCAGGCCATAAATATTCATTCGAGCCAACCCATTGCTATTTTTTTTAATTTTGATAGGGCTGATTGACAAAGTGTATGCATATGATTGTCCATTTAACACTGATTCTATTTTTGGTAATTACTGAACTTCCTTTTCCCAAATTGGGAAGAAATATCACCAATTTTGGACTGCATTTTCACTGGCGGAAGGATTAGGGCTATTTTGCTGTTTGAGGTGATGAATCTGCTCCCCCCGAAGGTGTCTTCAAACACGCCAATTTATTTTTAAAATGAGCCGGTCGAGGGGCCCTTTTCTGGTCAGATATGGATTGCCAGATATAAATCCTATCCACTGGTAGTAAACATTCAAACCCCGAATTTCATCCTTATTTTTTTATGAATTTTTTAAAGTGCCAATTTAACACATGAGTCTATGGGAATGAATTAGGCCTGTGAAACCGTCAGTAATGGAGTGGTTGGGAAGGTTAAAATGGCGGCCAACTGGAGTGTCCAGCTTTGCTGTGTTGACGGTTGATCTGTGCCCGTAGAATCGTTTCTTGAGTGTGGTCTTGGTTTCCCCCCTGCGTATTGTACCCTACAAACTCTGCAAGTGATGAGATATACAACATTAGTGGTAGTGCATGTGATGTTGCCCTTGGTTCGGTGAGAAAGGCTGGTAGAGTTGTTGGTGAGAGTGTCGCCCTCGTGAATGTGTATTTCACATATAATACACCTGTTGCTGGTGCATTTGAAGGTGCCATGCTGTATGGGAGAAGAATGGTTAGTGAGGGAGGGCAATTCAGCACGAACAATGAGGTCCCTGAGATTCGGTGGGCGTCGGTATGCTAGAAGGGGAGTATCGGGAAAGGCCTGTTGGAGACGATCAGAAGTGTGTAAAATGTGGTGGTTATCACACAGGATTTTGCGGAGAGGGGGTAGATTGGGATGGAAGGTGGTCACAAGCGGTATTCTGTCGGTGGTCTTCTTGTCACTTTTAGGTTTGAGAACTTCAGATCTAGGGAGAGAACGAACTTTGTTGATTGCCAGTTGGACTGCCCTGGCCCCGTGGTCCATGGCACAGAGATGTTTCTGCAAATTCCTGGTATGGAAGGAAAAATCAGGGTCCTCGGAGCAAATACGGCGAAGTCTGAGGGCTTGACTGTAAGCGATGCCAGTTTTGCAGTGACGGGGGTGGCAGCTGGATGAGTGGAGGTACTGGTGGGTATCTGTGGGTCTAGTGTACAGGGTACTGGTGATACTGTTAGGCTTTTTCTGGACTGTGACATCAAGGAAGTGGGTTTCCTGTTGGGAGAAATCAGAAGTGAATTTGATGGTCCTGTGGAAGGAATTGATGTGGTCAATGAATGTGTGGAGGCTATCTTCCTCCCTGGTCCAGATGAAGAAAATGTCGTCTATGTAACGCCAACAAATCCATGGGCGACAGGGGGCGGAATCTAACATCTGCTGTTCCAGCTTGGTCATGAAGAGACAGGCGAATGAAGGAGCCATCCGGGTGCCCATTGCTGTGCCGAATATCTGTAGGTAGTGCTGATCCATGAAAGTGAAGTTGTTTTTTGTGAGTACATGAGACATCAGAGATTTGATATCGGATATGGGGGGACTTGAATGGCCACTGGCGGTCAAGGCTTCACATGATGCTTGGATACCTTCATCGTGGGGAATATTGGTATACAGTGAAGAAACGTCTAAAGTGCCGATGATCGCAGTCTCGGGTATCTGGTCCTTGATGTCATTGAGTTTCCTGAAAAAGTCTGGAGTGTCGTGGATCTAAGAGGGTGCACGTGAGAAAAGGGGTTTAATGTGATAATCAACAAAAAGGGAGATGTTCTCTGTTGGGGAACCATTTCCTGAGAGGATGGGTCGACCAGGGTTGCCAGGTTTGTGGATCTTGGGGAGGAGATAGAAGCGGGCAGGTAAATTTTAACAAAGAGCTAGACAGTGGTCTAAAATAAACCTGATTTCAGATTACGGGTTATTTGGGAATTAGGCTATTTGGGCAATATTCACAAACACGTCTTACCTTGTGCACATGAATTGCTAGTAGGAATACGACTTGGAACCCCAAAAGGGCCAACCACTTGGGCTGAGGTAATTGTTCCCCAAAGCTATACATGATGTATAATATGGACCGAGTGAAGCTCTCCTGTTGACGTACTTCTCAGTCGGCTCTCTTCTCGACTAGTATTCTAGTCGAGAAGAATCGAGGGTTCTCGAATGAACTTTTGTCTGAACTAGGGCTGAGATGGATTGTTAAAATCGCTGTGAACCTCCCAGTTTCGAGGAAGGAGCCTGTCTGCACAATGTTTACCCCTCAATTTAACCTTGCAGTATATGCGCACCCCTCAATTTAACCTTGCAGTATATGCGCACGCATAACCTCACCCTCTCCCTCTCACACACTTTTATCTACTAAACAGTCAATTCATTTATATGCAAGTGTTCAAAGAAGTCCCGACATCGTCTATTTCAGTCTATTATGGTGGCGCACTTTGGTGTTTACATTACAATTCATTTGGTATGTATGTGATGAAGTGTTGTTCTACCATATAAACTGGGCAAGATAAATCCTTTCACCACTCACTAATTGAAATCATTTTGGCATGAAAATGTTTGAGTTTAATCATATCAACGGAAAAGTATAGACCTAAAATGATGAAAGAAATCCAATAATATCTCATCAGTTTATAATACTCATTTTGTCCATTCAAGGTCAATAATTATGACTGATATTAATAGAAAGGCTATATATTTTCCTTGCTGATCTTGCATGTCATGATCTTTAATTACCTCCGTCATTTTTACCACTGCCATTATTACCTCTGCCATAGAAAGGCTATACCGTGTGGGCACTAGTATTCAACCCGGCAAAATTCAAAGATTTTGACATATTACCGAAAATATTTAGAAATTGGGAATTTATCTTAATTTCATACCTTTGTTGTTTTCAGGGTTATCTGTTGTCGGTATTTTCTTTATCAATCTGTCAACTGTATGCGCGTAGGATCGAATTATGCGGCGATGGCCTTTTGCAGTGAAATGCACTAGTATTCAACCTAGTGAGGATAGACGGCAAATCTCAAAAGGGTTTAGATTGCTAAATTAGATCTAGATCTATGTAAGTCTCTGGCTTTGATTAATTCCCTGTTTGGTCTCATCTCAAATGGTCTAGTCCATATTCGGATGGGACAAGGGCAGATTGAGAGACAGGGCCATCTTTCATAGCTAGGTTGAATACTAGTGCTGACGGATTGAATGCTAGTGCCAAAAACCATCGCCGTATAATTTTATTGCCCGCGCACACAGTCGACTGGTTGAAGAAAAAAATAACGGGAAAAGAATAATCAGCATTTGCTCTTCGAAATAAGACGGGTCTGAATTTCAGGTAAATTCCATATTTCTATATATTTGAGGAAACTCTCCAAACGGGTTGAAAACTAGTGCCCTTACGGTATATTTTCCTTGCTGATCTTGCATGTCATGATCTTTAATTACCTCCGTCATTTTTACCACTGCCATTATTACCTTTGCCATTTTTACCTCTGCCATTATTACCTCTGCCATTTTTACCTCTGCCATTTTTACCTTTGCCATTATTACCTCTGCCATTTTTACCTTTGCCAATTTTACCTCTGACATTTTCACCTTTGCCATTATTACCTCTGCCATTTTTACCCGGCACCTTTCAAATTAAGGATGCTGATTCATTCATGGTCTGCACCGCAAACGACCACAATTATGTAAAAGTCCACACCCATGCGTGCTCTTATGTTATTTGTTGTTCATTCTTTATGTATGTATTATATTAATTTGTATTTAATCGTACCATGGTGGTGCCCCACCCATAATTTTTTTTTAGTGAAAACTTCTAGGGGCTCCCAATCCCAAGTTTTTACCTAATTCGTATATACTTCTATTATTATGATTGATTGAAATAAATTTTGAATTGACTTGATATGTCGAAGACAGTCATGAATAGTCATATTGGGTCCGGAACTGTGGGAAAATAATTCCCGCCGGGCACAGGTTCTTTTCGAAATCGAATCTAAAAACGACAAGGGGCCCATTGAACACCGCCGGAATTTCTCTCGTTTTACGAAAATGCAAACGTTAACCGAAACATAAACGGCAGGTTACGGTCAAAGGTTAAACTGCTCCATAGGTTCCGGCCTTGCTAACCTGAAATTAATTCAGGAAAGTTTCCTTAAAGAGCGAGACTTTCGGACTTGTGTGTCAAGATGTTTCACTATTACATTGCGATGTGTTCATTTGTTTATTTATTTGAATTGTGTTTTTAAAAGGAAAAAAACATGATAGGCACAGCAGTTTTACATCATGGTCATGATACAACACGTTTGACATGTTTGAAAAATTATATCGTCAATTACAGTGCGTCCCAAAATAAACGAAACCGAGATTTAGCGATCATTTATCATTACTTAATCATAAATAAAATAGACAAATGACCTACCAATTTAAAGCTTAGAATCTCCTCTTTCATGTGATATTACTTAGCTTATTTCTTATTCACGCATGAGTGAGCAAAAACAATTTGAAGAAAGGATACCAAAAACTCATTTGGCGAGGGGTATCTGGGTTTCAAAAAGAAAACCACATTTCTGAAAAGTTCAAAATCTGCTCTTTAATTTGGTACCTCAATTACAGAAAATGGTCAAGAAATAAAAAGTTCTGGTCATTTGAAATAAGGCTTGTATTTCCATAATTTCATGAGATAAACGTGTTTTCACCGGTTTCCCACAGAAGCTTTCGCATAGTGATCAAAAGATTTAATGCATGGCTGATCGTCAACAAAACGGAGTTTTGAGTGAGTTTGAAAGCCAGCCTGGAGAACCTCTTCATTTTATGAAATTATTGAAATTCAAGCCTCATTTCAAATGACCAGAACTTTGTTATTTCTTGACCATTTTCTGTAATTTAGGTATCAAATTAAAGAGGAGATATTGAACTTTTCAAAAATGTGGTTTTCCTTTTGAAACCCAGATACCCCCCGCCAAATGAGTTTTTGATATCCTTCCTTCAAATTGTATTTGCTCACTCATGCGTGAATGAGATATAATGTAGGTAATATCAAATGAAAGAGGAGATTCTAAGCTTTAAATTGGTAGGTCATTTGTCTATTTTATTCATGATTAAGTAATGATAAATGATCGCTAAATCTCGGTTTCGTTTTTTTCTGGGACGCACTGTAATTGACGATATAATTTTTCAAACATATCAAACGTGTTGTATCATGACCATGATGTAAAACTGCTGTGCCTATCATGTTTTTTTCCTTTTAAAAACATAATTCAAATAAATAAACATGATTGAAAATTACAAGAAGACAATACATTACTGTAAATAAATTAAAAATTAAAGGAAAGTATACAATTCCTCCTCGCCCCCCAAAAAAATTGAGATTTAGCGATGATCTATCATAACTTAATCACAAATGACGTAGACAAATGATCTACCGTTCTAAAGCTTAGAATCTCTTCTTTCATTTGAAATCAGTTCGATTATTCTTTAATCACGCATGAGTGAGCAAAAAACATTGAAGAAAGGATACCAAAAACTCATTTGGCGGGGGGGGTAGCTAGGTTACATGCCTAAAAAATTCAGTATCTGCTCTTTTATTTGATGCCTTAATCACAGGTAAAATGCTAAGAAGTAAACAGCTTCTGATCCTAACATTCGAAACAAAACAATGCTGATATTCCCATAATTCATTAAACCAACATGTTTAAACCGGTACTGCGTCTTTATTGTGACCACAAAAAAGTGAAATTACATTAGTAAACAAATAAAATTAGATATAACGATACATTTATCAATTATGCCTAGAAACATAAATTGTATCGGATTTGTACACAAATTCGCGTTATCGAGCAATTTGGGGTCCGATATGCGCTTGTAGTAAATATTGCTTGTCCCGGACCCGAAAATTTGGTCTCAAAACATGCCTGAGCCTTGAAAAAGAACAAAATGGTCACAGCGCCGCGCAACATTTTCTCGTTACATATCGCAAAAAGAATGTCAAGGGGGTTCATTTAAATAAAAGAACTACATTCAGGTCAAAATACACTTTGCAAGAATATATATAATTCCTTCCTGATCAAATCTGTTAATTCACAGTATCTATTCAAGTTTTTGTTGTGTTTAGAGTATTTTTAAAATTCTTCGTCTGATCAGTTGACATGGTTGATGAGATACATAACTGGAAAATTTATTTGAAGATGACATTAAGAAAATTGAGTTCAGATGCATTTGCATAGTAATCAATTTTGAAGAATTGGTGTCATTATCAAATGAAATATTACACGTGGTTTGATTATTGTTATCACAAGAATTCAAATTTGCAATAATATAAGACTTATCATGCCTCTTTCAACACTATTCGCAAACGCGTCTTACCTTCAGCATAAAATGCTAGCATAGATACGAATATAAACCAGGGAAGGGCAAACCACTTTGGCCGATGCATTCGTTCCCCAAAGCTAAACATGATGTACAGTCTTTGACATGAAACGAGTGAAGTTTTGAGAGTTTTCCTGCTGACGAAATTCTCAGTCGGCTCTCTTTCACCTGGAAGTATACTAGCCTAGAAGAATCGAGGTTGGTCGAATGTAATTCCGAACTGTCGGAGGTAGGGCTTATATGGATATTTGTGGGGGGGATGGTTGTGAACATCCCCATGTCGGCATGGTCGTGGAAGGAACCTCCCCATTCTGAGGAAAGAACCTCCCAACTTCGCGGATGCAACCTGTCTGCAGAATGTTCTCCCATCCTAACCTTCATGACCTTACAGCAAAACATTTCCCTGGAAACCGGGGTGCTGTGCTTATTATTATCCTTTTTTTTCTTTGTCCAATTTACGTCAGCATCCCATTAACAAAAATCCAACAACAACAACACGCGCTACGTACTACGTACGCGGGCGCGTCATAGTCTAGTGGTTCTGACTCTCGCCTTTCAAACAGAGGGTCGTGGGTTCGAATTCTAACCATGGCGCGTTTTCCTTCAGCAAGAAATTTATCCGCACTGCGCTGCACTCGACCCAGGTGAGGTGAATGGGCACCCGACAGGATTAATTCCTTGCATGGTCTGAGCGCCAGTGATGGTAGCTCGAGCTAAAGCCGGGGTAATAGTAGCAGCGCTTTGTGTCTTCAGGCAAAAAGCGCTTTATAAATACAGCTATTATTATTATTATTATTATTACTTACACACACCCGCGCACAATGCAACATCTCTCTGCACACTCTCCCGCTTACGCACTTTTTCTAGTCAACAGTCTATTTATTATGTTTTTTTTTTTTGCCCTCCCACTGTCTGTCCCCATCTTTCTCATATTCATGGAAGGTCAAATGCAATGTTAGGTGTAATGATTCTAGCAGATTTCGTTATAAAACCGACATGAACTCAGCAGGGCCGATAATGTTCTGCGCTGTTCAATTGTTGTATATTTATGTCAATCGTGTTGGTTCTTTGCATGGGTATTTGAAATAAAATTTCCCTTCTTTCTCTTATTTAATGTCTTCTGTTTGTTTCAAACGCTATCAGAGGTAATTCAAGATTGCTTTACTTTATTAAATCATTTTTTTTCCGAGAAGGGGACTAGTGGGTAATTTGATTTACACTTCCAGGAGCAAGGACCAGTGAAAAATTTGTTCTTTCATCTCTCCCAAAAGAACAGGGTTGACATCAAAGTAGTTAGTATAGACCTCCTTAAAAAAATCAGGAACAAGGGTAGGCCTTATGGAGAAAAAGAAAGACAGAGAGTGAAAATAAGACTTCGGAATATTATGCAAAATCTACTAATTTTGATATTCATTATAAAAAAAATCGAAAGTCTTGCTCTACCTTACTCTAAGATTTTGAATATTAAATCAACATTTGAAAGGTTGGAGGAGTGACAACCTTTTCAATATGTTACATCGAACCTTGTGTAATGCTCAATCCAACCTTTTAAGTGTTGGGTAGAACCATTTAAAGGGGTAAATGCAACATTTAGAAAATGTTGTCACTCCTCCAACCTTTCAAAATGTTACGTTGACGTTTCTTTTTTGAGACTGCTGGGACTCTCTTCAAATTTGTGGCTCGTTTTGCCACTACCAGGGAGGTGTACTGGTAGTAAAGTACTGAACAGGGTTTTATTTCTAAAGTGGTACTCCGAGTTCGTCAAATAAGAACTGACAGAGAAGAAGTGAGAAGCGCCAGAATTCAAGCAATATTCTCAATTTTCAAATACAATGCGAAACATTTAACTTGATCATCTATCTTCTCTTACGCGGTGTTTAATAAAAAAATGACGCCCCTTCTTAAATTGTTATTCTAAATCATGTCGTTAAGTATATTGATAGTTTATGATCTTATTTATCGTGTTTGTGAGCAGTGGAGTACACATGGAAGGAGGGGGGGGGGGGCTTTGAAACGCATGCACCCCACCCCCCCCCCCAAAAAAAAAAAAAAGAGAAAAGGAAGGAGAGATGGATGAAACACATTTTTTGTACGCCTTAATACCAGGGATTTATTTGTTATTCATCACGCATGTCAAAATCAACTTAATATTACAAAATATCTTATTTCTATTAAGCATCATTTCAGAGATACACCAGAAAGCGACTGTTATCGCTATATCCATGTTCTTGTCGATATTCACTTTTTAATAAACAAAAAGTATTCATATGAATTTCGACATTAAAAGTATGTATAGAAATCACTTTAACGTAAGTAAATAAAATCACATTGAATAAAACATGAACTAAAGCATTACATTGCGGACAGTATTTGTCGTCAGCGATAAGCTATTTAAAAATATTAAATGAAATATGATATTATTTGTTTAATGTTGTATGAAAGTCTATAACGAAATTGGATTTTGTAATAAAAATTGTCAAAATATTTGATCGCTTACAACTTGTTATAGATGATGCTCGATACTCCAAATCTGACCCGTTTTTTTTTTTTGGGGGGGGGCATTACGCCATTGATTATAAGTATTAATTGGATGGAATTAATTCCCATATCCACCTTTTGTTTTACTTTTCGATTATTTCTTATATTTTATGTCTGTATAATTGAAAATATATTTTCACTTTGATACTCTTTGCACAGATCACATTTGTAACAACGGCAGAAATGCAAGACATAATATTATAAAAGATATAGCAAATCTGCATAAGAAACAAATGCATATAAAAAAGAGCTATTATTGTAATACATTAGTGACATTAAAAAAAATAAAAAAAGAGGAAAGTGAGTACACATGAACATTGAAGGCAGAGCGGAGGTGATATCTTTTCGTCAGTTCTTGTGCACCCCACGCGAGAAGGCACCAGATAATTTTTTTTCATGTAAAATAGCAAAGTTTATCATGTATAACACATTTTACTTTCATGTCCTCCATATCATAACCGTTTTAGGGCATACAATTTATATAATGTATAGTGCGTGTAAAAAAATTATACCTCGGAATAATCCCGTAAAATAATATATTTGTGATATCATAAAGCTTTTTCCACAATTATGTACTGGTACAGGTCTCTTTCGGCGAATGGCGATATAACTTTCGAAAATCTTTTCCCGTGAGTGAGCAATATTTTTAAAAGGATTTCAGCAAAAGTTGCAAAGTTATAACATTACACGTTAGTCATAAAGATTACATGGATTGTTGCTGAGAACATTTCTTATAAATAACCTTTTCCCCTTTTAATTTGTTTCCTTGCCCAAACACTCTCTCGAGCGACAATGCAGGGGTTATTTTTGCCTCATGGAGCAGGGCCCTGGGAATGCTTTTTTCTTCTTTTTTTTGCTGGGGGCTGAACTAAATTCGACAAGCAAAAGAAAAGAAAGGTTCAATTCAAAGACCGTTTTGATCCCAAGAAATTAGACAAGCATAAAAGGGGGTAACACGAAATGTTAGTCATTTTACTTGACATCTGCCCAATGTGACACACCTACCAGAGTACCAGAGTGATGTATTTTTTTAATTCCCATTTCTTTTTCAAGTGTTGTTTTTTTTACTATACGCACTCTATAAATTTATTCATTTATAAATCACTTATACACGACTTTATTATTAATACGCACTGTATATATTATTTCATTTATACATCACTTATACACGAACTTTCATGAATATTGCCATGGAATGCATTAACCGACCAACAAGGTTACGATTATATCGTACTCTCTGACATTTTTTTTTATATATGGATATATTTGTTGACTGGTCCGAGCGGTGATGAGAAAATTTAAAGACAAGGATGCACTTCATCGGTAATCAGCAATCAGAATCAGAAATGAATACATTCATAATCATCCGTCCACGAGCTTCCTGAAGTACTTTCGACAGTAGCGAACTAAACAAAGTACCTCGATCGTGACGACATTCTGGGGCTTCTGTACAACCTGTTTGTGCATTGGAGTCCGGGTATCCTCCTAAAGTATAGTTAAGGTTCTCAGTTGTCCTTGGGTTATCTCCCCTCTCGATCCTCACACAGATATACTTCATGTCTTTGCATTCAGAAAATGAGAAGTCCAGATTTGTAAACTCGAGTTTTCCTCTTTTGCTGAAGTACTGGTCTTTTTGAGTCGGATCTAGAATGTCCTCTTCGAATCCAATCCTTCGTGATAAATGATAAAACGTTTGGAAAATTTGGTGCAGCCAGCAAATAAATAAGTGGAATGCCTCTGGCAGTCTCGTCTGCATTACGAGATTTAATATAGCAGCAGTTCTAACTTTGAAAACTACTTTAAAATAATCATTCACAAAAACACCATTTATATGATGACATAATACCACGTTCATTGACCAAAAATTACATTTGAACGGTGACTTAAAACTTGTCAACTACACCCATGTCCACATTTCATTCACTCTATCCATAAAATTTCAAAGCTATGATGGCAATTCAACAATTACCCCAACATGGTCCAATTTTATTGACCTTAACTGACCTTTGACCTTGGTTTTGTGACCTGAACTCGTCCAGGATCTTCAGTGATACTTGATTACTCTTATGTCCCAAGTTTTGTGACCTAGATCCATAAACTTTCAAAGTTATGATGGTAATTCAACAAATACCCCCAACTTGGCCAAAGTTCATTGACCCTAAATGACCTTTGACCTTGGTCATGTGACCTGAAACTCAGGCAGGATGTTAACTAACACTTGATTGACCTTATGTCCAAGTTTCATGAACTAGATCCATACATTTTCAAAGTTATGACAGTAATTCAACAAATACCCCCAACTTGACCAAAGTTCATTGACCCTAAATGACCTTTGACCTTGGTCATGTGACCTGAAACTTGAGCAGGATGTTTATCACTACCTGATTAACCTTATGGCCAAGTTTCATGAACTAGATCTATATACTTTCTTAGTTATGATGTCATTTCAAAAACTTAAATTCGGTTAAGATTTTGAAAATAATTCTCCCAACATGGTCTAAGTTCATTGACCCTAAATGACATTTGATCTTGATGATGTGACCTAAAACTCAGGCCTAATGTTTAGTAATACTTTATTAACCTTATGGCCAAGTCTCATGAACTAGGTGTATATACTTGCTAAGTCATGATATCATTTCAAAAACTTAACCTTAGGTTAAGATTTGATGTTGACGCCGCCGCCGCGGGAAAAGCGGCGTCTATAGTCTCGCTCTGCTATGCAGGCGAGACAATAAACCAGTACCTCTCTCTCACTCTGACACAAACACACCCACCCCTCCTTCTGAGAACTGTTATTCATATAGCAACCGGAAAAAAATGACTGTGGCGTTCTGGTTAGGTTTGGTTCAAAATTATCACTTAAAAAGACGTTTTCCAAAAGTTGGATATACAATACATTACTATTCGTTTGACACCACCTTTTAAGTAAGTCATGTAGAATTGTTAAAGAAATAAATAATCAGTGAAGTACTTGTAAGCAAATAAAGTAGGGGATCCGCTAAAAAGCAAAACCTGGATAATTCGGAGGACTCAAAGGGCTGTTTACGTTCAACAGAAGAGGGCGAAAGAACCTGAAATGAATCCATATAATTATTTTCGGTTACACACTGGGCCTACAATTCTGGCATTTTTCGTAAGACCAACGGCCATCTTATATATATTCATGGTTTATTTATTCCAAAAACAATACACATTTGGCAGCCAATGGCTGAAGAAATGTGTTTACAAATGGTTCACATATATATCATATATATATACATATAAAAAAGATACAAATTTAAAATGATACCTGTATTAGACCTCTAATACATGTATTAGACCTCTTACGATTTATTTTGTAGCAAGATGGTCTTATGCGCAACTCACGGCACATTTTCAATTAATTCGTAAGACGATTTTACGAATTTTTGCACATTTCGTCCGGTCTATAAAAAGACGCTGCCGTGTCCCGTAATCATTCATAAGGCGTTATTACGAACGTCGTAAGAGCCCTCTACGAACAGCTGCAGCTGGGGCGTCTAACGGCCATTGTAATAATTTCAGGCTTAAAGAATACCCTTTCCATCCTACAAAATCATGCTTGATCCAAATGTTGTTCATACGACGCTCGTACGGCCGGCCTTCCGAGAGAGGGTTTTGGATTACACCCTATGAAATTCTTGAACAAAACCAGTGACCGAGTTACAAACTTACGAATGGTCTACGAACGGCGTGTGTGTGTACGCTGGTATCATAAGACGTCTTGAGAAGTTATTACTAAGGGGTCAAAAAACCGTACGGTGTTCGTAGCCGTTCTTAAATCTCGAGGCCTTACCTTTGTCCATTGCCGTCTGGAGTGGCTGAAGCCCAAGCAGAAAGCTTCCAAAGGTCTTCTCCGGAAACTCCACTGGTGCCCAAAGCATCATGAAACTTGATAGAAACACCAATGCTAACTTGGTTGTTCCCTCCCTCTACAATAGTATCTCTGTATGTGATAAGAGGCAGGACTGTCATCACCAGGACTTCTGTTAGGGTTAGAAGCAATCAAGCATAGAATAAACCAAATTCGTACAATCATTATTTTTGTTCTCTGATGTTATATTAAGCCTGTGAAATTAGCATACTATCACAAGGTTGTGCTTCCCCAACTAGCGTGCACTGTTCATGAGGACAGAATCTGGGAAAGATTCCTCAAGATCTCTATGTTTTTATGATGTTGCATCCGAAAATATCTTTCCTACAAAAAAGTCCTGCATTATCGGTTTTTAATGTAAATCTAGTTTTTCTTAAACTTCCGTCACTGGTCTTCGTGGTGATGAGCTTAACGTACTGAAAACATTGTGAGCTATAATCATTGTATTGGACTCTGTCTTTAAGAATGTATGCATGCGAATAAAATGTGTTTAAATGAGTATATAATTAAAGATATTGCCATCGATCATAACACCTACTATACGAGCAGATGTTACAACATATTCCCTCAGGTTTTATTGGCGTATCGCAGAGTGTTGGCTGACAAGTCTCAATCACACATGTAATACTAGCATTGTCGCAGGCACAGGTAGTACATTCGTCCACAGCCCACTTTTCGGAGTGCAAGTACGGCAATCCTCGATAAACACATGGCAAAAGACCCTCGCCAGAGCTGACGCTGTCTGACCCCTGAGCTGCAGATAGAAAATAAGAAAGGTTTTTGCTTGATTTTGGCCCAATCTTTATTAAATCATAAAAACATATACCAATAGGCCTGGCATATATGGGTGTAATCTTGCACCCTAAATGGCAAAAGGTGCAAAAATGCACCTTATTATCATTATTTGCACCTAGAAATGCTCGTTTCCACTCGAAAAGATGCAAATTTGAACTTGTTTAAGGTGCGTAATACTTGACATTAAAAAAGGTTCAAACTTGAATCATTTTTCATATCTGTTTCCTATGGGATGCTTAATATAACTGGCTTACATGGCAGAGGAATAAAGTGAATAGCTTCTTTATTACTGTTAATTGGTCCGAATAATTTTATGGATTCAGTTACGGAGATTTAAGCCTATGCTTCATAACATTGTTAATCAGCAGTCGGGACTTCAACAAACACATTCATTACCCACTATTTACGAGTATGCTGAAATACTTTTGACAGTAGCGAACGAAACAAATTAGTACCTTGACTACGTCGACATTCTGGAGCTCTTGTACAACCAGTCTGTGCATTGGAGTCTGGGTATCCTCTTAAAGTATAGACGATGTCTCCAGTGGTTCTTGGGTTATCTCCCCTCTCGATCCGCACACAGATATACTTCATGTCTTCACAGTCGGTCATCGGGTCAGAAAAGGAGAAGTCCAGATTGGTAAACTTGAATTTTTCTCTCTTCTTGAAGTACTTGTCTTTTTGTTTCAGATCTAGAATATCCTCGTTGAATCCAATCCTTTGTGATAAACAATAAGACATTTCAAAATTTGGGTGCAGCAAGCATTAACCAGGATACCTCTCTCTCTCTCCCCCACTCAAACACACACACATACTTTTTTTGAAAACTGTTATCCATATACAGGTTTAGACCCCCCCCCCCAAAAAAAAAGGTGGGGTTCAGGTTTGGTGTTGTTTAAAATTGTCAATAGCAAAAATAATTTCCACGAAATGGGAATACAATATGTTACCCTTCGTGACTTTTACATCACCTCTAAGTAAGTCATGCTCCAAGGAGGATCAAAACCTTGATGAGGTCTTGGAGCTTGTGTGTCTCAGTGACCCAAAAGAGCTATGCTGGCTGGAGCTTGTCGTGATGGGCTTTCAAAGTCATCAACAGATGCATCTATGATTGGCAATGGTGAAAGCCGGAAGGAAGCCATTGACAGGAAATCGGAAGTCCTAAATGCCAACCATAGAACTAAGATAGGATTTTGGAGTGTAAGGACAATGTTTGAAACAGGGAAGCTTGCACAACTTACTTCAGAAATGAGAAACTATCATATTGATCTTATTGGAATAAGAGAAAATAGGTGGACAGGATCATTAAAGAATATCTCTAACACAGGAGAGACTGTCTTGTTCTCCGGGAGAGATGACAACCAGCATCATAGGAGTTGCAATCATATCGAGGAAAGGAGTAGAAAAAAGCTTGATGGAATGGGAACCTACAGTAGGCTGATCAAAGTCAGGTTGAAGGGAAAGCATGTAAATAGTACAATTCTACAATGGTATGCTCCAACAAATGATAGTGACAATGTTAGGGATGAGAGCAAAAATATCACAGCATTCCCCCTGCAGGCTATCCCTAAAGCACGCCCCAATTAAGAACCCCATGCCCCCTGCAGGCGGTCATCACTTGCTCTTTAGTAAAGATAATTTTTATGAGCAAGTACAAGCTGAACTAAGTAAAATCCCAGAACATGACATGAAAATTATAATGGGAGATTTGAACGCAAAAGTCGGGAATGATAACACAAGCAATGAAAGAGTAATGGGGAAAACATGGCTGTGGAAGTGTGAAAGACAAGGGCGAAAGGCTGATCGACCTATGTGCGGCCAAAAACCTGGTCATTGGAGGAACAATTTTCCCACATAAAGACATTCACAAACTAACTTGGACCTCACCTAATAACATACATGTGATAAAAACCAGACTGACCATATCATGATAAATGGCACGTGGAGACTTGTAAAGATGATGAAAGGGGCTGATATCAGCAGTGACCACTATCTGGTTATAGCATCGTTTAAAATGAAACTAAGAAAAACAGGAAACAAAAAGTAAGGAAGGAGACAGTTTGATATTGAATAACTGAAAGACCCCAAGGTCAGAAAATCCTTTATACTCCAACTACAGAACAGGTTCCAGACCCTTGCTGATCATCATATGATGACACTATGCAAGAAGTAAACGATAAATGGGATAGAACCAATACAGCATACAACAATACAAGTAAAACATGTCTGGGTACAGAGTGAGGGAGAAGAAGGATTGGATGTCGGCTGACACATTGGCAACAATAAAGAAACGAAAGGAAATAAAGAAACTTGTCATAAACTCAAGTCTGAAAGGCTAAAACAGAGATACAGCAGACAGTATCAGGAAGCTAACAAGCAAGTAAAGAAAAAAAAACAACTAACAAAAGGAAGTACTTGGATAGTCTCGCAGATGAAGCAGAAGCTGCAGCAAAGAAAGGAGAACAAGGAAAAGTGTATAAACTTACCAAGATAATCAGTGGAAGGAACAAAGGAGCAACAGATGCACCAATTCTTTGTAAACAAGGAAATATTCTTACAACAGCAGCTGAAAGAGACGCTAGATCGGCATAGCATTTCAGTGAAGAACTGAATAGGCCACCACCATTAACCGATGCAGACATCCAAGAGGCAGAAGATGATCTCAACATATATATTGACCCTTCATCTAATGGGAAATAGTATCTGCCATTAAATCTGTATGAAATGGTAAATCTCCAAGACATGACACCTTAAACGCATAAATATTCAAAGCACACCCAGAGGCTACAGCAGAATTTTTCGAACCACTATTTAAAGCAGTGTGGAGTAAAAAAAACTAATTCTAGATGACTGGTCACAAGGTATTATTGTCAAAATTCCAAAGAAAGGGAACCTGAGAAACTACAATAACTTGCGTGGAATCACCCTCTTATCGATTCCTAGTAAGATTTTTCGAAGATAATTGTGAACCGTATAACAAGTGCAGTAGCCAGCATCTCAGAGATAAGCAAGCAGGGTTCCGCAGAGGAAGAGGATGCATTGACCAAATATTTGCACTGCGTAACATCATAGAACAGTGCACAGAATTGCGGAGATAAATGTATATCAACTTTGTCGATTTTGAGAAAGCATTCGACAGCATCCATAGAGAGAGCTTGCGGCGACTACTTTGTTCGTATGGTATACCAAAGGACATTGTCCAAGTTATTAAGAGCTTTTACTTTAACTTTACATGCAACGTTGGAAATAGTGACATAAAATTTGAAGTAAAATCAGGACTTAGACAGGGATGTGTCATGTCTGCAATCCTCTACATAATCACCATTGACTGGGTAATGAGTAGAACTACCGAAGATCACCCGAGAGGTATCAGATGGTCCATATTTTCCACCCTGGAAGACATTGACTGTGCCGATGATCTTGCCTTATTTTCACATACAAACCAGACGACACGGCTGAGTGAATATGCCCAACAAGTTGGCCTTAAAATCAACGAAAACAAAACAGAGATAATGACATTGAATAACACAAATCCGTTACCATTACAAGTGAATGGGAAAGATATTTCGACAGCAGAGGAGTTCAAGTACCTTGGCAGCGTTGTCACAAGTGATGGTTGTGCAAAAATGACATCAGAAACCGTCTGATTAAAGCATATATATCATTTAGAATATTAAACAAAATTTGGAGATCACAGCAGTATAGCACAAGACCAAAGTTGAGACTGTATCAAAGCTGTGTCCTCTCCACCCTACTATATGGATCTGAGTGCTGGAGAATGACGGAGAAAGACCTCCATAGACTGTCAGTTTTTCAAAAAGCCTCAGAAAGATACTTCAAATTTTCTGGCCAAATAAAATCACAAATGAAGAACTATTTATGTGATGTAAACAAGAGAACCATAAGCATTTAATAGGTGTATCTGAATAACACTTTTAGAATGCCTTAAGTTCACCATACCTGGTATATATTTTCTCAGACTACATTTAAACATATTGAAGGTTTGGGGAACCCTTTTGCTTATAGAACAGAGTTGGTGCCGAGAAAAAAGTAAAAACGTAGTATTGGTATATTACTAAGGACTTTCTTAATAAATTACAGGTAATTTGTAACTAAAATCAACTACATACTTTGTCGTATAAATATTTTGTTTGCATATTAATATTGTTAAAGAAGATATATTTTGAATAAGAAACTGTTTTCTGATTCATGGCCGTACGCATTATGGGGTGGCGCAACCCTCCCCCCCCCCCCCTCCAGAAATTTTGCAAAGTCACCATAAATGTTCAGGAAATCGTTCAATTTCACATTACAAATGGCAAAAGCTCCCCAATGGCAAGTTTGTTCGCGTCGTTCCCTTGCTTTCCATTTTTCCGAAAATGTTTACGCGTCCTGCCCCCCCCCCCCCAGCCAATAAATTTGCGTATGTCCATGTTCTGAATGAATATGTAATACTTTTGCACAAGTGCCGGATTCGGACATTCCAGACTCGGTCTCGGACACATCATTGTCTTGACAAGATCTTTTAAAATGGTCTTAAATATCGTTCGTAACAGTTCTTAATGGTATTTGTGAGGGCTTACCTTGGTCCATTTCCATCTGGAATGGCTGAAGCCCAAGCAGAAAGCTTCCAAAGGTTTATTCCCGAGACTCCGGTGGTGTCCATAGCATCATGAAACTTGATAGAAACATTAACGCTTACTTGATTGTCCCCTCCCTCTGCGATTGTATATCTGCTTGTTATTTCAGGCAGGACTTTCTTCACTACGACATCTATTAGGGTCAGAAGCAATCAAGCTAATTTTAGTTAGTTTCATTAGTTTCATCAAGCCTGTGAATGTTTGTGCTTCACCTACCAGCTTGTACTCATTCTATAATATATTAACTCATGAATTCTATTCATGATTAGGAAAGGCTTAACCCTAAGAAGACGGGGGCTGATTCAGCCCCCCCCCCCCCTTAACATTTTTCGAGATAAATCCGCCGCTTGAAATTTTTCGACCGCGTCGCTCGTTGACTTTTTACTTTCACGACTCGCAAAACTTTTGAGACCAAAATCGTGACCCCCGGATACGCGGTTCCGAAATTACGCAACATTTCGTAAGTGCATGCAGACCCAAAATTACTCAAAACATGAATTTGTGTACAAATCCAATGCAAATAGTGTTTTTAGCCAAAATTCATAAATGTATCATTATTTCTCCTTTTACTGCTTAAAATCATTTAATTTTATCTTTTTTTATGTTCAAAACAAAGTCCCCGACATTTTCCATTGAAAAAAACAAAAATTCGAAAAAAAAAAGAAATACATTAGAAATTTATAAAAACAATAGAATACATAAGGAAATAAATGTGATGTTTAAATTCTTGAAAAATAGAATTGATCAGATGTCTATCTAGAGTATGTGAAACAAAAATTAGCATTTTATGGGCATTATTTAATTAATTAGAGCAAACTTATGATTTTACGCATAAATTAGCATTATTAATGAGCAATAAGATTTTTCGCAGAATAAGACTAAAGCTAAGAAATGACTGTTAGGACATGGGCGTTTTGCCCCACCCCTAAATTTTTTACGACCAAGAAAAAAATGAATAAAGAAAGAAATACAGGCCTTTTTTATTTATTTTTATTTATTTTTTTTTTTCTTCCAAGTGTCATGTAATAAAATGTCAAAAACTTTGATTTCTTAATAAAGATATCAACTCGCTTTGCTCGCTCGCAACTTCTTATTTATTTTGCGCAATACGCCGTATCGAGCACCCTCAAAGGCTCATTGCGCCACTGTGACAACCCTTCAAAGAAACAAACAAAAATCAACTTTGAGCGACTGATCGGAAAAAATATGGGTGAAAAAAAATCGCCCCCCCCCCCCATTGGTGGAAGCTGGATCCACCCCTGGTGATGTAAGTGATTTGGAGATAACATTAAATGTAATATCTTTTAATTATGTATGATATAACACAACACGTACTGTATGGGCAGAGGTAGCAACATTCTCCTTCAGGTTTTACTGGTGAAGCGCAGAATGCTGGTCGACAACTTTCAATCACACAGGTAACCGTAGCGTTATCGCAGGAACAGGTAGTGCATTCGTCTGCGTCCCACGACTGGGAGTCCATGTACGGAACTCCTCGATAAACACACGGCAAAAGACCCTCACCGGAGCTGACTGAGAATGAGGACTCCTGAGCTACACACAGAAAATGAAAAAGGATTTTGGTTTTATTTTGATCTAATCACCAAATGTAAAAAAACATAAAGGCGATAGGCCTAATTAACGAAATCATTGATATACATCCTAAAAGAAAAATTAAATTCTTAGGTCTTATAGAGGGCTCACTTTGTACTTCAAAGCTAAATATGTTTAAGCGGGAACCTTTATCAACAAGACGGCCATGCTCATTTCAGTTTCTTGGATTTTGCATGGCTCTACGATGCTAACGCATAGGCGGATCCAGGAGGCCCGAGGCCCCCCCCCCCCCCCCTTATTCGCAGAGCAAAAAAAATATATAAAAAAACAATATCGAAAGATAGAAAAAAGGAAGGGTAAAGAGAGGAGAAAAAAGAAGGTGAAACATAAGAGGATGAAGACGAGTGAATAAAATAAGATGAGGGGAAGCCTTGAAAAAAAAAATTCATGTCACTTTGTGATTTACATATCTTGCTCAATATCAGCTTAAAATATCAAATTTTGAAGTCAATATTCCAAAACAAATTTCAGCAGGAAATCGAATTTTAATTATTGTGTTTGATTTACGAATCAATTTTTTTTAAATGCTCTGTAAAAATATTATGTTTGTGAACAAATTTATGGCATTACGCCCATGTGTTTAAGATCGCATGCTCGATCTTTAATGAAAATCATAAGTCAGAAAAAATTGGAACCAGATGGATTCGAACCTGTAATCTACTGCTTGCCTGGCAGCGACTCAACCACCACGCTATTCTGATTCACGGCTAAGTCACGATGAACTGGAATAAAAATACCCTCTATCCTCTTCTGACTAATTAATATTCAAGTGCCGTCCACCGTTGACAATAAATAGTAAATAAAGAGGTTTAATAGGAGGTAATTATTTGTAAAAAAAATTGTTCACAGTTGTGGCTGCAAATCTGTCCCCCCCCCCCCCATTGGCGAAGGGTAGATTCGCCCCTGCTAATGATAAGTGATTTGTCAAAACTCAATCACTGGATTAATATCAGTGCCCTGGTGGTGATAGTAATAATTTAAATGGCCAACAATAATCTTCGCTCGCTTAATGAATACTACTTTTTTCAAGAAGGGCCCTTAGTGAGGGAATTTAGGATTTGGAAAGTAATATCTTTTCAGGTGGATTTGAAATACATGTAACTAATTATTCATTTTTTCGAATTTTCAATTTTAAAGGCAATTATGCCTTATATATATATATATATTGTAGCAGATTTGGTTCAAACAGGGGTTAAGCCTAGTAGGAAGACTGCGCAATTTTTTTTGGGGGGCTGATTTCGCCACCCCCCCCCCCTACTTTGATGTCGGCGTCGACCGCGTGACCGCATTGAATTAATCTGCACGCGCGTTACCCGTGGCATAATCTCACTGGCATAAATCCATTCCGATTAGGGGGATGATAGCAATATATTGACCTGAAAATTCCGAATTTCGGGGACATCCCCACACCAAGGGCTATGTATACGGGGTATATAATCGTGAACATAATAATACTACCATCTTTCAGGTAAAAACCTATAATAATTGTCTTCGATTCCTATATTGTAATGGATGATGGATTTTTTGTGATAATGATTTTTTGAGAGTAATGAAATACCGTTTATGTAATATCAATATGCGTGCTAGCAACTTTTCATTTCATGGACTCCTACGAAAACAGCATTTGCTGATAAGGTGTTCCATCCCACGAGATCTAAATACATAAATAAAAAATACTGATCACTATCTACACTTCCCAGTACACCACGTCCTGTTCTCACTTGCCCTGCACTCATACGTGTATACTTTCCTTTACACGGTTTTTAGCTTAAAAGCCCGATCACACCTGAACGAATGGGGCGGACGAAGGGTGACGAATGCGATATTGAAAATGCACAAAATGCACGTGAAATCGACGAATTAAAATAAAATTTCTGTCAAATCAAGCGATCAGTAACTATTGTCAAATTTTATCAACAAACGGTAAGCGGAGGATAAATATGACATGCGAAGGATATCGATTTTTCGGTTCACCTGTTTGAGTAAATTGCAGGCGAAGGCGAGCGAAGGGTTGATACAACCCAATAAGACGAACGGAAAGTGAGCAATGGTGCGAATATAAACGAAGATGAGGGAATAGATCGCGAAAAAAACGAAGGGGGCGATTTAAATAAATGAACTGAATTCGGTCAAATTTACATGAATTTATTCACTTTTGCCTGACCCTGTGCAATGCTATACTGATCAAATCTGATATTGAGGAGGCCTATCTATTCAAATTTCAATCTCCGATTAGAATAATATTTAAACTCTTCTTTGTTTATCAGTTGACGAAATACATAATTAGAAAATTCATTTGAAAATGACATTGAGAAAATTGGGTTCAAATGCGTTTAGATAGTAGTTAAAGAGTTTGCATCAATCGAAGTTAGATTTTCGTGTAAATGGCCTGTATTCTGAACTCAGGTTTAAATTAAACCCTGGTTTAAAGCTGTGGTTTAACCATGGAGAGCCAATTAGATCACAAATCCCTTACAGTACACGTTCAATTTACTAACTCATATGACATCCACATAGTTCATAATTTTCTGGGAATGATAACTGCAGTATTTTTCTTCATCATGAAAGCATAAGGAAACAAAATACTGAACATGAGAAATATACAATATAAAAATAATTTTGATTTTTTGGCTCTCTGTAATTTTTTAACACAGACAGTGGTCTTGTTAAACCTGATTTCAGATGACGGGCTATTTGGGTCTTAAGGCTACTTGGGCAATATTCGCAAACGCGTCTTACCTTGTGCATGAATTGCTAGTAGGAATACGACTTGGAACCCCAAAAGGGCCAACCACTTGGGCCGAGGTAATTGTTCCCCAAAGCTATACATGATGTGTAATATGGACCGAGTGAAGCTCTCCTGTTGACGTACTTCTCAGTCGAATCTCTGTATAGGAAGTGTTCTAGCCGAGAAGAATCAAGGGGTCTGGAATGAACGAACTTTTGTCTGAACTGGGGCTTAGATGGATTTTTTGTTAAAATCGCTGTGAACCTCGCAGTTTCGAGGAAGGAGCCTGTCTGCACAATGTTTACCCCTCATTTTAACCTTACAGTATATGCGCACGCGCTACTTACGCGCGCGCACGCATAACCTCACCCTCTCCCTCTCACACACTTTTATCTACTAAGCAGTCAATCCATTAATGTTTCTGTTCCCTCCCTTCGTCTCTCCCTTCTTTCGTTCTTTCTTTCTCATGAGAAGGAATAATAGGCCTGAAGGTCAAATACAATGTTAATACAAACATGACAAAGGGCCTTTTCACATTTGAATCTTGAATCATGATGATTGCAACTCGTCTTTAGAATCGTCGGACCTTTCACACGGAAAATTCGAAATTTGAGCGAAACTCAACTGGAATTCACTGGATTTCAATTCGTGATTGTGATTAGCGTTCTTGATTCTAGTTTAGTTTCAATGTGAATGTGCATTATGTTTAATGATTCTAGCAGATTTCGTTTTAAAACCCTCAGACGCAGCCTTTCCGATAATGCATGTTTGCTTATCAATCTTGTCGATTTACAAAACATTAATAACACGGTGATGCAATATTGAATGACGATTGACGGAAAGGGCGGATCAACGAAAATCCTGCAAAAGATTATGATTATATATATATGGTATATATAATATATATACATATATATGTATATATGTGTGTGTGTGTATAGGGTTTGCTTATGTGTATGATATGCATAGAGTAATAAACAATAAGAATATGAAAATATCCACTCTACGTTTTGTTTTTCATTTCAATATGTATAATTAAAAGCATAAATCAAAAATTTTCTACGATCATAAGGCATAAAAAAGCACATCCTTAAACTTTAATGATTTGATTACTTGCGGGAATGTCATGATTAAAAATGTCTCACAAATTTCATGCTTTGATGTATCCTGAATTTATTAGTCATAGTTTTATATAGTTTCATATAGTTTTTTATACACTGGACATATGTGAACTTGATTATGCTTTCGCTACTTGAAATGACACAGCATACCACAGCGTTTGTCACAGTGGGTTCACAGTGTGGAACACAATGCAAAATCACCTTCGAATTTGAGCATTACCACAGTTTGAATGACATTGTCTCATATTCGACGATGTGAACACGATGTGAAAATTCACACTGTGGAGGTGTCCACAGTGTGAAAATATCTTTACACCGTTGAATTTAAGCATTTCAACAGTGTAGATAATAATTTCACATAGTCCACAATGTAATCAAACTGTGTGATGCTGTGTTATTTCCGGCAATGTTAATTCATTATTTTCACTGTGGTTTGTAGACATTATTAAAGGTGGGGGTGTTATCTAAGCTGCATTTCTTTAACTTAATTTACTTATGTTAATCTAGAGAGGCGTGAATTTAACGTTGATGTAAACAGAAGCAGAAGCCACTCCATCTTCAATTTGCTTAAGCGACCAAGGGCTTTAACAGGAATCAAAATCGGTATAGACTATATCAATTGTGTTTGTTTCTTGGCACAGACATTTGAAAATTGAATTTCCTTTCTTTCTGTTTCTTTTTTTCTTTTAGTTTCAAACTTAATCAGAGTTTATTCAAGACTGATTTAATTTTGTTAAATAATTTTCCTTTTCCCAAAAGGGGAGAAAGGGGGTAATTTAATTTTGACTCAAAGTTTAGTCTTCTCAACACTTTAAACCAGGGGGGGGGCGTTTCATAAAGCTGTTCGTAAGTTAAGAGCGATTTCAAGAACGACTGGTGATCCTTTCTTGAGATAAATGATATGTTAATTGGTGACTAGTTAGAGCGAAAGAAAGTTTCAGTCGTTCTTAAAGTCGCTCTTAACTTATAAACAGCTTTATGAAACACACACCAGGAGCAAGGACGTGTGGGAAGTGAGTTCGTTCAACAGAATAACCAACTCCACAGAAAAAGTTTTACATCATAAATAGATAGTATTTATCCCCCAGCTCATTGCTAGATAGGTAGAATTCTCGAATTGTTGTTTCACTTTTTTCTACATGTACATTCGAATTTAGAACGATGTTTAAAAAAAAGCAGGAAAATACTAAAGTACATTTTAGGGCAAGTTGAAATTTTAGTGGCTTTATCTCCACAGCGTGTCTATATCATTACCAAATTGAAGTATCAGAATGTTGCGTAGTTGCAGCATTACGCTAAATCAATATTTCAGAGTGAAATTTACATATCAAACCTTCAACTCATGGCCAAGTGCAATTTCCATCTCAAGTAAGATTTAAACTTTGAGATGATAAAATTATTTTGTGTTGTTAAACATGTGTCGCTCTGTAAAACTGCAGTGAGGGTAACTATGTGTTATTAAAAAAAAATGAAGATTTAGCCATATTTTAACAAACATTTTAGAAATGCTTCTCGTCCTACCTTTTCGCCTACTATCTTCAATCTTGTAGTGCCGTTGACTTGTGATCTAATGCTACGTGAACCAATTAAAATAACAAGTTTACAGGCCATCCCTACAAAAATAAGTAAAAAAAAATGTCAACAAAAAAGTAAATCAGTCAATATAAAAATTACATGAATAAATGCGTAAATAACTGGTAATATATTGCCAGTGGCGTACTGAGCAAAAAAAATCAGAGGTAACAGTTCTTAGAGGGCAAAGTTTTTGAAAACCCGTGTGTGCAATGAAAAATGGCGGGGTTTTTTTGGAAAGATTATTATATGTTAAGAATATAATATGGTATTTCACCTTTTTTTCATTTTCTTTCTTTAACTCCATTTTTTTGTAATCTTTAGATATATATTTTTTGGGCCCCAAGCCTGTCCTGACCCACAACGTATTTACCAATGTTATCTGAATAGTAAAGAAAGTGTAATGTTGAATTTGCTATAATTTTCATGTCTTTTTTCTCCCAATTCGTATCATTGTTCTCGTGAAATCACTTTTTTTTAAGCCAGGGCATCCAAAACCAAGTTGCATATTAAAAATCGCTTGAGTAACTTTTCGTGTCTTTTCCCATACCATATCATTGTTCACTGATCCTCTTTTGTATCTTGAAAGATCTGATTTGGGTAGTTTGTCCTTTAATGATGCAGGTGATACAATATTCCATCTTTTACCCAAGCATGCCAGGTGCGCCGACTGTAAGTGCAACGAGCCCTACATTTCGGTACTGAAACGAAATTTTGAGGTAATTTTACTTATTGTGCAAATATATCTTTATGAAAACCCCAAAAAATGAATCAGTAGATTAATATTGTAAAAATATGGGAGGTTTTGAAAAAGGAAATAGCGGGAAGTATTTGTCCGATTTTGGACTGCCATTGCTATTTTTCCGAGGGGCGAAGGCCCCAGAGAGAAAGAATAATTTTGCCAAACAACAGAGGATGAATAATCCCCTCTGTACTTTCGAAAAAAAAGGCCTGTTATGTTTTTTATGTCCTACATTTAATAAGTTAAAACAAAATATCTTAATAATCTAGTTCTTGGAAGGTTCCTATTTTATTAATCTGAACCAAAATATTAATAAGGCGATGTGGTTACTAATCTACTTTTCCTGAAGCAAGGCGCTCAGCAGGATGCGGATTTGCGCCTGAGTCGTCGCTTCGTCACCTCGCTGACCGATGCGCCCGTATGGCAAGCCTTAACATTTAATCGTATTTCTTGATATCAAGATGATCGAATTCTTGATATCAAGATACCAAGAAATCGAATTCTTGATATCAAGAATTCAATTTTTGATACCAAGAAATCGAATTCTTGATATCAAGAAATTGTTTTGTGTAGTTAAATTATGGAAATTCTTGATATCAAGAAATCGTATTCTTGATAGCAAGAAATAGGATTAAATGTTAACACGGCTTACCATACGCCCGAGAAATCTGCACGTCGATCTATGCCAATGATCTGTGACGTAAATGATGGAATAGTGCTCTACTCCGACATTGACGTCACGGGAATAGCAAATTTACTTCAGAGGGTGTTTCATTTTCAACATAGAAAAATAGTGAGAATACGTTCGATCACATGATGTCATTTAGACCAATCAGCATACAGGACTTAATTTATGTAGGATATGATGTAAAATTTGTGATATTATTTCTCACTCTAATGCACTTGCCCTCTCTTCTCATCTCTACCTATCTCTCTCTCCTCTATCTTTCATTGTCTCTCTTTTTTATCTCATGGTATTTTAATTTTCAATTTATTTTGAATGTTGCTTTGTGTTTACTCTTTACATGTATGTTCCATGTAATTAGGGGTTTTCTATATTATTCTAATCTAATTTTGTCTTTTTACGCAATACCACCAAATAATTTATGAAAATGATTCACCAAAGTTCTGAGTATTTACCACAAAAATTAAAAATTATTTAGAAGAGACATTTCGTAATTTTTCAGTAACGCATGAGAGTTGCAAAATAGCTTGAAGTTATTTTAGGATTAAAGAAGTCGTTTATACATAACAAAGAATACAGCGAGAAGACAACTTGGACTTGGCCAAGTTTTAAAACTTTATTTTGATATGAAGAATATGATACAATGGTCAGGGTAGCTGAATTCCATCTCGTAATAGCCCTATTTCAAAAAATCAAGTGCTTAACGTTATAAATGTTTTACGGTCTGGACAGCTACATCATGTTTCGGAAATATTTTTTAGGGGTCGGTTGAACTTTTTATATCAGTTTACATTCAACCTTTCCTGAATTGTTAGAGTTGTTGGAACCTTTACAAAAAATAGCATATAAAGGTCTACGAAAAGTGGAAGGTAAAACGCGGGCAAGGTTCACTAAACTACTTTTTTATATCCCACAGTTTAAACATTTAAATATTAAATACCTTCTCCTTATCTGTGTTAATAATCAACCCGCCCCCATAAAAATATACTAATACAAAAAATGAAATAATTAGAGTACCTATATGAAATTAAAGACTGGAAGAATAACTCTAAGGACTGCATGAAGGAATTCAGTTTGCATTAGGGAATGCAATTTTCTTTCCAGTGTTTACTCATGAATATTTTTTTATATAATAATAATAATGTGTCCATTTATACAGCGCAGTTACTATGTGCATATAATCAACTGCGCTTTGATATTCAGTATCATAATATTATTACCCCGACTTTAGCTGAGCCGCCATATTAGTAGGCGCTAAAGCGTTCAAGGAAAAAAAACCTACCGCGTACCCATTCATCTCACCTGGGTCGAGTGCAGCACAATGTGGAAAAATTTCTTGCCCAAGGAAACTACGCCATGGCTGGTATTCGAACCCACGACCCTCTGTTTCAAATTCCGGAGACTAATCCACTGGGCCACAACGCTCCACGCATCTGGTGCAGACCCAAGCATCATGTTACCATGGTTACTGGAAGTGGCATTTTACCGTTTTCAGTAACTCAAAATTTTTATACCGCTTTCAGTACATGTAACTCATGGGCCCGTATTCTAAAGTCGGGTTTAACTTACTCTGGTGTAAAGTTGTGGTTTTAATATGGATAGCCATTACAAAGATTACTAACAGTAGAGATATCATACTTCGGCTCATTTGGTTCTCAAATCATTCATAATTGTCTAGGAAGTATAAGATGATTATCTTCAACATCGATGAATCAGGAAAGAGCAGAGAAAACACAAGAAACATACAATTTAATTTAAAAAATGATACTTTTGGCTTCCCATACTTAAACCACAACTTTATACCCGAGTTTAAGTTAAACCCGACTTGAGAATACGGGCCATGATATTTTGGTCTGCACGAGGCCCGCACCTAAAATAGTCCGCACCACCCGCATTCAGTAACTATAGCAGAGCCGCACTACTTTTTCGATCACCCATTCAACAACTCGGGCGTTTATGGGATAAGTGCCATGGTAAGTTTACACAACATCTAGAGCGGAAGTGTTCCTTATTGTTATCTTTGTCTACGCAAGGTAGTTTAGCCGTGGCGTGGTTCTGCTGTCCTTCTTTGGTCGGCGAATGGTGCCGGCCTGGTCTGGTGTTGTTAAAAGGCATCATCAAAATAGCTATTTTAGCCGGCGCCATTTATATGAATTACAAATTTTAAGACTTAGCCTGGGCCTGATCCGGACCAGCAAGTAACGGCAAGTACCATTATATACCCGCTTTGCAAGTGCCATAGAAATCGGACTATGAAGAGGGATTGAAGTTCACTTTTTTTCTTAGGAGCCAATCAGAAGAAACGTTTTAGAAGTAATTGTAAGTTGACGAGAGACATCCACCCATGGTAGCATACGCAGTTTGCCTAGAAGCATGCTAAGCGGTCAATATTTTTTTTGGCTACCTAAGCCAAAGGATAATACAAGCAATGTACCGGACGGTCAGTTCGTTTTGGGCACTTTTTCCTCGTCACAGCGTGAAAATTATCACTCTTGCGTAAACTGATTTCTGCGAGCTGAACAAATAAATTGACAATGCTCTCTCAAGTTTACCATTAAAAAAAATTAAAATCACTTCCGTCTCATAAATGAGACTCAACAACAAAAATGTAGGTGAAAAAATATCCCTTTGTTGTATAGTACGGATTTTATTCATATACTGTATAATTTATGAAATGATTTGGGGACATTTATCAAAACTATACTCTAACTGTTCATGATTATTGTTATGGAATGCATTAACTTGCTAATGTGGTTGAAATGTAGACTATATTGGACTCTCTAACATAACTTCTTTGTTACTGTTCTTGGTTCGAGCGATTTTACAAGTTCGGTATTAATTCAGCTGTACAATGTTACAAAGGTAATTGGATGCTCAAAACAATTAAAGCCTAGGCGGCACTACATCGGTAATTAGCAATCTGAATCGGTAATAAATACGTTCATTATAAACTGTCCGCGATCTTGCTGAAGTACTTTTGACAGCAGCGAACTAAAAATGCTTCGATCGTGTTTGCATTTGGGGGCTTCAGTACAACCGGTCTGTGAACTCGAGCCAGAGTATCCTCCTAAAGTATAGCCGAGGTCTCCAGTGGTCCTTGGGTTTTCTCCCCTCTCGATCCTCACACAGATATACTTCATGTCTTCACACTCGGCCATCGGGTCAGAAAAGGAAAAGTCCAGATTGGTAAACTTGAATTCTTCTCTCTTCGTGAAGTACTGGTCATTTTGTGTCGGATCTAGAATGTCTTCTTCGAATCCAATCCTTTGTGATAGAGAATAAGAAGCTAGACAATTTTGGTGCAACAAGCATTACAGATAAACCACGATTTCTCTTTCTCTAACTCAAACACACACACACACTTTCGTCTTAGAAAGATTAGTCATATGCAGATTTAGACAGAAAAAAAGGTGATCCGGGGGCTCAGTCTTTTTTATTGCCATTAAAAATGTTTTTAGAAGAAATTGAAAAAGTACATCATTCGTTTTGCATCACCTGTTAGTAATAAATGCATAACTAAACATTCAGTAAGGTGCAAGTTAATATTTCTTAAAAGAGAAAAGGGGGTCTGCTTAAAGGTATTGTTTAACTTTGTGAGCAGCCGATTTACAAATAAAAGTAATAAATGCATAACTAAACATTGAGTAAGGTGCAAGTTAATATTTCTTAAAAGAGAAAAGGGGGTCTGCTTAAAGGTATTGTTTAACTTTGTGAGCAGCCGATTTACAAAATTCTCAAACCAAGATGAAACATGTATACAAGTGCATTTATTAGAACTCATAAACCCTGAAAACAACCATTATTGAGAATGAAATGCTAAAACTACAAGGCAAACCCCGACTTTGTAAATAGGTGTCTTATAGACACCTAAATAGTACACATAAGTGTATGGGATAAAATTAAGATAGCGTTTCCGGTCACTTCATATTTCAATTTTTGAAGCACTAAATAATTATTTTTGAACGCAATTTTTTCTGGGCTTCATTTTTGTAACATTTCCTAGACACAGGTGACAAGTGTGACCTTCTAGTTCAGATTTTTAAAAAGTCAAACCAATGTTAACTTATCACTTTAAAAGCAAAACTAGGAGAATTTGGACAAGTCAAGGGGGTGTTTTTTTTTATCTTGGACAGCAACTTTAAGAACGGATTAAGGCAGATGCTCTTGGAAAGAATCTAGATGGTTACGCTATGTTTTTATTTGTTGATGATGTAATTTCTTATAATCTATGGTCGTAAAGGTGCTTATGAAAGAAGCGTTCGTACGAATCCGACTGTTCGTACGAATTCAGGTGCTGGTTGTAGAGATAAGTACGAACGCTAATTAACTTGCAAGAACAACCGAAGGCCATCTCGGGAAACAAAATGACTTTCGGTAATATACACTGGCCTTGGAATTCTAACATTTTTTCGTAAGAATGCCTTGATTAATTCTTTTGCAAGACTTACGGCCATCCCACGATTTTTGCTTTGGCAACTCTCGGCACTCTCAAATCATTTGTGAGAGGATTTTGCGATTTTTTGTGTATTTTGTCGGGTTGTGAAAAAACCGCTTCCGTGACCGTGTCCCCTTGAAAATCCAGTTATTGTTGAACAGATACTTTCAAAATGGCGACTGTTAAATGCAGACTTTACAGCCCCCATAAGGGGCTTTAACAATTGTTTGAGCGATCGCTCCAACAAAGTGTTAAACACAATTGCTCCGGTTGTTAGCAATCGCGCCACCAATTGTGAGAGGGGTTTAAAAACCCCAAAAGAGTTGTTCGTAAGAGCGCCGTACGAGTTACCGGTGCTATTAAGGCGCTAAGAGCCCTCTGTTAACAGCTTTAGGCGTTCTTACGAACATCGTAATAATTCAAGGTTTCTAGAATTGTTCCTCGATCCTCCAAAATTATTGCTTGGTCCGTACGATGTTTCGGGGGCTTAGGAGTACGTTATGATTTTTTAGGACAAAACCATTCACCGAGTTGCTCACTAAATGGTCTAAAAATGGTTCGTACAGTAATCATAGCTGCTCTTAAATTTCGAGGGCCTACCTTGGTCCGTTGCCGTCTGGAGTGGCTGAAGCCCAAGCAGAAAGCTTCCAAAGATCTTCTCCTGATACTCCAGTGGTGTCCCTATGATCATGAAATTTGATGGAAACATCAACGCTAACTTGATTGTCCCCTCCCTCTGAAATGGTATCTCTGCTTGTGATTTTAGGCAGGACTTTCTTCACCAGGACGTCTGTTAGGGTCAAAAGCAATGAAGCTGATATGTAATATCATTAACTATGTTTTTTTTTCATTAAAGAGAAATGCCAGTAGTTGCAATAAACACTGATTTCATGAGAAAGTCTGTAAAACCAGGCTTAATTGTCAGTATATCATCGAGGATCTAGATCTGGTACAGTTACATAAACTGAACTTTGGGAAATCTTGAAATCTACGCAGAAAGATATTCACACTGAAGATCACCAACACAGATAGGCACACGTGGGACAGTGTATTATTATTGCTGGAATAAAGACCCGACGGAAGTGACCAAATCCGCGCTTATTTCGCTTATTTCTCATCAATTACACAATTTCTTCCAGAATCCTTTGGCACATGTTTTTTATTTATACAAACAGACACTTGGGTGGTCATTATATTAGATTCTGTAAAAAGTCATTTTGAGATCGTTACCAATACTGGAATTTATCTTTAAGCCTAAAAATTGGCATACATTGTTGTGCTTCCCCACTGCTCTGTCGGTTTTCTATCTGCCATCCGCCTCCCCCCCCCAAAAAAAAAAAATCATTCCTATTATAAGAGGCCTGCTATATCGGTTTTCATGTAAATCTAGTCTTTATTTTAAGATTGCAGTCACTGGTCTTCTGTTTCTGTTTCTGTTTGTGGTAACTCCCATAGGAACTCGGCAGGACAGCATCTTTTGCTGGTAAACGCCAAGCTGGTATATAACCAATTACCTTGGAAACATTTTACGTCTAGGTTAATCAGCCATAGTGGCTGACATAACGACAGATATCACTCTTGGGCCTTTTTATCAAAGTGGAGACAATGGCAGAGTTGGGATTCGAACTCACAACCTTACGAGTATGAGTCCATTGCTCAAACCACTGGACCACACGACCCGTCTTGTTGTTGGAGATATTGCTGCCATGACAAGGTCTCGGTAAAATCGTTCCTACATGAGCTTAATATACTGAAATCACTGCATCTGTAATCATGGTAACGGAATTGTCTTAAAATGTATGCATGCCAAATGAGTATAAAATATTGTCATCGATCGATCATAACACCTACTGTATGGGCAGACGTAGCAACATGATCCCTCAGGTTTTATGGGCTCAGCGCAGAATGCTGGTTGACAACTATCAATCTCACAGGTAACACGAGCGTTGTCGCAAGCACAGGTGGTGCATTCGTCGACGGCCCACGATTCAGCGTCCATGTACCGAATTCCTCGATGAACACATGGTAAAGGACCCTCGCCGGAGCTGACGTCTGGCTTCTGAGCTACAGACAGAAAAGAGAAGAGTGTTTTGTTGATTTTGATCTTATTTTTTTCTATTTATAAAAACAATAAGCAATATGCCCAAATAACGAAATCAGTCATTACATCCTACAAAAAAGTGAATTGATTTACCGGTCGGATGATCCACTTTAAAGCGAAATAAGTTTAAACGGGGACCATGATGAACAATAATGGTAAAAATGTGACTAAAACTGGCAGCATGCTCATTTTAGTTTACTGGGCTTTGACAAAATCCAATATCAGAACCTTACTCAATGAATACTACTGTTAAAGAAAAGGTACCCTAGTAGTGAGAGGCAAATTTACGATCGCGAAGTTAATTTTTATTTAAAGTAGGCCCTACTGACTTGAAAACGGACCTGTTAAAAACTGTTTGCAGTGTCTCGCGACGATGATTTTTCCAAAAAATAATGTAAGCGCGAAGAGCGAAATTTTGCATATCTTGAGATGATAACTGCACGTTTTAAGATTTGTTGTGCTACCATGACCACCATAGGTTTTAAATGAAATAATTGATGCAAGTGCGTGCATAAAGTTTTGATATTTATCACTTTGAACATGCTCGCTAAAAGAAGTCATGAGGAATTTTTTTTTCTTGGCGTATTGACTACAACACTGAATTATTAAGTACGTTATCTTATTAAACAAATCATCATCTCAATCTTTAAAAAGCCACTGCGAATGCGAAGCTCGAGCAAAATTGTATTATTTTTTAGAATAGTGACGAGAAAAATTTATTTAAGTGACTAATATTGTAGAGCTCTAACCATGAATAGATGGGAACAATTAAAAAATCTGAAGAGTAGAAATGCTGCTTTTGAACACTTTAAAGCTTGAGTAGGATGCTCTTTAAAGCATTTACTATACATTTTTCTTTTCAGTTTCATTTTTTTGGGGGGGTGGTGGATCTCCTGAATGCCGCCACTGTCATTATATTATCTCAGAGGTCGACCGCGCGACCGTAATGAAAATCGACACGCCCGTTATCAGTGGCATAATGTACAAAAACTATAAGATCTAGTTCTTCGAACAATCTCATTATTAATAAAGTCTGCTAATGATAGGTAAAATCAAAAGCTTTTTTTATGAAAAACTAATGCTGCTTAAATGATATTTACTATTCACTCTGTGCATTATTCTAATGAGATATTTCAATATCGTTATTTTTGTTCATATGTATTTGTTTTTACATTCCTGAGCATTTTTTTTCTCAATGAACTATTTAGAATGGGCATCCTAATCAATGTCTGTCATGATAATATTCTGCATTTACAGACCGCTTCTTTATATATATATATATATATATATATATATATATATATGTATATGGCGCTCTATAAATGCCTGTTACTATTATCATTATATATAATCACATTTGCATACTTTCTCCCATACGTGCACTGTATCAAAGCAATAGCTCTGATCCAGCTGAGGCATGGGGGCTTGTCATTGTTCAAAACCCAACTTCACCCGACAAAAAAAAATTATAATTGGTTTGCTGTCGAAAATCTGTCTATCTGACGGTCAATCGGATCGGGGTCGCCCTAGCCACTAACCCGTCTCTATGGTCTAGTGGTTAAGGTACCGGCGTTCAAAGCTGGGTGCCCGGGTTCGATTCCCGGCAGAGACATTTTTTCGGCATCACCAATTTTTCCAAAAGAGTAGATAGCTCTGGGGAACCTTGATTTAACCCTATCCAGGCCGGGGGGGCCTACGAGCCCCCCCCCCCCCTCAACGAGTCGCGCGATATTTCCGCTGTGCAAATTTTTTGGACCGCGCTGCTCGCTGACTTTTTACTTTAAAGTCTTGCGCAACTTTTGAGACCAATTTTGCGTCACCCGGGTACGCGATTGAAGTTACGCATTGTTATGTAAGTGCATGTCAGACCAAAAATTGCCTAAAAACGTGATTTCTAGTACAAAGTCAATGTAAATTGTGTTTTCAACCAAAAATCATAAATGTATGATTATTTTTAGTTTTGCTGGCCTAAATGTATGTATTTTATGCTGTGTGTGATCTTAGAAGAGTCCCTAACGAATTTCATTGAAAAAACAATGAAAAACAAAAGGTCCAAAAAACTAAGAAATACATAACAAATTGCAAAAACAATATAATACATAAGAAATTGATCTGATATCACAGTTTTCTTTCATGTTCACTTGCTAAGAACATCACAAAAAAATCTATGCCAAAAATTAGAACATTTGGAGTTTTATTTATGGAGTTAGAGGAAAAAGTATGATTTCGCATACTAATTACGCATAAATTAGCATAATTACATAATAACGATTCGCATGAAGGCTGAGATCTCAAGGGGGGGGTCTAGGATGCATCTTTTAGAAGAGATGATGAGATGACAAGATCCCGGATCTCATCATGTCAACATCTTTAAGAAGAGATGATGAGATGACAAGATCCCGGATCTCATCATGTCAACATCTTTTAGAAGAGATGATGAGATGACAAAATCCCGGATCTCATCACGTCAACATCTTTTAGAAGAGATGATGAGATGACAAGATCCAGGATCTCATCATGTCAACATCTTGTAGAAGAGATTATCAGATGACAAAATCCCGGATCTCATCATGTCGACACATTTTAGAAGAGATGATCAGATGACAAGATCCCGGATCTCGTCATGTCGACATCTTTTAGAAGAAATGGTCAGATGACAAGATCTTCGATCCATGATCATGTCATCTAATCATCTCTTCTTAAAGATGTAGACATGACGAGTTACGAGACCATGACATCTGATCATCTCTTCCACTGGATGTAGACATGACGAGATCCAAGATCTTGTCATCTGATCATCTCTTCTACAAGATGTCAACATGATGAGATCCGAGATCTTGTCATCTCATCATCTCTTCTAAAAGATGTTGACATGATGAGTTCCGGGATCTTGTCATCTCATCATCTCTTCTAAAAGATGTTGACATGATGAGTTCCGGGATCTTGTCATCTCATCATCTCTTCTACAAGATGTCAACATGATGAGATCCGGGATCTTGTCATCTCATCATCTCTTCTACAAGATGTCAACATGATGAGATCCGGGATCTTGTCATCTCATCATCTCTTCTAAAAGATGTTGACATGATGAGATTCGGGATCTTGTCATCTCATTATCTCTTCTAAAAGATGTCGACATGATGAGATCCGGGATCTTGTCATCTCATCATCTCTTCTAAAAGATGTTGACATGATGAGTTCCGGGATCTTGTCATCTCATCATCTCTTCTACAAGATGTCAACATGATGAGATCCGGGATCTTGTCATCTCATCATCTCTTCTACAAGATGTCAACATGATGAGATCCGGGATCTTGTCATCTCATCATCTCTTCTAAAAGATGTTGACATGATGAGATTCGGGATCTTGTCATCTCATTATCTCTTCTAAAAGATGTCGACATGATGAGATCTGGGATCTCGTCATCTTATCTTTTGCTATCAAGATGTCGACTTCCCGAGATAATTATCTCAACATCTCGGTGGCACTTTTAAGCTTCCATAGTCTCCCATACGTGTACTGTACCAAAGCAATGGCTTTGATCCAGCTGAAGCATGTTCAAAACTCAACTTCACCCGACAAAAGAAATTATAATTGGTGTGGTGTCGAAAATCTGTCTATCTGACGGTCAATCGGATCGGGGTCGCCCTAGCCACTAACCCGTCTCTGTGGTCTAGTGGTTAAAGCACCGGCGTTCAAAGCTGGGGGCCCGGGTTTGATTCCCGGCAGAGACATTTTTCGGCATCACCAATTTTTCCAAAAGGGTAGATAGCTCTGGGGAACCTTGATTTAAGCTACGCCTACCTTTGTTCTCTTCATCCATTTCTGTCACACAATATATATATATATGTATATATACCAATAAACAAAGACTAAATAGATAATAATGTACATCATGAACTGAAAGATTAGAAGAGGTGTAATTATTTGGTCTCAAGACTTCAAATTTGAATGGCATCGGAGAGCGAGATTGCACTTTTCGTTGAAATATATGAGGTCTACTTGGGCAATATTCACAAACACGTCTCACCTTCAGCATGAAATGCTAGCAGGAATACGACTAGGAAACCGAGAAGGGCAAACCATTTCGGTTGATTCGATTGTTCCCCAAAGATAAACATGGTGTAGAGTCTTTGACCTAGACCGCATGAAGTTGTGAGAGGTTTCCTGCAACCGAACTTCTCAGTCGGCTCTCTCTCCTGGAAGTATAGTAATCTAGCTAGAACATGTAGAAGAATCGAGGTTGATCAAATGTACTTCTGTCTATATTAGGGCTTAGATGGATTTTTGTGTCTGTACAATGTTTTCCTCGCATTCTAACCTTGCAGCAAATGCGCACGCATCCCATTACCCACGCACTACGTACACACACACGCGCGCACAACATCACCCTCTCCCGCTCACACAATTTTATGTACTAAACAGTCAATCCATTATGTTTCTTTTCCTTCTCTCCGTCTTTTTCTCTTTTTTTCCTTCTCTCTCATAAATAGGAAGAATAGGGTTGAAGGTCAAATGCAATGTTAATACAATAAGTGCAATGATTCCAGCAGATTTCGTTTTATTAAAAGCCAAGGAACTCGACAGGGCCGATAATTCTCGCTTGCTCCTGATTCTTCGTGTTCTGCAGTATCTTCACCCCGGCTCACACTATCCGATTCCTCGCGATCCGAATTTCAAAGAAATTGTAATAACAATTGATATGGACATTCCAACATATTAAATCTCTCCGACCAGATTTCAAAAAAGTGGTAAGACAACTGAAATCGAAACTCAGATCTGAAATCGAAGTTCTAGTTCGAGCCTCCCTGTAGGAAACTAATAAGCAAATTAAATCCATATCGTAATTAAGTCATCGTCGGCTGCGACTTGTCGCCGATTTGGACTTTACCCCGACCACAGCTAGGCGTTGGCGCAAAACTAAATTATGATTTTTAAATTCCTAATTTTATGCCGAACTTAAAGTAAAATAATCTTCCTTTTTGGAACTTTCACATTTAAAGAAAAATGCGATTTATTAAGAAAAAATCGCGACTGATCTGATCGCAGAGAGTGCGCTGGGCTTTATCAATTGGCCGAAAAGTTAATAATATGGTGATAAAATTATTATACAGATATTGACTGATGGGCTGTGTACAATAAACATTCTTTGGACCGCCGGATTCACATTTTCACAAGGGGTTATATTTTGCCGCAGAGGAAAAATATAAATCCTTTAGGCGGTCCAAAGAATGTTATTCCACATACCCAATCAGTCAAATTTGTTATAGTAAATAGCCTTAAATGATACAAATTCTTTATCTGGACTCTAAGTTTTAGAAACAGTAGATCTAGGCCTAGATAAAACTAGAACTACATATAGGCCCTAGAACAATCAAAATATAGAAAATACTTACCAGATCAATTTCTTGCAAAAGATTCAACTCCCACAGAGATCAATCCAAAAGAAACAATAAGGAAAACAGTCTTAGGGGTAGTCTATATTCCAATAAAATTGCGACTTGTTCAACGTACAATGATTAAGAAACACGAATATAGGGTACGATCCAGTATTTTCTACTTGTTTACTGTTTTTACAGTACACTGATGGATGTGGTACTGTACGATCATTTTCTGGTTTTACATTCAATTTGTCTGACACAAAGTTCATTTGAGGTGAAGACTGTGAGTCCGGTCCAGGACACAGGGCAGACCTAGATCCATGTTGATTCTGAGCCGTAACATCAGACGCAATTTCGACACTGAATTGGGGATGAGATATAACAGGACTAGATGGCGGCCTTGTGATTGTAAAAAGTTTTCTTGAGGCTGATCTCTCTGTTGTCGAACCAGGACCTGGTCCAGGACCCAATGTGGATCGTTATAGATCCTGAGGCTGAACCATAACATCAGGTGCAGATTCTGGTGGACATGGTGGATGAGATGAAACAGGACTAAGTGGTTGCCTGCTGACTGTACGTGCTGGTCCTGATCTTTCTTTTGCCACACCAGATCCAGGACCAGGACCAAATCTAGCACTAACTTTAGACCTTGTACTACTGGACTAGAAAGCCTAACCTTCGACTGACATTTGCCTTCATATGCTCAGACAAGCATATAAAGCTCATTTGTCGTTTGTGTCCTTCGTCAACTCGAGAGTGGTGTTTAAGACTGCTCTTACTTTTATGTCCTGAAACCGTCATGATATGCCTGGCCTCAAATCCTTGCTCATATAACGTATAGATAGTTGTAGCTCTAATGCAATGGTTTTTGTAGGGCCTGCCTTTGAAGTGTTAGCTTCAATGCTTATGCTTTTCATCTTGTTCCCTAATGCATTCTTATCAACAACCTGATGATCATACCATGGCACATTTTGTTAGTCTTGTTCTACCGTCCCTGGTCATGGACCGCTTCCAATTTTGACAATTTCTGGAGGCGCACTTGATTTTGGTCGTTACCCAAATACGGAAATTCACTATTCAGATGCGAAACATTTTCACAGAACGACTTGACGGAATAATTTTCATCCTCCGCCTCATACATCCGACCACATTGGCTCCTTGACTCATCACCTTTGTCTCCTCTGTGATTTTTAGTCAGCTTATCCTTCGCTAGATGAACATAGCTCCTGTTGCTAGGATCTGTAGTAATAGTAAAGTCGTCTGTCCGTAAGTCCTCAAGATTCTTCTTGCCTCTGTTGTGATGTAACATTAGATGACAAATACAACATTTTGGAGACCTCTGGGAGACGAACGGTCAAACGCTCGCGAAGTCATTATTTTTTGGAAGTCGTCCTCCAAAAAAATCCTTGCGTGTTACTGAACCCTTCCCTGCAGCTTAAAATTTCACTACAGCGAATATATCGTTTGCATGTCTAAATTCAGCACTGTTCAAAACGTCCATTGCCTTTGTTTTCAGAAAGTGCTTCTGGAGACCATAGCGTATAGTGATGATAGAACTCTTTGTGTAACATTGGCCGTTTCCCCGGGTCACATCTGCGTAGAATGATCGAATGCAATCGCATAACTTGCTCCGAGTATTCTGTCTCCACATTTCCAAAGTCAAGAGACTTTGCTGTAAAAAAGCAACAAAATATATCTATCGCCTAGCTGTTTCACAACATTTTTAGTAGATTTAGAATCCTTATCCTTCAAAAGCTGATCTAATTCCTCATTGCTTATCAACACAGATCTAGGCTGAACTGGACCGGACTCACTACTGCACTACACCGCTTTTGAATTACGCGGTAGTCTGCCCGAAAATGTATTCTCATGTTTTTTTTTTTGTTTTTTTTTAAACAAGTGCACACCTAGTTACCAATAATGCATAGCATTTCCATTTATTTCAAAGCAAGATAAAAGAGCATTGCTTTGCTCACGGGCATACAGGTCCGCGGCCGGGATCAAACCCCGGATTTTCCATGTATAGCCAGGCGCCTTAGACAACTCGGCCACGGTATCTCTGTTTGTTGAGGGTTGATCGATTACAAACGATCGCTACTTCAGCCCCACATATGTTATTTCCGTGTAATTGATAAAATCTAATCGAAGAGAGGGCGCCATACACGTAGATCCATGGACATGATGGACTTGGAACGGATGGGAAAATACTCTGTGTATTTCGATCATATTAAGTGACGTGCTTAGGACCAATCGCTTTTGGCTATCTGCCTTGGCTACCTAATATTAAGTGTTGCGTAATGAGTCATGGACAAGGTTGATCACTGAAAAAAAATGCAAATAGATTGTAAAAATAAATGTTATGAATAACGAAACAAACAATAACAATATAATGATATTTATTCTAAATTACATTTTGGTTTTAGCATAATTATATTCAAAATTACAAATTCATATATGAATATAGGGCACAGTAAACATGGTAACTGGTGCGTTAAACTTAAATAATCTTATTTCTTCCGTAAATTTGATGATCAAAGTTCTCACAAATTTCATCGCTAAAATATCCTAAAATTGGCAGTCAAATGATTTTACATACACTGTGCATATGTGAACTGGATTGTGCGTTATTTCATAAATGTCTTGATTAAACTATTAAAACTATTTTCATATAAGAATCGACTCATGTTACACTGCGGATTCAATAATATAACATTGGAGCAGAAAACTCTATTCTTCAGCCTGCACAAGTGGGGGGGGGTGGTAATTAAATCCACGATAAAGACTCTATTGCTGTATATTCATATCAGTTGTTCGTTTCTTAGCTTGGCCATTTGAAAATGAAATTTCCATTCTTTCTGTTTCTTGTAAAATTTAGGACGAAGAAGAAAAGCGAAAAAGAAAGAGAGAAGCGTGAAGTATGACATGGATAGTCAATCATAATTGTGACAAAAATCTCTGACATTAGAGGTTCATAGTATCAGCTCATTTGACTCTCAAATCATTCTTAAATGACTTGGAAAGATGAATGTAAGATCATGTCTTCACCAATTAAAAGTTAGGAAAGAGCACAGTAAACATAAGAGAATACCGTGTAAACAATTTTGACATGTTTTCCTTCCCATAATTTTAGCACAAAGTTAGATTACGGTCTGAATTGAAACATAGTTACAATGAATTACGATTGTCCAATCAACCCTATTGAAATCCATAATGTCAGATTTGATCTACAGGAAATTTGCACAATATAGAAGCGCACTGATTGTTAAAAAAAACAATGAATGTATAAAATATACAGCATAGAAAATATTTTGAATAGTATGCACAAAGGATGTTGACGTTGCTGCACTCTAAGACATATCAGTCAAAAATAACTAATTAATGGGGTCAGCTGGGTGCAACTGTTATTCTAGTCATATTTGACTATTTTCTAGTCGTATCTTTACTAGAAAATAGTAAATAGTAAAATCAGTGATTGCCATATCAGTTGCACCCAGCTGACTACTGGTCTAGTCAATTTGACTGATATGTTTTAAGAGTGTGGCTTCCCATAGTTAAGGTTGATTGTTTCACTCCTTCCAATAAGATTGCTCTTCTTATCATGCTTATTTGGTTTTAGATTCCTTTTATAAAAATCTTGAGAAAAACATAAATGCACCCCAGGTCCTCAAATCTTACTTTTTAACAGGTTAATTCCCTTCACTGTAAAAAAAAAAATATTGGGTAAAATGAGGTTAATTATGTGTCCAACCAATTTGGGGCAGTATTTTACCCAATGCGGAAGCACATTGTCCAGTATGGTCAAAATATAAGCAGCAATTACTTTAGAATGGGCGAAATTTTCGTCACACTGGGTAAATAAAAATGCCCAAAAGAAATGCCAAATGTTGGTTGGACACATAATTATCCTCATGAATCATTTTTACCCGATATTTTTTAGAGTGTTCGAGTTCTCCACCCTTAATAAGTTAATGCTGTTTTTTACATATACTCCAGCAATTTGCAAGAACTTTACATGGGAATCATCGTATGGACAAGTCCATTTTCTTGAAGGGGAGAACGGGGCGTGGGCAAACTCATCGGGAGCTCATTATTGCCCATTCAACCGGACGAACGGTAAGTTATGTTTGCGATCAAGCATTTCTTTTCTCATCCCTCACAACCTTTCTCAAGGTATAAAAAAATTAATTAGGATTACATTTAACTGTGTTTTGTTCCTAGTCTGAAAATATACGTTTTGGGATAACTTTTGATAATTGAGAGAACAAATATATTTTAAGGCTCCTTAAGACACAAATTGACGTATTTGACGTGGCTTCTGTATTTTCAATGATGACTCAGGGCTCAAACCATTCTCCAATATGCCTAGTACTCCAGATATTAACTTTATTCGGAAGGAATTTCATCCACATTGTGCTGCACTCAACCCAGGTTAGGTTGATGGCGACCCGGCAGGAATTCGTTCCTTGAAACCGAAAAAGAAAATCAGCTGCCCTTTAAGAGCAAATGAGGATATGCTGTATTTTTGTAGAAATTTTTGCTGAAATAAATTAACTGTAAAAAAATGGGGTATTAAAGGCGCTTTAATTACACCATAGGATGTTTAACTAACTCCACACCAGTAAACACCGTATGTTTGGTGCTTAGGAAGCATGATTGTTAGTGCTATTACGACTGATGTGAATTTATCCAACAGCTGACGGACCGGTCGGGCTTGCCAAATGCGTTGGGGATCTGATTTCACAAAGTGTGTGGCTTCCTAGGGATAACTGCGGACGAATCAGGGACGTACGCGACTTGCTCGAGGAGTTTTCAAAGGTAATTCAAATGGAGATGAATATTTTATTTTAGAAGAATATTTATTCAGTGTTAGAAGTATAATGCCCATGGTAATGATAATACTGATCAAGCTGTACATCTCAGTCCTCTTTCCCAAACATGATAAGTCTTTGTTTTCCTTAGATCCTATGCACGCCTTTTATACTCCTAAAGTATAGTTGGACAAAAAATGCCCAACTTTTAACCAACCCGGGCAACATATTGTCCACACAACTATTGGTTAAAATCTGCCCAAATTTGCTAATGGAAACTAATAATTGGGAAAAAATGTGCTAAATTTGATAATAATTGCCCAGAATATATACCAACATACATTGCCCAACACAGTGAACAGTATGTTGCCCTATATTTTAAGTGTGTATTTTAGTTATTGCCATTAATTTTATTTGTATTACTACTACTACTACTAAGACTACTGCTACTACATGTACTATTGTTATTATCATTATCAAATCGTCATCGTTGAATATTTTCATTAACTTATTATTGTCATATATTGAGTACCACTGAAGTTGATTTGAATGATATAACGCTTTATTAGATTTCTCCATCAAATTTCAACATCCAAATCAGAAATAAAAAATGCAAAGCGGTAAAAACAAGTAAAAAATTAACAATGATGAACTTACTGTTGTAAATGAATGAATATTGATACAAAGGAAATAATGTAAGCATTTCTCAAAATGACGAATTTGTCATTTTATATGTATGATAATTGTTATCTTTCCAATTTTACACCAGGTAAATGTTTCCGATGAGAATGTGATCGAGTTTACCGAGGAAGTGGCAGTGGTGACGAGTAATACTGAAGATATTGAGTCTGATGATATATCCAAGATTGCCGAAATCATTACTGATATTGGTGTCGCTCAACAGAATTACAGTGAAAAGGTGTGTAATTTAATCCGTTATGCTGCATTCACATTTCCCAACGGCAGCCGTATGGCAAGTCAAAAGCAGCCGTTTTATTCAGTTTTAAGCTAACCACCTATATGTAGCTTGTGCCAAAAATGTTATAACGGCTGTCTTCGTCTCGCAGCACAGCCGCCATGGCGGAAGTATGCCGGCGCCATTGATCGCAAGTTCGTCTACAAACGTTTTGCGCCATCTAACATGTCTAACATGGTCTTGTACTAGTTCTTCCAAAACCAGTGTTTTA